>NC_137948.1:12826285-13258785 GCF_963969265.1 Rhamphochromis sp. 'chilingali' | reverse complement strand
GAACAAGCTCATTGTGAATGTTATTAGCTGCTGTGAGATAATGCTTTTGATTTCTTTTTCTCAATCTTTAATGAATGCCAAGTTATTTTTGGGTCTCAAAAAGATAAATTAAAATCAAGTGGAGCAGCATGTGATAATAGGCACTCGGTGTATTGAGTGTGTTATTGACGGTGTGAAAACAAAGCCTAAGGCTCATTATTTCCCTTTCAGTGACTAGTAATGTTACATTAATAAATCTGTTTGCTTTACTTACGGCTGCTCTGCCAAAGAATGTTTCATTGTCCGCTGTGCAAATTGTACTGGTACGTGGAACTGATCATATTTACTTCCAAATGGCTGTGAGTGCTGTCACAGTGCTGTTCAATTATATTCTGCATGTATTGGGGTGTATGTGTGTTTGTGAGAAAGGGAGCATTGTCTGTCCAGCCATGTCATGGCCAGAGGAAGTATTAACCAACTGGTAGTTACATCTTCATCAATTTCAGTCTTTTCTTTGTGCAAAAGAGAATTACTAGCTAAGTAGACTAGATGTTTACAGTTCAGAGAATTCAGTGTTGTAAAATAGAACCCACAAACTATTTGCTGAACAAGAGTCACTAATGTTTCTAAATCGGCATATTCAAAGTGAGGTTTTGCTAATGTAACGATCACTGGACAAGATAGAATCAGGTTTTACTGCTAGCTTTAGCGAGAGTTTCTGTTGCAAACTAAACATTTTAAACTATCAATTTAGAGCAGGGGTGTCCAACTCTAGGCCTCGAGGGCCAGTGTCCTGCAGATTTTAGATGTGTCCTTGATCCGGCACTGCAGATTTAGGTGTTCCTGTGCCTCACTTGTGTTCCTTCTTGTCATCCTTGTCTCCAAGTTCGTGTGTTTCCTGTTTTACTTTGGAGAGTGTCGCATCCTGTGTTCAGTGTTTTGAGTTTTGCTTCCTCGTTGTCTCATCTTGTTTGATTAGTCTCAGCTGTGTTCCCTGCCTGTCTATCATTTCCTCATTTCCTTGTGTGTGTGTGTATCTATATATAATGTGTGTTTCCCTCTGTTCTTTGTCGGATCGTCTGCGTTACCTCTGTTTGTCATCCCGGTGTTTTCATTCAGCAGTTCCTCCTCAGTGTTTCATGTCTCAGGCTCCTCGTTCCCGATTGTCAGGTTTTGCTATGTTTTCAATGTTGCACTTGTTCCTTTGTTTAGCTAAACTCCAGTTTAGGTTTTCCTTCATGTTTTCAGTTCCCTGTTTGCCTTTTACTTTGTAGTGTTTTCTCCAGCCAATAATAAAGGCTCGTCTTTTGTTAAACAGTCACCTCCACTACATTTTGCCTGTGCTTGGGTCCGCGTTCTGTCATTTCTATACATTGGAAAATGGTGACAATTTCAGTTTTGATGACTATAATAAAATACGGAACCTGTATGCCATGCTAAACTGTGCAATGCAATGGTTGGAAATGCTTCTCCTTAGCAAGCATCTGATTGCAGTTTGTATAAGAAGCAACCAGTTTTCCAGGTTTGGGTCAGTCATTGCCAAAACTGCTTCCTTGAATAAATCTACCCCTTTAATAGTGCCATGTGTGGCTTGCAGTTGCAGAGACATAAGTTGTTGTTTTTGGGGTTTTTTTATAAAAAGCCAACACAAGTATAGTTAGTTGAGCAGCATTTGTATGTCTAATTGTTTAGTGCAGGTGAAAGAGGAAAAAGTTGAAAATCTTGCTATGTTGGTGAAGGGTTTTCTGTTCTTGTTTGATGGTTTGTTTGTTTTTCCACATGCTGTATCATATCTGAAGAAGCTCTCCAACAGTTCTAGTTTTTCTGCAATAGGCTGAAATTTTCTTTAAATAACATTGCCCTTGTCAGAGGCCATTCAGGCTGTGCGCTCTTTACCCAAACTCTGTCAACAAGCATTAACATATTCAAGAGCAGCTCAAAATTGACCACATCCCCACAAGAGGACAGTGCCTTGGCCTTTAATTCTTCAACAACAACAAATAATTGTTGTCAAATAAGAAGAATTTATTTTAGAAATTTAAATATTACTACTTTACTTTTCATTTCTTGACACCCATAATGTAGGTCAGCGATGCCATGTTGCACATTTGTGTCTATTTGCATAACTCTTTGGGCACACTGAGAGAAGCATTATGGGAATTCAGCCAATGCAGTGGCTATGGAGGCATATTTGTGTCTTCTAAAGAGCCAACAGCAATTCACCAGTCACCACTGTGACTATGCATACATCGAAGCTGATTGGCTGAATAATTGGACGTTTTTTGTTTTTATTTTGCCCACAGGGAACCATACATAGCAACAACATGTATATGTGGTCTGCAAAGCTCTGCGTAACACCTGAGGACTACAAATGCAGGACAACGAAACTAAGTTTTGCCTGGAGATTTCACATACACGCACGCGCACACACACGCACACACCATGCTCGATAATATCCATTTTTTGGTGTGCTTTTTTTTTTAATTCCATTTAAAGAGCACTTAGATTGCACATGCTATGTAGTTCTCTATAGGGACATTTAAATGCCAGATCAATTGTTAATGTAATTAATTACAACAACAAGCATTACAGCTTTAATTTGTCACGGTGCGGCATGGCACACCGTGGAAGGAGTGGGGAAAGGAGGACCCAGGCGCGGTGCTCTATGTATAAACAGTGTGTTTATTTACAGAGTGGAACAAAAACAACAATAAATCCCCGTGTTCTCCCAGACTCCCGTGTCGTGTCTCTGCGTGAATAGTTCGTGTCTCTGTGCTCTCCGCTCCCGTGTCAGCACCCCCCGGTGCTCGCTGCTCTTCGTGCCTTCCACGCTCCTCCTGCGGGAAACAATAGACGCAGCCGTCAGGACACAAATAACCGCGGGCATACACTTACACACATTAACTCAATTCAATGGGACGACTAACGTGGAGTCTCAAGGAATGATCCCGCGTCGGTGGGAGCTCCAAGACTCTCTTAAGTAGCTCCCCCGACGAGGCCTGATCAGCAGCAGGTGTGTGGCTTCGGGTGTGGCCAGTCCCCTTGCAGGGCCACACCCTCCAGGCCTGACGCCGCCTATAAACAAGTGCTCAGCCACCCACACACACATATACACAAGCACAGGGAAGGGGGAGCAACACCAAAATACACAGCAATAATAATAATAATAATATAATACATGACTGCTCAGGGATCCTGGGTCGCCCAGTCCCAGGACCCTGACATAATTAGTGTGTTTGTTTAAACAAACATGCTGTTTTGTTGTTTGGGTGCTTTCATAAAGCCTTTCCATTTAATATTAATCTCTTGTATAAATAATGTGACCTCCAAAACATTAAAACACATTTGGAATTTGAACATCCCAAAGGTGCTCTACTGGATTGCAATCTAGTGACTGTGGGGCCATTTAAGTGCAGTAAACTCAGTTTCATCGTCAAGAAACCAGTCTGAGATATCAGCTTTGTGACATGACACATTATCCTGCTAAAAGCAGGCAACTTGGGTACGCTGTGGTCACAAAGGGTTGGACATGGTCAGCATGCTTTCATGCTGTTTACACCAAACCCTACATCCCATCCCAAAATCTGAACATTCTAGAACAGGTGTGGGCAATCTCAGTCCACGAGGGCCGGTGTCCCTGCAGGTTTTAGATCTCACCTTGGGTCAACACACCTGAATCACATGATTAGTTCGTTACCAGGCCTCTGGAGAACTTCAGGACATGTTGAGGAGCTAATTTAGCCATTTAAATCAGCTGTTTTGGTTCGAGGACACATCTAAAACCTGCAGGGACGCCGGCCCTCGTGGACTGAGATTGCCCACCCCTGTTCTAGCAGATATCAAGACTCCAGACATCAGGCAACAGTAATCGAGTCTTCTCTTATCCAACTTTGGCTGATTGGATATTTGTGTTAATGAGCAGCTGAAAAAGTATACCTAATGAAGTGACTGCTGAGCGTATGTTTGACAGGGTGTACACTGGTTGTCAATGGTTTGGGGCAGTTTTTACACCTTGGCTCATTTGATGAGAGACATGAATAATAGTGGATCAATGACCCTCTTGAGGGAAAACACCCACTAGGGTTTAAACCTAGGAATCTCCACCATCGGTTTCAGAGCTGAAAAGGCCTCTCAGATGAGAGGTGAAACATCGTCATGAAACTTAAAGAAGTCTATTAGCTTTCTTTCCAAGCTCCTTAGACAGATGTCTAATTAACCAAATAGAGAGCTGACACTGCAGTTAAAAAGTTTGAGTTCCACTGATTTTCCTGCTGCTGAAAAAATTTGGTAAAATATCTTAGTGACTGGCTCCCAAAGATGGGATTACTATGTTGTATGTTTTGGTCATGCAACATGGATCTTGTAAGCCTTTTATCTGCAAAAGCCAGAAGCAGACTTACATTTCATTTGATCTAATTCACTACGTGAACATTCATTTTTCTTTCTTTGGAGTTTTGAACCTTTCTCCTATCAGTGAGTGACGCAAACGTAAAGTAGATTTTTTTCCATGTAATGTAAAAATTGTTAATTAAATCTGCATGTTTAAATAACAAACGTAAATGCTTGACTTTAATATCGATATCAGACTGCTTTTTGTGTGTCATAATATTATCTGATTTAAAATTCAAAAAAACAATAATCAGATGTAGTGGCCACATACACCTTAAGAAGATGGGAATTACAGGGAAGGTTGTATGGAATTGGCCTTGATAAGACTCTGGCGCCTGATATCTGAGTTTGTGTTGCCACCTCATGGTCAGCAGTGGAAATCAACATGACAAGGCAAATGTGTCACTGGCATTTGGGTAACTAAAATGAGGGCATAAAATTGGCTTAGAACACTCTGTAATGAACACTCTCATAAACCCAATTACTTTAGGAGCCAGCCTGAGAATGCAGGGAAGCACTGCTATTTTTCTAGGTTGGTTTAAAAAAAAGTGCAAACACTGGATTTATTTATTTTTTTTATTTTTTTTGTACATGTACATGATCGAATTCCAGATAAATCCATTGAGCAGCCCCGGAAGAGTTCTACTGCCAAAAACAAGAATGCAACTATTTTCTCTTTCAATTCCAGTTAAACAGTTGTGATTCTGAGGTATTACAACAACATTAAGCTGTACACAAATACTTACTGAGCCAACTGTAAATTTTTAGTAGCAGTGTAAATCTTTTTTTTATAGCAATTCCAAAATGTAGAGATGAACACAGAGTATCGAGTACAGTCTTTGGATTGTACTTGAGTTAGGTTTAGTAGAACTGAAGAGCAGCTTAGCAGAGCTTCACTGTTTGCTGTTCTCATCAAATACACTAAGGATGTAAGCACATATGAAAACTCTCTGATGAATATTGTGCCATAATTCAAAAAGAAATTGAGGGGCGCAAGATGGCTTATCTCGTTACGAGTTCATTCTCAGTGTCATTGCTTGGTTGCATGTTGTTAGATCAAGCTTTTTCATACTCGGCTATGATTAGCTTGGCTTTTGTGGGCATAATCATGCTCTTCCATGTCTTCTACGAAGGGAACCTTTTTCTCCTTTTACCACGTCAGTCTTTTCCTCAGACTGATATGACTAAAATGTTTTTAGTGTGACACTCAGAATACACACTTCAGAGTGAAGTATAAATGTTTGAGTAGAGAAAAACGGATCAATAAACACATTGTTGAGTAGAGGGAGACTTTGAAGTCCCTGCTATCATCGACTTCCACAAAGAAAGAAAGAAAGAAGAATCGCATTTCCTGACACTATTTTTAGTTACATCAAGTTTAAAAAGCAGCTGCATAGCTTTGCTAGCTAGCTATAACCGTTACGATGATTGGCTCACACGAGTGCTAATATCATAACTTTACTTTCTAATTTAATAAGTTTAGCTTCACTTTTTACTCTGTGCCAAAAACGAGATTGTTAATATGATGATTAACCTGGAGAACATTTTTACCCCTCAATTATACAAAATGAACTTGGATAAGGACATTTCTTGTGCAAATGTCAATCATACAGACCTACTATTGGAGAACATTTGAAGCCTAAAATTTGCATAACATTAACAGAAGTTCCATTTTTAAAACTTTCCTCGTACTGCTTAGGCTTGCACATTTTCAACATATACCTTCACTAAATCCAGTCAATTCTTTGTCTGCCTGCCTTATTAATATCAACAGTGAAGACTGACTTCAATTGCTGCAAATCAAAAGAAATCCACCGATACTTCCTGGGTTTTTCAAAGCTCTATGCTGCTGAAGCACAAACAAAATCATTGGTTTAATTCCACCAATGTGCTCCCTTCTGCATCAGGAGAAGTCCCTTCCTCGTATGAATGTTTTTTTGAGCTAAAACTCCAACATGCCTTTTTAAAGATTAGGCTTCCAGAGCTACACATAATAAATAGACAGTCTCTGCCTTTTACCTCAAAGGTGGGACAGATAAAGGCCCTGCAGTTCAGTTAGGTAAAAAAAAAAAAAAGCACACACAAACACACACAGCGAGAAAAGTGGATGGATAGACCACCTAAGTGGGTTTAGACTCTCAGGTACTGTGTGTCCTTTGAGTCCTTAATTATTGCACAAACTTGCAATTTGTTACCCTAAAGGAACATCAGGCTCACCAAGCTATTATCCTGGTGCATGTGATGTGCTGCGGTGTGACTTTGACTCTTATAGTGATGTTTTTGCCATTCTATCTCCTGCAGGTTCAGTCTCTGTTGTGACAGTTTCACGGGTAAAGTGTTGACGTAGATAATAAAATCTTAAAAGAACCCTTTTAAATGTTCATTCTGTGCTTTCTGATGAGTTTCTCTTATCCCTGTACAGACATGTCATTTAAAAGCCAAGCAAAAACTAAATGAGTAAAGATCTCACAGGAATATTCTGGAAAAATTTGCACTTCAAATGTACATTTTGTCAGGTGGTCTGTGATTTGGTCCGAGCTGTCAGCACTAAGACGAACAGAGTGTTTGATTTCATACTTCTGACAAAAGGATAGCAGCTCAGCTGTAAACAGAGGAATGCTGGACATTATTCAAAAGGGGCAAAATGAAAGGAGGAAAAAAACGGTTTGTATTCTAATTGAGGAATACTGCTTTTTTTCAGGAGTAGTAGAGTTAGTACCAGCCTGCTGTTTTATGTTCTGTTTTAATCAAACAGCGTGTCTGAAATGATTGACAGACTGGCTTTTGCCCCACACATCGGTGCATAAACAAGCTGGCAACTGACAAGGTCTTCATGTGGTTGCAGCATGAGTGTGATCAGTGTAAGCTACGTGCGATGTAATATTTATGATCTCAAGTCTCTCAGATCCTCTTCCTTTGTCATGTGGGAAAGCTTCTGTGATTGCAAACAGTTCTCTAAAAATGTCCAGAACTTACTTAAAACATCCTCATTCAAACTCTTTTTTTTTTTTTCACTTTTCATAACAAAACACTGATAGCAACTTTCACGGGCCCACACAAACAAACATGCATAACACAAGCAGACTTTCCTGTGTATCACATCTGCTGTCAGGCTACAGTCCTCGATGGTTTAGGCTCATGGCAGGTTGTTTAGCAAGAAGTGTCCCTCCATTTGTGTGTGCGTATGTGTTCTCCATGTGAATATCTTCCTGCCTGCTATGAATAATTAGTTTTGCCTTCATACTGTTTGTCACACTGTGTTTGTGTGCGCCTCTATTTGCGTGGGAGTGTTGGCACAAACACTCTTTCTCATTTCTTTATATAGAAGCACATCAAGCTGGCAGCTGGATATTTTGAAGGAAGTCTCTGAGGTTCTGATTTAGGAAAAGTAGGGATAGACTGAAATATGTGCATGTGTGTGTGTGTGTGTGTGTGTGTGTGTGTGTGTGTGTGTGTGTGTGTGTGTGTGTGTGTGTGTGTGTGTGTGTGTGTGTGTGTGTGTGTGTGTGTGCCCTCATAACACTACACAGGTGCAACCATTCACTTGCACACACCACTTTATAATTTGCTCTCTCCCTTGACAGTGTAAAACCACTCCACTTCAAGTTCCACTTAACCACCTTTTGCATCTCTATAGTAATTTAAAAGTTAATTGCCACTGTAATCAATTATTGGTTGTCATTCCACTACACGGTGAGTGTACCAGAAATACATCCCCACTCTCCTGTCTCAGGGCAAGAACGTGTCTTTGGAGTGGTGTCTTTATTGAGATAAATGATCCTGTACTAACTATTTAGACACATTATCAAATCCAGGACACAGGAACAATTCTAACACTGGCCCTGAGCCACGCTCAACTCGACTCTGCAAATGTCACCTTGATCAACCCATCTTGGATGAATATGATACACAATCAGATTCTAACAGAGCAAGGGCTTTTGAGGGGATGTATATTATTTTGTAATGTATTTAGGAAAGGACACTGTAACCTTACTAACTGTTAATGGAAACTCAAAGATTTATACAAATCTGGACTTCTCTGAGAACCCATTCTGGCTTATTAACCATCAAAACATAAAAGATGATTTTGGTAGACTTACACAACATGCTGAACATTACACACAGTACACATGACACACACACACAGACACACACCTGTTAGCACTTTAGCATTTAACAAAATTTTTGCCTGTTTACATATCAATCTGACCAACAACAACATTAACAATATTATGGTACTTCAATATTCACTTTGTTTTAGCTCACTTTGGGCTCTTTGCATTCCTGGGAACTATAAAAAGTGTTGGAGCAAACAGCAACAACATCATATTAATCAACGACTTCAGCAACTGAGACTATAACTGCTTTGCTAATATTGACAGCTGTAATTAAGGCTTTCGATTCTTTGTTAAATTACTTTTTTTGCCATTTTTATGTGGTTAACTGTTATACTAGGACCATAAAAAACATAAATTGTTTTCATTGTATTTTACCATTGCTTCTCAGATTCTGTCCTGCTGCATTTTCCCTTTTTCCACCATCCTGACTGTTGTGAAAGCATTCATTAGGCAGCAACCACCAGGCAGTCATAGAGAACCAGACATGCTTTGAACAAGTGGGTATTTTTCACTATGAATGTTTTGCATGTGACGTTTTATATTTTACAGTATTTTGTTACAACTTTGTATCACATGTACAGTGAGTTTTTTCATTAATTGAAACTATGTATCGATTGAGTAGTTTATATTGCTTTAGTTTAACTTTCCCATATAACGATTTTTTGCTAAGTCTCGATTTCAAGATATGTTTCTATATATACAAAAATACAACTATATATAATTTTGTGCTTATGAAAAACTTTGCTGGAAACTGTGAATCCAAGTGACAATTGTTAATAACACCAATACAATGAGCTGAAAGTACTCTGTACAGTTTAGAATGACAATGAGAATAAAAATAAGAAACTTTATTTATTGCAAATTTAAAAAACAAAGTTTTTCACAAGAAAAGATAGGAAACAAACAGCAACTAAGAGGAGAAGGTATGGAAATACAGTCAGCACAAGATGAGTAAACGTGAGGAATAAAGACTATTTTAATTAAAAAGACAGATAAAAGCAAGTATAAAATAATTAAAATAAATTAAAAATGATCACTAGGAGAAGCTCATAGGACAATAAAAATAACAACATTGAAATAGATCAAGATGGATGCAATGAAAAAGCCGTCTTGTAAAAATGCGTCTTTAAGAGGGATTTAGAAAATGAAAGTGAGCTTTCCGATATTTGTTTATTTGTTTATTTATAAGGAACCCCATTAGCTTCCACAACAGTGGTTGCTAGTCTTCCTGGGGCCCAAACCATCAAATACCATCGAATAAAATGTTACACAATGAGTTGAATGCAAAATATCCACATAATTTGGCTTTTACTTCCACAATAAGGTTTTACAATTCTGAATATGATCTCCTCGGGGAAATTATTCCAAAGAATGAATGTCCTAACTGTATTTTGCTGATTTAGCAAAATACTGGTTAAATAAAACAGTCATTGTATAAATTGAATAAATTGGATGGTTACAATCAAGTCTGTAAAATATGACCATGTCGAAGGTCTAGAGTGTTGAGTATAGTAAGGCTAACAGCCCTGTAGTTTAGCTCAATAATGGCCTTGAAATGGCATCCTATTAAAAGTAGTGGAGGAGTACAAAGCAGGAAGAATTGAGAAAAGGATCCAATAAGCTGGAAAAGGTGGAGGTATGGGGATAACATATATTAGGAGGAGAAGTAGAGGACAACAAATGAGGAGTTTAGGGACGGGCATGGGAGAGTGTGAAGAAAGACAAGGTGTCTGAAGGGAAGAATAGAGGGAGCAAATGACAGTTGAGAGATTGGGGTTTAAAGAGGAAAATGGATAAGGAAGAGGAGTCAGGGGGAGAAGTAAGGTGTCTGGGGATGCAGGAGTTCATTACAGAAGATTGTAGATGCCTGCGCTCTATGGCAATTATCTAGATGTAGTGTAAAGGAGGGGAGGTGGAGTTTGCTGTGCCTCTCAGGGGCTTGGCAGGTAACTGATGCTGTTGTTCTCCATGGTGCACCCCACCAACGTGTGTGTGTGTGTGTGTGTGTGTGTGTGTGTGTGTGTGTGTGTGTGTGTGTGTGTGTGTGTGTGTGTGTGTGTGTGTGTGTGTGTGTGTGTGCACTAACAGCACTGTAGTCAGGACTAATTGCCTAAAGTAGATGTAATGTTGGGAAAAAGAAGGAGTAAGGAACAAGAAGCTGCAAGTGTGAATGTGTGTTTTCCATTAGTCTCTTATAAGCCCTATATGGGATAACAATATCAGAAAAATAACATCTTCATATTTTCTAACAGAAACTTTTTGATCAATTTATACACTTCTTGATGCAGCATGTTTGTAAAACAAAGTTGCACAAAGCAAAGGACAAAAAATCCCTAAGTCTAAATTTACACCTAAATTAACTTAAATCCATTGTTGAGAAAATGTGCAAGAATCAGTTGAAAGTATAGCAAATATGAGCCACTCCTGTTTTCTTCATATTTTAATAGGAAAAATGAAAAATAGGTCCAGCAATTAATTTTTAAAATGTGCAAGTGTACATGGAAATACAGAATAAAAGGCAAGAAGAGAGTTCCTAAAGTTCTACAGTTCTGATTTTGAAAGTAAGTATTTAGTATGACCACCTTTATTCTTCAACTCAGCCTGAACTCTCTTGGGCAAGCTTTCTTGTAATCTCTGTAAGCAGTCTTCAGGAATAGATCTCCAGGCTTCTTGAAGGACATTCAAAGCTCTTCTTTGGATCTTGGCTGCCTTTTGTTCTGTTCTCTGTAGAGATGATCCCACATTGATTCAACAATGTTGAGATCTGTGGGAAGTAAGTCCAGGAGTAATGGCGTTCCAATGGGTGTTTTTCTCTCCAAGTATGCTATTACTGTATTGGCAATGTGTTTGGGATTGTTCATAATTAAAATGAAGATGCTGCCAATGAGACACTTCCTAGATGGAACTGCACGGGGGATCAAAACCAGATTTTTCTGTGTTTGTATTTCCTTCTATTTAAATAATCAATTATCTCCTACAGATATTTATTAGCCCTGGAAGTTCTTCCTTTGTCCTCCACCCATCCAGTTTTATCAAACAATTTAAAGACAAACTGCACACAGTGCTAAGATATGCAAAGTTTTGGAATCACCTTGCTGGTGCAAAAATACAATTTTATGCTTGTCAAACTGGATATGAAAGTGTATTTTTTGTAGACTACCCCAAAGAAATGGGAACAAATCATATTTTTGGAATATGCTGCTAGAAACAAAGAGCATAGAGATACAATTTAAAATTGGCTCTCTGCTAAGTTGTCTGATGAACCTTGGTTCATCCCTTAAGTTAGGTCCCTTGTTGTCCTTAAATGATTAATGGAAAGGGGTGCAAATAAGTGGTCCGCAGGTGCGCATTCGCTGTGAAAATAAAAGACACGCACCAGATAAGAAGTTGCAACGCACGTTTGCGTACATAAGATTTTCTGGGGGCGGACAGACATTTGTTTAGAACTCTTAAAGATGTCGAAGAAGAAAGCTCCTTTAAGCAATTACTTTGGTGTTTCTCCACCTCCAAAGAAATGTCAGAAGGAGTCCGGACCACAAAAGAAGCGCATATTCTCGGAAAAGTAGTTGCAGGAGGTGAGCTGGCTTCAAAGAAATGATGAACGCACAGAGATGTGGTGCAGAATATGGCGTGAAAATCACACCCTAGCAGACAAAAATAGTGCCTTTTATATGTAAGCAAACGCGCGTTGCAACTTCTTATCGGGTGCGCGTCTTTTATTTTGGCAGCGAATGCGCACCTGCGGACCACTTATTTGCACCCCTGTTAATGGATCAGAGAGAAGAAAAACTTCTGAAAATGCTGAGCTACAAATACTAGACTGAAAATAAATGAAAAAGCAGCCAATGACATTCAGAAAGCACCGAGAACTACTGCTCAGGACCACCTATATCAAACTCTTTTCTGTTTGTGGGACACATGCAGATGAATTTTATCAGAGTAGGCTAGATCAGTAAAACTCGTGCATAATATTCTTTCAGTGCAAGGCTGGACTGGGACAAAAAATTGGCCCGGGCATTTTGACTAGAGACCAGGATAAAGATTGACAATGTGACGTCATTCAGGTGTAAAACCGCAAAGGATTCTGGGAACTTGTGGCAAGAGGTACTAGCGCACGCAGGCTTTCAATTGAACTCAGTTACACAGCGATAAAAAGAAACACAAAAAATGGCAAGAAGCTGTTGTATTATTAACTGCAATAGCCGGTCGCATGGCAGCCACGGGAAGCCGACGGGTAAAGAGATCGTTGTTTTTTTTATCGGATTATGTCGTTGAAGAGAAATTTTTTAAGCCATGTTTCCGAAGTAAGAGCCGACGGATGGTCTGGATATACCAAATATAACGTCTCAGAACACTCCAGCTCACATGTTAGTCTGCTCCAAGCATTCCCACAAAGGTCAGAGTTTTGTAGTAGTTAATACGTCATTTTTCTTAACATAATTGGTGATATAGGTTACAAACAAGTCTGGCGCTGAACAGAAATTGTCGGTCTATGCTCCTTTGTTTATTGTGCATAAATAGTGAATTGTCCTGACACAATATTGCGTTTCGCTTCTGTTATTACCATGGTACATTGACAAAAACATATACTTTTATTCACAGGATAAAACAGGTGTTTTGTATCACTAATTGTCCAGTGCGATTACAGCATACAATATTATTGTCATTGCTACATTTCTGTGATGCTTCCAGAAATTATTTCCATTACTAATTAATTACCGCTGAGCTCAAAGGTTATATTAATAAACGGTTAACCAATGTGTATCTATGACGACGATTTGTGAGACTGGTAAACTTACCTTTGTTCGTACGATGGTCTTTCGTTCTACACGGTGCATTTCAAGGTCCTGTACCCATCCATCGGTAAACTGTACCTGGGCTTGTTGCAGTGACCTGAAGTTACTAAACTTCATGAGTGTATGCACTCACTCCAAGAAGCGTATAATTATAAATCTGAGCGTGGTGAAAGTTGGGCAGCACGCTAACGTCTTTTGTCCACTCTGTGTGCTCGTAAGGGTCTGACCCTTTCACACCTTTGATTTTTTCCTCGTATCTTTTCTTTGTCTTTTCGTCGAGTCTGTCTTTGTACGGACCGGCATTGTTCTCCTTTTGTTTTGTACATTCCTTTGTTGTGCAGCAAATAAAAAACAAGAAGGTATTGGAACCGGAGAATGAACGTTTTGCGGTGCCGCAAATGCTTGCATTTGATGCGGTACTTGGATTGTTTTGCCACGAGTTCCCGGCATGCAATGTGCGAAAATCACGTGATTGCTAAGCAAGGGGGAGGGTGCATCCAGCCTCCTCGGCTGTAATTGGTCCAGCCCAGAGTCGATCATGACCAATTGGCCAATCCAACACCTTTCATTATATATACGCTAAAAAAAAAACTAAAAAAAACCATCGGCCCATAAAAACAAAAAATCGCCAGCGGCCCACCGGGCAAATGCCCGGTATGCCCGATGGCCAGTCCAGCTATGTTTCAGTGTAAAGAGTATAAGTCCATTCTGATCATGTGACCATTTAATGACCATCACTGAAAAATGTCTTCTTGAAAACTGGTTCAAAATTCAAACATGTCTCATCAATGCCACTCTTTTCATTTAACAATGTAACATAAACAAATATCAGCTTAATTCTCTACCTTTGGTGTGGAATGGCAGGGTCTCTGTAAGGTCTTTTAGATAAGAAGGCTGTGAAACTAATGATAGACCTTTGGCCTGGACTAATGAAAAGCATATAGATGATTTAGAGCAACATATGCTTCCATGGAGATATTGTCTTTTTCAGGGAACCCCTTGTATATTTCAGCAAGACAATATTAAACCACATACTGCAGAGTCCAGGTGCTGAACTGGCCTGCCTGTAGCCCACACCTTTTACCAAGTGATAACATTTGGCACACCATGCAGCTATAAGACAAGAATGGGAAAACATTTCTCTCCCAAAAGTTTGGTCTCCTCAGTTCCCAGACATTTACAAACTGTGCTTAAAAGAAGAGGGGATTCTACACAGTGCTAAACATGGCCCTGTCCCACCTTTTTGGAGACATGTTGACGTGTTCTTGGTTCATGACTTTTTATTATTATATTCAGTTGTGTTTTGCAGCTGAGGAAGAGCAAAAGTGGAATAACAACACATTAAATAATTGCAAAGTGTGTGTTTACTGTGCTTTACAGAGAAGAGAAAAGTGATAACCAAGATTAAAGATGGTAAATGGTAAAAAACAGAGCTAACATCCTAATGATAATGATACTATCTTTTGTTTATTCTGCTATCATCTGCCCATCATCGTTATCTGCTCTATATGGTATCCACTCGAGTATTCTTTAGCCATATGGAAATATGCATATTAAAGAGAGAGCATTCTCATGGTGGGAATATGGAAATGATGATGCTAAATTTAGTCATTTATCTGCATTATGTTTTCCTAAGGTCCCTTTGCATTTTGGGCTGCATTTTAAAATAATATAAAGAAGAAAATGTAAAATAGAAAATGCTAAATCTGCATACCACATATTTATTTAAAGGAAGAGTTTTCACTAACTGCACTGACAGAATGCGTATTAGAATAACGAGAAGGAATTTATATCAGGGGGGGAAAAAATGACAATTAACTCAAAAGATGATTTCATATTGGCTTCTGCTGGAGGATTTTTCCCTCGTGGCAAGTCCCAGCTGCATAAGATGACTCATCCACATTTTAATTTCCATTACATTTTTACTTCTGACAAATGAGGGGAGAAAAATAATTTATTTTTGCCAACTAACCGTTCTTGGGGAGAAGGAAGAAAGCAATATTTACTTCCTCTTTTGTCAAAAATCAAAAGTAATTTGAATTTTTGCTTCATCTCAAACCCCATAGTGCAAGAAGCAGAGCTTTCAGTTTCTTAAGTTAACATTGCTTTGACATTCATTATGAATAGAATAGTAATGCTGGCTCAGGATTTGTGTTGCATCAAGGGGAAAGAGACAATGAGAGAAAAATAGAAATGGTAAGGCGAGTACTGCACTGGATTCAAAGTACAAAGTCGAGTCAAGGGTCAACAAGATTACTTTGAATCAAGGGAAGCCCTGAGGGGAGAAAAAAGTGTTGGTGTAGAAAAAGAAACCCTCAGCAAGGCACTTTATCCCAGAGATCAATGCCTAGGGCAGGATTCTTGGATTTCCAGAATCTAACAGTCATAATACTATTAAAAAAAAATTAGTCCTTACAATGAAAAGATCCAAACAACAGACACTGAAAATATCATAGCTTCAAGTTGGCCAACTCAAAGCCTTAACACACATCCAATAAAACAGAGACTATTGTGTGGTAAGTAGCATCCATAAAGCTACCATATAAAGAAAAATTAGGCAGGCACTTTTGGAAAGTCTGGTTTAGAGACGAGGAGAAAAGATGCATAAAAATGTGAGCTTTTACATATTTAGTTTGTGTAAATAGTCAGCACCAATTTCTACGTGCAATCATGATGGTAAAATGATCAAAATGTTCCCTCCCTGCTGAAATCAAGTTATAATTAAACTGCATAAGCATTAAAGTTTGTTTTAGTGGCAGATGGAATTGTAGTTGGTAATTTATTCAAAGTAGCTGTTGGAGATTATCCAACACATTAGAGTAGATGATGAAGTTTGGATCATTTTACCTTTCAACTGTTTTCTTTTTCATATACACATAAAGCCATCAATCATCTTTGTGCTGTATTTATGTGATGTATGTGTCGTTTGACTGTATAGCTCTTTATGTGGTTGCTCTTTTTTTATGCCATTGTCCACCAGTCACTAACCACTGGGCAAGTCTTTTATGAAGAAGGTAGGAGTGTTGGGATAAGCTGAAAGACAGTATTAAGACTTCTCCCTAATGGTCATTTTGACATCTCTTTCTCTCTCTCTGTCCCTCCAGTCTACTAATTTAGTTCATATTCAGGCCCTGCGCAATGACTCAGGTTATATCTACCCACAGCAACTCCAGGATATTTCCCAACCATCTAAATGTCAGCCCAGTGGAGCAATAATGCTACATAACCATCTGACTCACCAAGACACACTTTTTTGCCAAGTGGACATGAATATATGTAGGAATTCTGGTACACATAGACAATAACACACATAAGTGAGCACACTGCCATGCTAATACTCAAAGTACCCAAATGCAAATAATGAAGTGATATCCTGACAGACTGTCACTCAGTGGCACTTGGCTTTTCCTTGTGAAGAGACTCGCTTGTGCTTATATATAAAGTGCATAACATCCTGGTTTATCAGCCTGTGGCAGAATGGGGCCTGGGGTGTTTGGCTTGCAATAATGTAGCAAGCAAGCATTACTTGGCTTAGCTTTTCTTAATCCATGCATCAAGCTATGATGTGTGTATGTATATAATTCTCTTTTTAAAAAGATTATTGAGCCTATAATGCATTTTGGGGTTAGCTTGAAAAAAAGGTACCATCATAGGTCAAATGTGACATATATCCACGAATATTTAGTATCCACAGATATCAGTGTAATTCCATAAATGTTCTCAATACAAAACAGGCAGTACAATTTTAAGCATAAAGATAAAATACATTTGAAAGTTGACCTTATTTGACATTGAAGTGGTCAGAGGTCCAAAGGAACGTGATACTTACAATTCCTATATCATTCTCTGTACGCTTATATGATGTCACTACAAACAATGGCAGTTAGAAATACTGTTTTAAATAGCATTATTATCACTTTGACCTTCAGATCAATTTATTTACCTTAAAATAGAGATCAAAGGACAAACATGACATAATTTTTTAAAAATCTTTAAATGCTACTTACTGTAAGAATGATAGTTTTTGGGTTTCCAAGGCTTTTTTTCAGTTTTCAACCAATGAATCATTAAATTAACGTTGGTGGATGTAAGCTGAATTTTAATATATTGTTAACATGTTACATTGTTCCACCCAAGCTGTCAGGTTTACATATCATTACATAACATTATTTATCTAAAAAATATATTTTTTACATTACTTGTTAAAAACGTAACCTTACACATTGTATTTAACAGCTTAAACATTTTACATCAAATTTGTTTAGCCTTTTATTACCATTTAAGAACGAGTCATCTCATGGGGTTTCGTACTGTAAGATAAAGGCTTTACATAATGATACATACAAGGGAACCCAACAAAACCCTTTAAGCAAGCACTTGGGGACAGTGGGGATAAAACAATTCTCTTTAACAGGAAAAAAAAAGCGATAGCAGGGCAGCCTTCTGCCTAGCCTGGATGAGGTGACAAAACAAAGAGAAAAGAAGAGCAGAGAAACATTTTGTTTATTTGTGGTGGAACAAGGGCAGGGATAGTGGGAAGAAAAATATATGTGCAATATATATTCAAGATTTCAAGAAAAGCGTATTTCAGGTTTGTGAATATTTTATGAGGAACGAAATACATTGCAATACAAATGCATTTTGGTGAATAACACTGAAAGTTTCCAAATATTCTTTTTTAAAAGAAAACTCCAAAGGCCACCTCTAAGTGCATGACATTTATCTGTCCAATACAAATAGTAAATTTTTTTACATGAGAAAAGAAAAGAAAAGAAAAGAAGATGGTGAGATGTACAGAAGGAAAAGTAACTTACAACAGACTCTGGCAATTAAGAGCACCTCGTTAAGAAAGCTCTCAGTGACTAATGGACAAAACACACAGGCACAGACACACACCACAGGGAATGAGTGATGGCCAAATGTAGACATTTAGCAACGTCAGTAGTTAGATCTTTGCATCCTCCCTCTCCTTCATTTTTCCTTCCCTCCCCCACCTCGCCCTGTCACATTCACAGATTGCAAATAATGAAATCTGAAAAAATAAAAATAATTATATTACTGAACCACTGAGGTTTCAGAGTTCCCTCCAAATGGTACTGAATAATAATTGGATCTATGTTTTAGAGTTCATCACCACCAAGATATCCAAAAAAAAATGGTGCTGAATGCTGAATGCTTCACAGTGTGCCACTAATAACAGTGCACTGCCTTTGTTTCTGCTTATGAAACAGTTTAATTTCATCACTTCTCTTCCAAAGAAAATCCTCACTTAATGCCCATGCTCAATATCAAAATTTAATTTGGGTAAATAGGTTGCCGCTGTAGTATCTCAATTAACGGGAATGGGATGCCTTGCTTCTGCGTGCAGACTCACTTTGTGATTTGAGATGATTATAGTGAGATTTTTTTCCTCCCCCAACAGTCTACTCTAGCATCACAGCAGTGCCATTGTTGCTCACTGAATTTCAATTCCTTCTCTCTGTTTGTAATGCCGCAACTCTAATCTGAGAGTGGCTTGTGTCCAGCTGAAAAAATAAAAGATTCTTTGTTTTCTCAATAAAATTACAGTCGGGTTCAAGACATGTTTGAGACATGCTGCTGTCCCGTTCTGTATTCTTTCCCTTGTGAGGCCTGAATCCACCACGAGCAGCCTCATGTTGTTACAATCAATTCACTCGCACACACCGTGGCTTGAGGCATCTATATTTATACACAAGTCGTGTGGGTCACAGAGAGGGCCAGGCTGGGTTGTTTGTAGTCTGGAGATTGAAAAATCCAGCTTCTGATTGGAAGGTCACAACTCTGAGTCACAGTAAGGGATGAGAACATGGTGCAGACCTTAAAGGTTCTGTCAGTGAAATATGTCTCTTCAGGAGCATCTAGTGGCTAACATTATAAACTACATGAACATCTGCGCCGACAGTCATCCATGTTTTACTTTTTACCATATTGGCTTTCATGTTCACGATAAACTCCAGAAAAGCATAAGAACACAAAACAAAGTGACTTGAGTAACGTAATGTCAAATTTCTTTTTTACTTGATGCTTTTCATTTCTTCTTTATTCAAAATTTTACAGGGACCTTTTAAGCCTCCTTTTCCTGTGATATTTTTATCATGACTGATGAAAACTGAAAATGTTTTCTAGTTTGATAACGTGGGGAAAATAACATCTCTTGGCATTTCCTGCAGCTGTGAATACGTATTTTGTCCTCAAAGACTTTTCTGTCTGGCTGAAAATAAAATATAAAAATGGCTGCAGTAGTTTTAAATTAATTTCCTAATCCAAAAATAAAGATGGCAGTTCAACATGACAATGTTCTGTGCTCGATTGTGTCACAAATAATCAAAATGTAGAGGTGTGATTGTTGATCAAATGCCTATGTTGTTTTTGCATCCAAAATGTTCTTTAATTTTTATTTAGTTTGGGAAGCACAGTGGAACAGTGGATTAACACTGTCATCTCACAGCAAGACCAGGATTTGAATCCACCAGCCAGCTGGGGCTTTTCTGCGTGGAGTTGGCAGGTTCTCTTTGTGCCTGCTTGGGCTTTCTCTGGGTACTCTGACTTCATCCCACAGTCCAAAGAAATACATGTTAGGTTAACTGGTGATTCTAAGTTGTCAGTAAGTGTGAATTGTTGTCTGTCTGACGAGCTGTCCAGGGTGTATCTGACTTGTTGCCCTAGTATAGCCCTACGCCCATTGTGGCCTTGAATTGGATAAAAGAAAAAAAAGGATTCATTACATTTTCATTTTTAGCTAATCACAGTTTCGGTTGGTTCTGGCTCAAACTGGTAGACCAAAGGGTTATATAGCATAAGGGTAATAGAAAGAGAGAAAGGGACAACTGAGCCATAAGTTAATTATAATGATCTCGTCCAACAGTGACGAAATCTTATGCAGTTGTGACAATAAATAAATAAATACTTGTTGAATTTTTTTTAAATATCTATGAAATTGTGCACAATAGCCAAACGAACCATTGTAGCGAAGACATTTTTTGCTTTAGAAAAAAAAAATTTCCAGTTGGGCAGGATGTGCCTGTTGAAAAATCTTAAAATTGCAGCAGTCGCAAACTGAGGAGTTACTGCCATTGATCAGCAGCATTTACAAAGTGGCTGTAGCTCAGGCGGTAGAGCAGGTCATCTACTGATCGGAAGGTTGGTGGTTCGATTCCTGGCTTCCGCTAGTCTGCATGCCAAATATCCTTGGACAAGATACTAACCCCAAATTGCTCTCCGATGCATCCATCAGAGTGTGTGTGTGTGTGTGAATGTTACTTAGAAAGCACCAAGAAAAATGTGAATGGGTGAATGCACAAGTTGTGTAAAGGGCTTTGAGTGCTCAGAAGAGTAGAAAAGCTCTATATATGAACCAGTCCATTTACAAAGTCTCTTTTTGAAATTACAGGCACTGTGTGCAAGGATATATTACAGATTGCACCTTTAGTTGGAACACCTTCTCCCTGAACAATTTCTGTAGTGTTGATTGCGGCGAGCTGCCACCAGCAGTAATTGCAGTTCCATGGTGTGAGCTGAAACGAAGTCTGTAACTTTTAACAAGTTCAAGAAACAATTGATGTGCTTTAGAAACTCTCATTGCAAAGGTATAAGCACTTTCAGTTCAACCAATTTTGCTCTCGTACGCCATATGATTTGACTTCTTTTTTTTTTCTTTTTTTTTAAATTGCTTACATGTGCCTGATGATTTCCAACCATAAAAATAATGGCACTTGTGACTGCCCAGAGAAAATGATAGGAAATTAGATTGGAGAGTGAGTTGGGGGCACTTGGATTGGCATGAAAATAATGTCTGGCTATGGGTATAAAACACCCAGCACTCTAGTTAAGAAAAAGCAATAATTTCTTTCCTATCATTTTAGTTTTGATTTTGAAGTTTTGATTGAATCACTTTCTCATCGGGTGACACAATTACATTTTTAATGGGAAACTAAATTGAGTTGAAATTGCTCCTTGCATTAAAAAGGAAGTGCCTGCCACTTTGATTGAAGAATAAAATCACATTTCCCTCCTGCTTTTTTATGTTCACGCTACCTGTCTTTAGGGATTCATTTTAACTTGACACTGTTGTTTATATTCACATGGTCTTTTGTCAACTATGGCAGCTTTTGAAGTGGCAGTCTGAAATAAATGCAAGCACTTACCAACCCAAGCAGATTAATCACTTTATTCCTGTGTTGGTGCTGTTGGTAAAGTTTTACTTCCTTTATAAACATCCGAGTTCTCGTCATCAATAACGGTTGATATTGTTTTATCACTCCACTTTACAATATCTTTTTGAAACATGCACATACGCCGCACTCACTTTTCACATCCCACAAAACCTACAGTGACAGATGATGATGGTATATTCTGATAAGATAAATGATGATACGCCTGAACAGCTTAAAACAGGAGACGCAGACTGAGAGAGGAAAAAAACAAAGGTAATATTAGATAAAGGGGAAAAAATGGCTCTGGAAAAGCAATAAGGGGCAGTCATGAAGAGACAAACGGGAACATTAACAAAAAGTGGGCGCAGATCCTAAGATGGAAAAGATCTGGGATAAATCATCAGGCTCTAAAATTATGAATTCTTTTCAGTTCACCTTTTTTCCCCCACTCACAATTCTGATTAAAAGAAAACAGCTTTGAGGGCAATGAGAGCAGCATCTGCCTCAATAAAGACTAATCTTTCCACTCATAGTTCACATTCTCTTGTGTTTGTATTTTTTCATTCAGAATATTTTTCATTCTTATTCACTTAGTTTTATATATTTTTTTAAAAAGGCCTAATTTCTCAAATTAATCCCTTAAAGTCTGATGAGGCAAAATAGGACACCAAGAAAAAGTTAAGGGATTAATTAGGGAGAGAGTGTGGTAGACCTAATGTAAGCATGTGTTTAAGGAAGAGAGTTACACAGGAAATAAAGAGAGCAATACCCTTGTGAGACCTCAGTATTTACTGCACTGTTAAGCAGCACTCATTTATCTTATGAAAAAGCTCACACATACACACACACACACACACACACACACACACACACACATATCTATACATATGGGTGTGTGTTTGTGTGTGTGTGCTGATTAGCGGTATATATAAATGGCCCAGTGAGGGCCTTATCCCCAGACAGCTCCTCTAATTGGCTTCATCTAAATGAATGGGTTGAGCCAAGTTCTTTATTTCCTGGCACTACTAATGCTCGATATTTAATAGTGTAGTGCCACACACAGGTACGTCCACGGCAGAGTGTGCATATATCTATAAAGCACAAATTTCTTCATCGGCACTGCATTCAGGCTACTACATTTGGATTTGTAGGACAGAAAAGAAAAATTTGCACGATAAGTAAAACTGAGCTTCAGCTGCTGCTGAGAAACACTCAGGATTCATTTTGCATTCACGAGCACGAAGCGTAACAATTTAAGCAATGGATGTGGACAGCTTTGCAAATCAAGAATAACAAAGACATAAATACTGTAATCACCCTGGACCACAAGGCAGGCGGGTATAAGAGAACACAGCATTATGGGGAGAACAGAATGGAACAAGTAAAACTGAAATAACAGAGGTAAAAATCTAAGGAGAGGAATGAGTGGCGCATAGTGAGATAAAGAGAAAAATAGATGGTTTAGGTGTCATATACCATGATTAAAAAGCTGGACTAAAACAAGCAGAGTAATATCAAAACAGAAAGTGGGTCCGACAAAGGGGATAGAAATGAAAGAAGGAAAGAAAGGAGAAAATAGCTCCTGAGGTCCTGAGAGAAGCTGTGAGCTGAAGTTATCAAAGGCACACGGAACAGAGAAAAGTGCAGCAAGGCCCTTTTTCTCCACAGGGGTTTGAGATGACCAAGATCATGTTTGTCAGTAACTTCACACTTACAACTGGGAAAACATTTTAAATGGAAGTGTAGTCTCAATAAATGAAAATGTGCTTCTTATTTGGCAATTTGCATGGCAACTCAAGAAAGAAAGATAAAAGAAAATCTAAATGAATTTGTAGTTATGGGAACGTGGAAGCATTGTATCCAAGTTTACTTGCAAATTCATATAGACATTCATAATAACAACCTTTTCTCATCATTTTTCACTCACTCAGCTGGAATCGCAGTAAATGTTTCCCCCTGCTGCCAGTCCTCAATGTAAAAGTACATCCAGTACGTTTTATAGTCAGCTTAAGTGTCTTCACAGCTGCCCTGACCCCATACAGTGACAAGAAAATGCTGACAAGACACAAATGTTATTCTTTAGCGGTAAACTGTACTGTACCCTGTGTGTGTGTGTGTGTGTGTGTGTGTGTGTGTGTGTGTGTGTGTGTGTGTGTGTGTGTGTGTGTGTACACACGCACGTGTATTGCACATTGAGGGGACATATTCCCTTCTGAGGCCAGAGAGTCCCTACCATATTAATCATGCTAATGTCAAGATGAAACAAGGGATTTAGTTAGGCATTTAGCAGTTATGGTTTGTGCCCACAAAATGAATGTGAGCCACTGTAATTTCCTGAAACTGCAGTGACAGGAACCTAAATCTAACTCATTGTGAGGGGCACATGAAAGTCCTAGATTGAACTCCAGTCTCCAGGCATTTATCTAAAAACGACACTACTGTGCTATCTCTGCTGGGCAACAACTTTAGCAAAATCTTATATTTTAACGGCCGTGTAAATATCAGATCATAGAAATACAAAGTTGGAAAGAACACCAGTTATAAATATGTGTTTGCTCATGAAGTTTGTGAAAAAGATCTGAAATTCGGAGTGAAGTTTATCAGTTTATCGAGGTAACTCGAAGACCTAAGTTAATTCATAATGCATGTATAAACAAAGTCAGTGTTAATGAGCACACAAAAGCAATCCTTCCCTTCATAATGAGCATAAATTCTTATTATTTCCTTCCATCATTCATCATCTAGCAGTCTCCTCGGTCACATCAATAAGTCATGCACATCCTTTTTGGCCATAACACCACCTAATACATCAGCAGGGGAAGCAAGCTGGTGAGAAAATCTGTGTACCCCTTAAAATATTTATCAGCTCTGTGTTCAGCAGCTGTTAACCTGCATGTACTTTGTGGAGGCATGCTGTGTGCACGTGTGTGTGTGTGTGTGTGTGTGTGTGTGTGTGTGCACGTGTGTGTGTGTGTGTGTGTGTGTGTGTGTGTGTGTGTGTGTGTGTGTGTGTGTGTGTGTGTGTGTGTGTGTAGGCTATAAACTGCTTATGGCTCTGATTACCTGTTCGAATGCTATAAATATTTGAAATGCTTCAAATTCAGTTCTGAAGGTCAGTGATGATGGAAATGATTATGATGATGGCGGTGATAATGATGATGATGATATTTACGTGATTTAATCTTGTAATTACTAATGGCATTTGATCTCATTTCATTTGAGTTTTTACAAAGGTTTTTCACTTAAATGTCCAGTATGTAAATGAATTTACTCTGAAAGGACTTGATGTTTTGCAGTAGCACAGCAGCCAATACCAAGTGGCGTTACGTTACTTTGCTTATGTTTTATTCTTTATTCTATTTATCTTTATTATTTTTCCAGTGTTACTTCAGTAGATAGCTCTGCTTGTGGTATTGGTCTTAACTATCAATTTACACCATTTCAATGCTGTATACACATCATTTAAGTAATAATGCAGTCAAGTAAATGCAATAATAAAAAGCTTCAAAAGTGATGTTCATGCTAGCGTATCTGATACTAAATCAAATCAATCAATCAAATATCTATTTTTCAAATTGATATAGTCGTGCTGCAATTACTGGTGGTATAGTTTTTTGGGTTGTTTTTCTGAGTTCCAAAACTCAATAGATTGTGTTAATTGTAAAGATAAAATGAAAAAAAAAAAGATCTTTTGTTTTCCTTAAATGTGTTTTGTTTTGGATATATGGAGGCGTAAACTATGTAATGAAAAATGAAAATATGAGGGTAAGTATTCTAATCATAAAGATAATAAAATTAACTCAAAATGACCAGTGTATTTCTATAACATAGACTGTTATTAGTTCATTACTAATTATTTACTTTTTTCTATTGTTTTCTATTGTTTAGCTAAAGGACATTTTTATTGTTATTTAACTGCAGATTGACAAAGATAATTTATGTAACATCATAGAGCAGTTTAGCCTAAAAATGACTTTGCCCACTTTTTAATTTATTTATTTATTATTTATTTGTTTTGTGCTTTTAATCAAATACATTTTTTTTAAAAGAAATATAAGACCAGAAATAGCCTTAAAAACATAACAAAAGCTTGAATGATACTGATAAAGAGCATCCTCTGCAAGGCCAAATGCCCTTGCTTTTTTATAGAAGCCTTTTAGATCTGTGCAATAGGTTAGGCCTTACACTTTGCTCTATGTCTTCATTATCCATCCATCCATTCGCTTCCGCTTCTCCTTTTCAGGGTCGCGCTGGAGCCTATCCCAGCTGTCATAGGGCAAGAGGCGGGGTACACTCTGGACAGGTCGCCAGTCTGTCGCAGGGCCAACACACAGGGACAGACAACAACCATTCGCGCTCTCATTCACTCGCACATTCACACCTAATGGCAATTTGGATTTTTCCAATTAACCTATCCCCACAAGCTGCATGTCTTTGGACGGTGGGAGGAAGCCGGAGTACCCGGAGGGAACCCACACAAACACGGGGAGAACATGCAAACTCCACACAGAAAGACCCCGGCCTGATGTTGGAATTGAACTCAGGACCTTCTTGCTGTGCAGCAACAGTGCTAACCACCGTGCCACCGTGCTGCCTGTCTTCGTTATGTTTTTATGAAATGAACCATAACAGATTTGCATAACAGATATTGTCTAGCTGTCTTTCAGCAGCACTGAAATATATATTTCCCCTTAGCTCTTGCCTTGGTGGATGAAGGCTGATAACCTTCAGGAATAAGAGGTTTGCAGTCAGATCTTAGTGTCTATTCAGGGCATCCAAGATAAAGCTGCAATGACTGGATAGTAAACATCATCAAAGAGGCAAGAGACAAGTTTATTTCCATCTTGAAAATGAAAAATACCATGTTTCTATTCTAAGTCACTTGAGTGCTCAATTTTCCCTAGCTGAAACTGCATGAAAACTTATTTGTTGCAAAGTGAAGTATTGCTTTGAAAGCAGGACAGGCAGGGTGAGAGTGGAGAAAAACTAGTAGAAAGAAACAGGAAGAACAAGGGAGAGAAACTAATTAAGGAGTAAGTGGCAGAAGGAGAGACGAGAAGGAGAAGGACTTCAGTCAGAAGGCTTTACTTCGCTGTATGGACGTGTGTGTGTGTGTTTGGACATGCTTGTCTAACTTCTAAATCCTCTGTAAAGTCAGAGGAGTCTTTCATTCCCAAGATGAGTAAACATTGGCCCACGTTCTGTCATCACAACTTCAACAAAAAGCTGCCTGTTTGTTTTTCTCTCTCCCTCTGAGGCAAAAGCCCATTTTATGGAGAACAGATATGAAGAGTAAAGGATTGAGCTGCACCAAAAAAATAATACTGTTTTAAAAATTTGTGATTATTGTTCCTCTCTACACTTAATGAGAAAATAGAAGAGGAGGCGAGAAGGTAACATCTGTAGTCCATAATGTTCCGGCTCCCTCACACAGTCTGGGATGCACACCTCATAAATAATTCATGTTCCAGATGTAGTTATTATTAAAGGCATGGTTATGATTTCTCATATTCTTACTATTCATATGCAAAGTTGGTGATTGGTTAGCTAGTAGGAGGCTTTTTCATTTTCTGTTGCCTAGTGGAGTGAGATATTCAGCATTCATCCAATTACAGGTTTATCACATCTCCTTCCATTGCTATCTTGTCATTCACTCCCCACAGCACCCAGTGAAACCTGCTGGAATGCTGTTATCATATCAGGAAATACATGCACCTTATATGTCTCTGCTAGCATTAATATACATAATTAATCCTAGCAGATGCTAGCAGATTAATTAATATACAGATTAATTAATTATATATATATATATATATATATATATATATATATATATATATATATATATATATATATATATATATATATATATGAAAAATTCCCCACTCGCCCCTGTGGGCGGTCAATCCTTCAAGCTCAGGTCCTCTACCAGAGGACCTGAGCTAAGATACTATGGGTCCTGCATAGTATCTTAGCTGTTCCTAGGACTGCACTCTTCTAGACAGAGGTCTCAGATGTTGTTCCCGGGATCTGCTGGAGCCACTCGCCTAGCTTGGGAGTCACTGCACCTAGTGCTCCAATTACCACTGGCTTTACTCTCTGGTTTTACTTTCTTCAGAGTTTAAATGGTAAATGGCCTGTATTTGTATAGCGCTTTACTAGTCCCTAAGGACCCTAAGGCACGTTACACATTCAGTCATCCACCCATTCACACACTGGTGATGGCAAGCTATATTGTAGCCACAGCCACCCTGGCACCACCAGTAGGCAATGGGTGAAGTGTCTTGCCCAAGGACACAACGACCGAGACTCGAACCGGGGCTCGAACCGGCAACCTTCCGATTACAAGGCAAACTCCCAACTCTTGAGCCACGGTCGCCCCATTTTAACACATAAAATGAGTAAAATTGAATTACTTGGACGGTAAATCCTATTTCTGTGTTCGTTTCCAAGATGAAGAATAATTACAGAGGTAAAACAACTTTGGTCTGTAACAGTTTTTGTTTAGTTTTTTTAGGAGGATTTTTTATTATTATTATTAGCAGCATGAGAAGAGTTCACAGATCCTTAAGCCCAAAACAGTACAATCTTTTACAAACGACTAAACAGCAACAGTGCTGGTAAAGCAAGACACTACAATAATTCTGAAAGTCTAACACAATCTTCAGTTGTGTTAGACTGAAGATTGTGTTTAGACCACTTAAATGTTCAACATTTAAATTAATGTAAATGTTGTGATGACTGAAGCCTTGATAATAGTGATCTACTCTGTGTAGAAAAAATATGAAAAACCTCAAATTTGAGCTATTCAGAATTGCCTTCTTTCAAAAAATTTCAAATATGGAAAACTGGGGCATTTTACATCACAGGATTGTGGTTTAAAAGTTATACGAATACAAAGTGCAGTTCAGCAAACTTTCTAAACACTTTGCCTCTCTTATTCTCCCCAGCCCATTTTGAAAGCATTAGTATCTTTACTTTTACAATTTTTTTTCACTCTAATGTGTTTTCTGCCCTCTGGAGTACCAAAAACCAACTGAGAATAGTTTTTGTGGGTAATCAGACTTACTGAACTGAATCTAAAAACAAACAAGTGGTAGTAGATTCTACTGACCTTGATCATCCTTCCCTGGTTTAATGAAGTTTTCTGTTGAACCAGGAGATGAAGGCGTCTCCTAAGTGGTCAGGACACTGCATTAAAGCCAAATAGCTGAGAAGTCTGCAAAATGCCTTTTTTACTGGCTTTTCCTGAAGCATATCTGGGATAGAAAACCTGATACCTGGGCAAGTTTTGGTTTCTGAGTCCATGAATTAATAAACAAGCCATATAAATTTGATTTGAAATAGTAGCTGACAGGAAGAAATTCAGCGTTAGATCTGAGAGTCCTGGATGTTATATAAATGATAAGTCAGATTTAAATTTGCAAATCTTATGTTCTCCTGTCACTTGTAGATTCAAATTTTTAAAGCACATTTTAAAAAACATGATTTATATATATTTTGTATTTTAGGTTCTAAAATAAAGTCATAAAAATATAGGTTTGTACAATGTTGGAATGACATGACATGTACAGCATGTCTTCAATGTATGACCAGTTTAAATGTATGCCATTTATAGGTTGTCCTGTGCTTCTTCTTCTTCTTCTTTTTTAAGAGGGACTAGCAGATTCCATGCTAGATCAGTTATATTTGTCCATAACCTGCTGGAAACCTTTTTACAACGTACTGATATTCTTAAGAGATCCTAAGAGTTCATATTGACATGATAGCATCACAGCTGCAGATTCATCATCTGCCATGTTATCATGGTATCATTGGCTGCACTGGAAGGTCTGTGACTGCAAAGGCCATTTGAGTGCAGTGGGCTTACTGTCATGGTCAAGAAGCCAGTTTAAGATAATTTGATATTTCTGATTTGGTGTGTTATCCCACTGGAAGTAGCCATCGGAAGATGGGTGCACTGTAGAGATAGATGTGGTCAGCAACAATACTCATCCAGTCTGAGGCATTCAAGCAATGCTCTATTGGTAGTAAGAGGTCCAAAGTGTGCCAACAAAATATCCCAGCAGATGATCAGTTTCTGAAATACTCAGACCACCGGTGCCAGTCTGACACCAAAAACCATGCCGTGTTCAAAATCATTTGAACCATCTTTCTTTTTCCTATTCTGGGAATGTCAGCAGGTTGTCCTAACCATGTCTACCTGCCTAAGTTTACTGACTTACTGAAATGTTATCAGCCAATTTGAAGGACACGTTAATAAGGCACCAGTAAATTATAGATTACTATTAAAACTTTCCACTCTATAGATACAGAGTACCTGCAAGGATTTTTTTATTAAGAAATCACACATGGTGCCTTAGTACCTTGTTAATTTTCTCATATTGGATTCAACCTTCTGACCTTTTATCTCTGACTTTTAAAGTTTATCTTTTAACTTCAGCACCTTACCCCCTAATTATACCTATTTATGTGTGGGTGCCCTTATCCATAAAATATGAAATGCATGCATGGTACGAACAGACTTCTGGCTCCTGAAAATGAGATGTGTCCGTGCCACAGTTATTACAGATTTAATTGACAGTGTAAGGCTTCTTACCATAGATTAAGTTCTGTGAAAATAAGTGCTGACCTTACTGATATTCATTGTTTTGGAGTTCAAGTCAATTTATTCTTTCATGTTTTCTTGGAAGGAACTTTTTATGTAAAAATGTGAAAATTCAGTTTTCTCAGTTTTATATGCAGTTGCCTAACCTCATCCAAAAGCTAGGAACAACAGTTTAAATGTAGGACTATCGCACAATGTTTCATTTTAGAACTTTGTTTGCAAATCTAACGTACAGTGTGGTGCAGAAAAAAGATGTCCCCAAAAGATTGTGAAATTATTATAAGGATTTGTACCCATTGGCTCTAACACTGAACATACCTTACAAGCGTGCTTTGTGTGCTTGTACAAAAACGTTCACTCTAAATCCAATTACAATTGTTTATTAATTTTTTAACAGATGTGCTGTGGTGTTGCATGGAGAGAGAAAAAATAGCTCAACTTTATGTATCAAACTTTACTGAGTTATGATTAAAGACAAGATCACACAATTCCTGTGTGATACTGATACTTCTCCCTATTCAAACTGCTCTGCTTTGGCATTAAGCAGGACAACACCCTGGATCCTCACGACCCACATGAAGATGACACAATCTGGCTTATTGCTGACATTTTTTTTTTGTTTGGTCACTTTTGATTTATTTTTTCCTTCCTATTAGCTTGAAGCAGTTCAGCCATTCCCCTCTGACCATTGGCATAAGCAAGGCATTTTCACCCCAGAACTGTCACTAACTGGATATTTTCTCTTTACTCTAATTCTCTTATACAGCACTTTGAGGAGCCACTAATTCTACTCACGAATACCCTCTGCTGGAAGATGTGTGAATTGCTCAAGTTCCAAAAGTAGTCCTTTGTAATCAGAATCGGCCAATAAACACGATTCTGATTCTGATTGTATCAAATCTGACTGTTTAGCTGAAGGCAAAGGCCCTGAAGTAGAATGCCATTCTTAATATTATAACTTGGAATTTACAAACCAATCTACAAAGTGCATGGCCATTGATGTGGCACAGCTCACTTATAGAAATGCCTGTACAGTGACTGTATTCATGCATTGAAGGAGGTCATTCCATCAAGGCTGAATCCAATATGATCAAGCCAATCAATGGTCAATCAATGGTAACTTTATTGTCCCTAACGGGAAATTGATTTGCAGTATGTCCGTACAAACAAACAGACAGCCAACACATCACATACACTCACCAAGATAATATAATAAAAGCCTGATAAAACAACCTAGATTTTTCATCAAAAAAGTGCAATGTGCAATGGCAACAACACTTACGGTTTAGTGTTGTTAACTATGATAATAGCACTAGGTACAAAAGACAGTCTGTGTCTCTTTGTCTTCACTGCAGTCACTTTATAATGTGTTGTCGTTCAAGCATAAAATTGGCACCTAATTCAAAGGATGAAGTAATGTTGTGTCTACACATAACAGAAAACATAGCAAAGAAATCGCTCATTTTAAAGTGTAGCTTTAGGCACTTTGTTACTAGTGTCTGATGCAAAAACATATAATTTGTTTCTTTAGTTGAAATCATGAAAAATGTCAAAGATAACAAATTTTGACTTTGGCTTAAGAGGGCATTTTTGTATCAGCAAGGTGATTCCCAAAGAGCTGTCAGTTTGGCGTGTTGTCTGTTCCGAAAACATTTAAAAAGAAGTGGCAAGCCTGAAAAAATTATCCACAGCAGATGATACTGTATCAGAAAGTCACGTCTTTAAGAAACAGGGGAGAAAAATCCAACAAAGACCTGACACAGGACCTGAACGCTCCATCCCTTCAGTCGAGCCACCTACTCTGTGATCAAGCATAGGAGAAAACAGCCAGCTGAACATTATCAGTCATTGATTGGCTTTGCTGGAATCTGACCTTAGTATTACTGAAACAGTGTGGGATCAACTGGACAGATCACACCAGCCAACATACAAAAAAAGAGCTTTGGATTTGCTTCAAGAAGCTGGTATAGCTATTCTTGAAGACTACTTAAAGAAAGAGAGATCAGGCTGTGTTGAAGAATAAAGGTGATCATACCAAATATTGACCTTCAAGCTTGTTAAACTACGTTTAATTCTTATATAATGTATACCCATTGTGTTTGCTACACGTGAGGGGTGATAGAAGACTTTTGTAAAGCACTGTATACTGGACAGAAAAGAAGCCACAAATAGGGCCCCATTAAGACAATAAATTAAGAGTAACATTACATGTGATTCCTTCTAGTCTTAGGGTCATTGAAATTGTAGGAGCCTAGATGCAGTTTGTGGAGTTTATATGATTAACATAATTTGGATTGCGTGTCTCTCATGTTTCCTGTTTTACTTAGCATCATCCTCTGCTTGTTCCAGGGTTCCTTGTCTCAGGTTTTCCTGTTCTGTGTTTCATGTCTCCAATCAGGTTTTTAGTTCCTTTGTATTGCTTTTGTAGTTGCTTACTTTAGTTTAGTCTTTGACATTTTCCTGTTTTTGTCTGTCCTCACTGTAAATAAAGGCTCACTCACAGTTATGTCTGCACTTGGGTCCTGTCTCCCTCTGCTCCACACATCTGCCACTGCAGATGTGACATTAAAGAAGAGAAAACAGAATGTTGCTGTTTTTGTGGAAGTCTCATTAAAGGTTGTAGAGCAAAGTTGCATCAAACCTGTTGGTTCCACATTTTTCTATCTAAATTCTAAATTTGTGCTTTACATTGAAGTAAACATTTTGACGTGTAAAAGTTTCAGTACTACTTAAAGCAGCACTGACTATTTAAAATGTTAAAATCAATGCCTGGTTCTGCTTGGTTAACTCTTTCATTTTTGCAACTGGGGAAAAAAAAACCCTCAGAGTAAACACCCTTGGATGAGGAAAGGCAAGAAAACTGATTCTTTTCTTTTTCAGTAGATGATTTGAGTGACTGTTCCATTTTACCTGAAATACAACAGCTATCAATCTTATTTCAAGTCTCTAATGTAACTTTATTTCTCTGGCTGTGTGAATTAATACTTCAAACCATCAAAGGCTTCATGAGTATTTTGCAATTAAATTTCCTTGGATTGTGGGAACATGAAGTCTAACATATTTAATAAACTCAGGACTTAACTCTTAAAACACATTTTAGCAGGCTGACCAAATCGAAGCTGTATGACAAAGTTGTAAAATACACTACATTTGTTGACAATCTTCAGCTGAACTGAATCAAATTTAAAAATCTGTTGTTATAGTAAAAGCAATGCTCTAACTCTGCTGTGAGAGTATGTAATACACTAAATCAATGGAGCATTTTTCTAGGATGACAGTATTTCTCTGTAAATGTGACTAATTTCACACTATTGATGTCAACTCTGCATTCGCACTGATGCAAGAGATAATCTCACTAGATCATCAGGAGTTAAAGATCAGAGTTAAAGACACTCTGTGTGCGTTAAAGAGTTAAAGACAGCATTAAATAAGCCTCATTACTTCATACGTCATATCTTTGTACCTTTTAGAATGGTACAAAGTGGGAAAGGTCGAAACAAGTTTTTAAAAAAGGCAAATACAATAACCAAGTGAACTGAAAATGTATACAGATGTTTTGTTTCACAAAAGTGCTTTTCCAAATGTGGTGCAGCAGATGGCGCTAGAGACCAGCATTGCCATTGCTGCTGGTCTTGCTGTTGCAGCTGGAGTCCAAAGAGAATAAGATGATTCATTCCACGGATCCAGACCTTCATGGTCATTTTGAAATTATATTATGTAACAAGTATGGACAACAACATATACATAGACTCTACAAGAACACACAGAAAAACAAATGCACACTAAACTGAAAGACTGTCCTTCATGAGAGGACACAATGCACCTGGGACCAACCAGAGCAGACTACACAAAGATACTGTGGCCTTCATACAAAAACAGCACTGACGGGAAAATGCTGCCAGTGAAGCATTACCAGGAATAAGATGCTGTTACCATAGTAGAGAGAAGAGGTGAGGAAAGAAAAATGTATCCTTTTCTGTATGAGATTTTTCAGATTAGCAATATGTATGTTTGGAAATGGTAAATGGCCTGCTTTACTTAGTCCCTATGGACTGGGGTGCAGGGCGTAATGAAGTTTTACTACTGTTAAAAATATTGTTGAAAAAGAAATGTCATGAAATGTGTTTAAACATGTCGATCAGTTAATATAGGTATATATTTACTGATCGACATGTTTGTCAACCAATAGATTTTGTCTATTTATATAGCTAAATGTTATGATGTGATAGAAGTGACCAGAGAACTCAAAAAAACTGTGAAGAGAACCACAGTTCATCAGATTCTGGGGTGGCAAAACTCTAGTCTTCTTTAAGGGAGACACAAGGACTACTTGAACAGATGAGAGAAAATGCTATTAGTGAGGCTGCAGACATCATTCTTCAAGTTTAATAGTGTTTTTGTCCTTTTGTGCAAAGAAGAAAAATTGGAGACCATTCTTCTAGTTTCAGTTCTATTTTAGGAATATAAAAGCAAACTACTTTGAGAACACATCGTCCTCACATCAGGCTAAAGGAAATGAAATACAAGACTGACAGCAGAGACGTTCACACCCTATTGGTAAATGTAGCTGAAAGAAATGAGAGTTATCTGTTCCTACTTTTCACCTAGAGAATTTCATGGAGTTTCAGTATGAGATATCAGGCATTTCCTTGAGGCAACGGCCCACTCCCACAAACTAACTGCTCGCATGACTGCTTAGGTAAGGCTTCATTATGATACTGCTGCTTGCTGCAAGTTTTTCCTGTAAAAGAAATAACTAGCCTCAGCCTCAGTCACGTTGTCAAAAGTTTTTGGACTCGCTTGTTAAATATGTTTTATGTATACACACATCAGTGTGTTTTGTTCAGTGTGCTGTGCATGGATTTGACACCAGGATAAGGGATTCTTCCAGGTTTCATGGAGACTAAGAGGCTGACTAAATCATGATGGAATCCTGTAGCTGGTTCCCGGGTTCCACTGGCCAAAGCCATCACATGACAGATTTATTTATATCCCCAAATCACTGGCTTCGCCAAAAATCGCCAAACCAGCTTTCAGCAAACCAGCTCGGGTTCACAGCAAAAAAACCCTAGCACAAGCACGTGCGTTTAGATGTCTTTTGGGGTCATCATCTTGCTATCAAATATACCCATTCTTAACATTTTTTCTTTTCCTTTTTAGACTTCTCTTTCCATTTATCCTATTATCAATTCAACATTTAATTTACAACTTTTTTCTTATATTTAGCTTTAACTTGTGCTTTTTGTATCTTATTGCACAATAATAATATTTTCTAAATACCTCACTGTTATACCAAGACATTTTAAACCTAAGTCTTTAATCAAATAACTTCTTAAGGAGGGTTTTTGGCTGAGAGATGGCGCAGGTTGCCATGCAGTGGTTTTTAGCCCTTTTCTCCTCATTTCTCTGCTTCTCCCCTCCTTCTCCTTGTCTCTCACGTGGATGCGGCGAGAGCAGCATGAGGAGGAACGTTAAAAAAAGAAAAAAAAGGCTCATCTTTTTTCACTGGGGCAGCTGTGCTGGTTTGCTGTCCCCTATTTGTGTCCTCTCTTCTCACAATCTATACACCTCTGCTCTTTTTCTTCATTTTTCCATGCTTCCTTCATTTTTTTCTCGTTTGAGTTGTTCAGCTTTGTCTTTTTGATCTCAACTAGGTTTTCCTTTAATTTGCTTTCACTAACATTGTAGCAGATCTGAAACATGTGCAGGCAAGTGCAGGTTCCAATAAAAGTGAATTGTGTGTTTTTGACAGTCGCTGGACTGGAAAAATGAAAATCTACTCGTGAAATTGAAGTGAATAAAAGACATTTCTGAGGCTTGAAGAACTAATCTTTAAAAATGTAATTGAAATGTTTTTCTTAGATTATGTTTTGATCTAAGAATCAGCTATCACCATCACAATGATGATCAGTCACATGTTTACACACATCTGGCATTCTAGCTGTCTGTTATTATGCATCATATGGTCAAGCGGGTCCCACAACAATTTATTGGTGTTGGTGTGCTACCTGATTCACTAGAGACAGAATGTCAGATGACTGCTTCACTTTCTAAATAGTTGTTACAAGTTTTGGAGCAGTGCTTTGGGTCACTGCACTGTTATGGGAGGAAAACAGCTCTCATTGATGTTTGTCCACAGGGTGTGGTGCTGTGTTAGAAGGGAGTATGATACAGTAGCCTTTATCAAGCACAAACGTCCCACTTTACCTTCATTAAAATACCCCAAACTCACAATTTTCACAATGCTTTTTTTAGTCACCTTAAGCTGTCTCTTTGTAAAACATTACATTCCCCCCCCTCTGATATTCCATCCAGTATTATTTTTATTTAATTTTTTTCCCCACTCGCCCCTGTGGGCGGTCAATCCTTCAAGCTCGGGTTGTCTACCAGAGGCCTGGGAGCTTGAGGGTCCTGCGCAGTATCTTAGCTGTTCCCAGGACTGCGCTCTTCTGGACAGAGATCTCCGATGTTGTTCCCGGGATCTGCTGGAGCCACTCGCCTAGCTTGGGAGTCACTGCACCTAGTGCTCCGATTACCACGGGGACCACCGTCACCTTCACCCTCCACATCTTCTCGAGCTCTTCTCTGAGCCCTTGGTATTTCTCCAGCTTCTCGTGTTCCTTCTTCCTGATATTGCTGTCATTCGGAACCGCTACATCGATCACTACAGCCGTCTTCTCATGTTTGTCTACCACCACTATGTCCGGTTGGTTACCCACCACCATTTTGTCCGTCTGTATCTGGTCCCACAGGATCTTAGCTCAGTCATTCTCCATCACCCTTGGGGGCATCTCCCATTTTGACCCCAGGACTTCCAGGCCATTTCAGCACAGATGTTTCTGTATACTATGCCGGCCACTTGGTTATGGCGTTCCATGTATGCCTTGCCTGCTAGCATCTTGCACCCTGCTGTTATGTGCTGGATTGTCTCTGGAGCATCTTTACACAGCCTGCACCTGGGGTCTTGCCTGGTGTGATAGACCCCAGCCTCAATGGATCTTGTGCTTAGTGCTTGTTCCTGTGCTACTATGATTAGGGCTTCCGTGCTGTCTTTCAGTCCAGCTTTGTTCAGCCACTGGTAGGATTTCTGGATATCAGCCACCTCCTCTATCTGCCAGTGGTACATACCATGCAGGGGCCTGTCCTTCCATGATGCTTCCTCGCCTTCCTCCACTTTCTTGGGTTTCTGCTGCCTGAGGTATTCACTGAGCACGCTGTCAGTTGGGGCCATCTTCGTGATGTATTCGTGGATGTTCCTTGTCTCATCCTGGACTGTGGTGCTGACACTCACCAGTCCCCGGCCCCCTTCCTTCCGCTTAGCGTACAGCCTCAGGGTGCTGGACTTGGGGTGAAACCCTCCATGCATGGTAAGGAGCTTTCTTGTCTTTATGTCAGTGGCTTCTATCTCCTCCTTTGGCCAGCCTATTACCCCAGCAGGGTACCTGATCACGGGCAGGGCGTAGGTGTTGATAGCCCGGATCTTGTTCTTACCGTTCAGCTGACTCCTCAGGACTTGCCTGACCCTCTGCAGGTACTTGGTGGTTGCAGCTTTCCTAGCGGCCTAGGTACTTGTAACTGTCCTCTATGTCTGCAATGTTGCCTTCTGGTAGTCTGATCCCCTCAGTTCTGACTACCTTCCCTCTCTTTGTTACCATCCGACTACACTTCTCCAGCCCGAACGACATTCCGATGTCATTGCTGTATATCCTGGTAGTGTGGATCAGTGAATCGATGTCTCGTTCACTCTTGGCATACAGCTTGATGTCATCCATGTACAGGAGGTGGCTGTAGTATCCGTAGCCAGTCTTGTCAATTATCTCACTGAGGGGGTTCAGGCCTATGCAGAACAGCAGTGGGGACAGAGCATCTCCTGGGTAGAGCCCACACTTGATGGTGACTTGTGCTATGGGCTTGAGCTTGAGGTTGGCCTCCAGTGTTGTCCGCCACATCCCCATTGAGTTCCTGATGAAGGCTCTCAGGGTCCTGTTGATCTTATATAGTTCTAGGCATTCCACGATCCAGGTGTGGGGCATTGAGTCATAGGCCTTCTTGTAATCAATCCAGGCAGTGCACAGGTTGGTCAGTTTGGTCCTGCAGTCTAGGCTGACTGCTTGGTCTGCCAGTAGCTGGTGTTTTGCGCCTCTGGTATTCTTGCATATATACATATGTATATTTAGAATATATACTTATATATATATATATATATATATATATATATATATATATATATATATATATATATATATATATATATATATATATATATATATAATCAATACCTTAAAGGCGCCATACAGCTATGAAGTTGTATTTTTCAGTTCTTTAATCAGCAGAGCAACTTGTAGGTTCAACTAGCATATTTTTTTCTCGTTAATAAGTAGCCTTTTAAAAATGTTGAACTTTATGTACCACAGTGTGCCACTGCAATTTAAGATTGGTTGCTGTCATTGGGCCTCTCATTAGTATTATCTCTGTTTTTTTAGTGATATTGCATTTAATAGCAAATGTGTTTTTCTTTTGAAAGCAGGCTGTTTCTCACACAGCCAGAATTTTCAGCTCTAGTATAAGGTGTTGTACTTTTCAGCTGTTGTACATTACATAAAATGAGCTGTGCATGTTAATAATTAACCTCTGAAGGTACCACAGACAGATACTTTTATCACTGGCATTTACAGATAGACTTGTTGGTTTTCAAGTTTCCAGTTATCTACTGAAAATTACTTGAGAAAAATGAGGAGACTGTTTGTTTGTTTGTTTGTTTTTTTGCTATATTTATAACTTTAAACTTCTGTTTTGTCATTTGTGTTAATGCAAATTATCTTACCAGCAATAATTTTGTCTCTCTCACTCTAGAGAGGATCACGGGGGTTATTCAATCCTTTTTCTATAAACCTCTCTCACTCAGTATTAAGTCCTCCACACTGCCAAAAATAGCCACGGGTTCTCCTTTGGGAACGACAGCAGAGCTTTGCTGTAATAATCTGTTTGTATATGTCTGTGTACGTGCATGCGTGCTTGCATCTGTGTGTGCCTAGTTTCAAAAGCGTTTACAGAGACATCTTCCCCAACACAGCATCATTTAAGATTGAGAAAGAATAGCTGTCAGCTGTGTTTTATTACATGCAGGGGAACTTTCACAGCTGAAACCAAAACCTATTAGGAAATAAATTCCTTTAGCTTTTCTAAATAAGTTATCTCTGAGCATGGCATTGAACTTGGTTGATGAGACTCCCTGTGTGTTGCTGGTTGTGCGTGTGGTTGTGCATGTGCGTGTCTGTGAGCATGAATAACTTGCACAGGACATAAATGTTGCTTGATCAGCACAAGCAGACAGAGGCCCTGACAGGAGAAAACAACCGCGACAGCAGAATCAGAGAAAGAAAAATATAGGACAAGAATTCCAAATGGCGGGGTGAAAGAGGCAGAACAGAAAGAGGGGGTCAAAATAACATAGCATTACTTCCCTGCAAACAGTGTGCAGAGATTCCTAAAATGGCTGAAAGTTGTCAGCAGGGGTGAAATGTTTAAAGAGACAGGAGCAAAATAAAGGAAACGAAAAGAAGATCTGAACACATAAAAACAGGTTATCTCTGCAGAAACATTCTTAAATTATGTTCCTGTTCACCTTTTTAGACTGTGAGACCACCAGCGGTTAACATAGAATACATTAAGATTACTTAAATAACAACATATTTTATGCTTTTATAGCTAACTTTAGCTTTGCTTGCATGCATAGATATAATGTAATAATGACACCACCTACAGGTTACTCATCTGTTTTGAGTTAAAAATTATCAGGAAAACTGGTGAACCTAGCTCTACATTATAAAAGCTGGCATCAGCCAGCAGGTCTCCTGGGTTCAGTCAAACAAATTACACCCATTGTTTTTCTACTTCATCTTCCTTCAAGCTCTACTTGCACTGGGCTTTTTGAAAAGAATTTTGAAACAGGTTTTTTTTTTTTAACATTCAAGGCTCATATTTTGACCACTACTTAGATGCATTTTACACAATTTCAAATCTTCTCGAGCAAAAAAGACTAAACACCCTTAATTTTGGTCTCGCCCACAGTTAAATCAGTGTGTTTGACATTGGTAGGTTTGTTACATTTAATCTTGAACCCAGTAACCTTGTCGCCTTGTTACTTTCCACTCCCCTGTGTTACAGGCTTACTCTTAGTCTTTTAAACATTTAGCACAACACTGAGGCAGGACAACAACACAACAGCAACTCATTGTTTTCAGTGAGATCGCTCTGTAGTGAAACAAAGTTACAAATGTGATCTCGAGCGTTACCTTTGAAAAAGTAAAGAGCATTTAAACAGATGTTAAATGGTGCGGCTGGGATACCACATGCAGTGTAGGGACCTAAATACTTACTAAATGCTAGACTGAGAAAAGAAAAGCAGACAGACAGAGAGAGAGAATAGGCGGAGGTCAGTGTGGTCGCCAGCTGTTTGAGAAGAATAGACCGTTATATAGAACAGAGGGCGGCAGATGGCTAGTCAGCACTGACACACACACACGCACACACACACACACACACACACACACTATTTACACATTCAAATGACAAAATATGAAAACTTGCCCACTGTCTGACTTATCACATATAATAACTTCTATATCATTTTAGATGTTTGAGGTCCCTTTCCTGTATTCCTCACACATTCAGCACAATGGAGGTCAGTTAGAATTATTATATTCTGTGAGAAAGTCCATTTTACTGACTCAACCATTACTATAATTGTGACTGCTTTGTTTGTTTGCATAAAATATCTACATTAAAATTCTAATATAACACAAAAATAGGGTAAACTAGACTCCAGTTTCTCTTATTCTGCTATATCTAAAAAGCAGTGGCACAGATCCACAACAGCTGGTTTTTATTATTCCCAGTATGATTTATGTTTTGTGTCTGGGGCAATCGTGGCTCAAGAGTTGGCAGGTCGTCTTGTAATCGGAAGGTTGCCGGTTTGAGCCCCGGCTCAGGCAGTCTCGATCATTGTGTCCTTGGGCAAGACACTTCACCCGTTACCTACTGGTGGTGGTCGGTAGCGCCAGTGTCCGGCAGCCTCGCCTCTGTCAGTGCGCCCCAGGACGGCTGTGGCTACAATGTAGCTGCCATCACCAGTGTGTGTGTGGATGACTGAACGTGTAAAGCACTATACAAATTCAGGCCTTTCGATTTTCAGCTTTAATCTGCAGATGTTTCTTTGATGGTTTTATTGGGACTTATCTGTTCTTCCAGAGGCTTTTTGTTTGCCAAAAGCTTTTATTTAAGTCACTATTGTTTATTTCACCTTCCAGTTTACTTTGTGTGTCTAAGTCCTGTTTAAGTCCTTTTTGTGATCACGACATAAAACATGCAAGCAGCTTACAGTAAAAGTGCAACTCTAATGCATAAATTTGTCTCTGTGACCTGCTTTCTGTGACCTGCAGAAGAGTCTTCTTCAGAGTTATCCAAACATGCAAGACTTGTTGCATTCCAAAAGGATATCTGATCATGTGGCATAAATTATCCACATTTATAAGGAAAGGAATTCCTGTACAAGGTCGGGAATAAACTGACAAAAAGTAACATCGTGGTGTGGTTTACAGCCCATTGGCAGTGAGTGAGAAAATATTTTAGGTCATCAAAGCAATGAAAACTTGAATGAAAAACAAAGTGCAACAGTTTAGTTGACACTTTGCTGACACCTGCTTGCTGATATTGTGAGGAGTTTTCAGTGAGTGCAGCTGCGGTTAAGATATCCACTGAGATAAAATCAAATCACATATAAATATGTTCACATAAACATCCTTAAATTCTCACACATACGCTCTGGTCAGGTCAAAGAAAAGTTTACAATAGCAGCCTACTAAAAGCACACTGTAAACACATTATGCAACATACTGTATTCAACAAACAAGTTTCACCTAAGCTAAATCATGTGATTTCTTTTGATGAATGTTTTCGTACTATCATCAATCGAACTTGAAAGGAAATGTGTTTCTTTTCTTTTCATATTGCAAGAAAAGGTGTCAAGGACAGGAGAGGTGTTATGAATGTTTCATTTATGAGTTTATATATCTGTAATATTAACTGTAGCCCATTTATTTAAAAAAAGGTACTGATCTTTAAAGTTTCCTGTGAGAATGACCTAAAAACAATAAAAAGAAAAGGTTTTCAAATCCTTGCCTGAAGATAACCGTATCATCTTGGTGACACAAATTAATCAAACATGGCAAGATGTAAAGTCTTTTCATGCCAGTAGGTCTAATTATATCCAGTTTAACTCCATATTATTACCATATAGTGTTAATAAAAGATCGCTGTCTTTTTGATGAAAGATTGAAGTGTCATTAGCACCAGATACCTCGTAATTAGTGCTAAGTAAAAGACTAATAAGATAAAGAAATGTCAGGATGGCTCACACCTTGCAACAGGCCGAGATAACATCAGATAATCTCATTAAAAGGCTCCAAAAGAACAAAGACCACAAACACAGTTGAGATGTCCAGGTCAACGACTCACATTAGCGGAGGCGAGGCCTAACAGAGAGATACTGTCTACAGCTGCCTGTGTTTACACACACCAACCACACCATAAACCTAACTTAACCCTTAGCAAAATGTAAAAGTTTAAAAAAAATTGTAAATCAACCATCATAATGTTTTTTTAAACCTTTTCTTGTTGCTTTTTTGGTGTCAGACTATAAACATGTCCTTCTCGTGACTAAAGTTGGGTGTTTTAACATAGAAGAAACCCTCAGTAGCCATACCAGAAACTACAGTTGTCCACTTTTCACTTGTCACTTTGTCACTATATGAAGTTAATGCTATATTTTTCCCATGCTTTTATTTCAAAGGTCAAGACTTAACTTTTCACACCCTTCAAAAGGGCCTTTGATATCATTTTAGAGATGATTAAACAAAGTATAAACAAGCTGTGAAGCCAATAAGCTTATTATAAGCTTCATCATAGCTGGATTTGTTGCAGAGATGTTATAATGGGAACCAAAAAATAGAACATTTTATAATTGTGTATGGATCTATTTGTACAGTTGGTCCCAAAAGCTGAAACACTTGTTTACCACTTGCTTAGAAATGCTTGCTTAGAAATAAAGCAGGACATAGGGCACATAACAGAATACAAATTAGTTTGGGTCATGACTTGTGAGAATACATTCTTTCAGATGGTTCCCAGAAAAAAAAATCAAAAATCTGAAACCCAGTGGAACAACAACAACAACAACAGGCTCATTCAACAACTGCGAATATGTAGGTCGTCCCCAGTGGAGTGAAAGAGCTTCATTGCAGCTACATGGAAAATCATTATTCAGTGTGTGAGTTACTGGTCATGAGTTTATGCAATAAATCAACAAAGAGACAAAATAAAGGAAAACAATGCAGTTTGCATTTTTGTCGCTAAGATTTTGAGATATTTAATAGCAACTGATAATAGCCCACATGATCAAAAAACAACAACATACACATATACACCTTACATACACACAAGAAAGCAGCTCAGTGACCACACTGTACTCAACACAAAATTTGTACGGTCACCCAAAGCTTACTTATGTGCCATCCTGGTGATTTTTTTTCTTTAGATCTTTAAATTACAATACAGAAAAGTTTATTTATTCCTTTGACTCTGTCATAGGTCATGGATTCAAAGCTGTGATCCTTTCTCGACCCTTTCTTGTGATTTAAAACCCCAGGTCCTCTTAGAACTTCTTGCCACATTAGAGCCAATTAAATCTGATGTATTACTTATCCAGTGAAGCACGGATTGACCTCGCAGCATATATAGTTCATTCTGAGCTGAGCTTGTGTCAGTTTCTGCTGTTGATGTGACCTGGTTGGATCCACAACACACAACTTGTTTAAAAAGGAAACAAACAGCAACGATTCTGAGATTTAATCTTAAATTATCTGCAGCTATGGATCTTTAAATAAGTGTTGAAGTGTGGCAATGAAAATAAAAACAAACATGTTAAGTGAACTATTAACAAGTCATTAGTTGACAGATGAAAAGCCTCTTTGTTTGTGATTATGAAACAGGAAAAAGGAAAGGGAAACAAAACTGTTCTAAAACTATGCGGTATAACTGACTCCACGTTAAATGATACTGTAAGTTTAAGAAATGTAAACTTAGTATCTCTGTCCTGTTCAGATTTAAAACATGCTTTAAGTGATAAATTATTCAAGCGTCTTCGCTGCTGTATTTATGCCCAGTAACCATTTCCAGTAGTCTCGGCGTCTTTATTGTTCTCATCCGTCGGCTAAGCAGTGACATCATTCCCCTTTCACCCAGTTCTCCGTCGGCTGCAGTGCGAGGTAACTTGCGGTCAAACCGCGATGCGTTCAAATGCCGTTCTTAACCTCCGAAAACCGTAAGATTAAAGATGGAAAAAGAAATAGAAAAAGAAATATGTCTGTCCCTTGTTGGGCCTTTAAAAAATATTTAAATGAATAACATACACAATAAATATGATAAATATACATATTGTAACACAAAAGTCAAACACAAAAAATATCACAGGGCACAGACTGCAGTAGAATAAAGTACCATTTTTTAATTTATTATTTTTTTTAATAACTCCAGCCAGCCTCCTGCTTTAGGCAATGATTAAAGGCAATGACTTCCACACTGATGTTATATTCCATTAATGATGTCCACAGATAAATCGCTAGTACCTTCATCTAGATGTAGATACTAGCACACATCTTTAACGTGGGCTCATTTTTCCAGATAGGCTAAATATGTATGTCCGCTGACATCTGACAAATATGAATTTAAAGACTACGCTGATTGTGTTATGCATGTGTCTTTAGGACATTCTGCATTTTTCACTTCCTGAGAAGAGAGGAAGGTAAACTGCATTCTGTGGAGCACTTAAGGAACAGTGACACTTGCTGCCATAATCATAAATGATACTGCCCTACACGAATGCCAGACAATAGAACACAATAGTCCGGAATTTAGAACAAGTGGGGGAAAGAACCTCATTATTATGTTATGTTACTAATGTTTTAGTCAATCAAATTTCCCACAGCTCCTTAATGTTACATAAGATGTCTACGTTGCATGCAGGGAGTCGGTATAACAGAACTCCTGAATACGGGAGTCATTTTTGTAGCCTGCTGCACAGTTAGGAGAAAGGTGTCCTATTGTATTTAGACCAATTCAATGTTATCTGTGACAGTCATTAGATAAATATATGCAAATATAAGAAAAAATAATAATAAACTCCCGTGTCGTGTTTATCTCGCCGCATTGCTTAGTGCAAAAGACCACGGGTGTAATGTGGCACTGACACGGTTTTAAAAACCATGCAGTTTTAGGGCAGTAATTTCTTTAAAGCACAGCAAACAGATGTGACACATTTTTGCGATGCGAAGTTAAATTTAGGTGATATGTACACCACCCCCTCCTACTCTGCTTTTCTCCATCATTCTCTGTGCCGAGGTTACTATCGGACAAACCTCCCTTCCTCCACTGCCCGGGTTACTATCGGACAAAATCATCCTCCTTCTCCTCCCGTTCTTCTTCATTTTCATCCTGACCTGTTTTATTCCTGTTTTTCTGGACCCGCATATTTTTCAAGCATAGGTACTCCTTAAAAATTACGATATGTTTCTCCAAGGACGACAATTTACGAGCTGCACGGCTGAAAGTGAAACATGTTGCATGTTAATTAAATCCTGCAAAAAGAGAGAGACCCGGGTTACTATCGGTCAACCCGAAAACGAGGAAGCTGAGACACATTTGGTCCCTTATTCAAAAACGAAACAAAGAAACGATTCATTAACTGAGACAAAGACACATTAAAATATTTACTCACAAAAATAGGAGATGAAAAAATCAGTAGATATGCTTTCAGTTGCATAAGCGAGAGAATCAACAAGCTGTATTTTAATGGAAACCCACATTCAGAAACCCAGAATAAAAACTGCCTGCAAGAAATTCTTGAGAAGTCCTTATCACTCAGGTCAACCTTGACATGGGAGCCTTGTTCCCCTGTTAAGTCCATGTCCTTCTCTTTTGTGTTTTTCACATTTTAGACACAAGTAAGTGTCTCAGATAACAAGCTTTATATGATGATTGTGTTGTGTTTTTTGAAACAGCAAACTACACCAGTGACACTGATATGTTTTGTTTTCAAAGAAGGCTTTAGTCCCGTGTAATAATAACTATGGTCTTTCTCAATGGTTTCAAGGTTTTAACCAGTTAATTAAATTAATCATTTTCAATGCCTTTTCTAAAGAGACTGACTAGATGTGCACCATAACTGTGGACCCTTATTATTATCTCAGAGTTTCCATCACAGTATCTGTGCAAATTGCGCTTTAGCACAAACAAGGCTGCTAACATTGGCTTGATTTCTTAGTCACAATGAGTCACAATAAGAAAAAAGTATTTTCTGGCATATTTCCCTTCCATCACTTTTTCACATTTTCAGTGGGAAGTACAAAAATGCTATGACAATGACATTTAGGAAAAATAAGAAGTCACAGTGTCTGGTTTCAGAGTATTTTAAGACAGCAAGAATAAGAGGGATAAAACTGACTTAAAAATCACACAGCAAAATCTAAACGGTGCACACGAGTACAGCATTTTCAGCTCTGCCCAGTCCAGAGGGATAGTTGGAGATGCCTGTTTTCATTAGAGTGAGGTAGGAGGATTGAGAAACTGTGTGATGTAAAGTTAGTTTCATGAAAACTGATCAGAATATCTGTCGTTCCTGTGAAGTGTTCTTCACTTCATTTATTGCAATTATATGTAAAGGGTTGGTGTCTTTATTACCACTGACTGGAGAACAATAGTTTGCCATGGCTGGCACAGTGTGAGTTCGCTTACTTGATCACAATACTACAAGCTCTTGGGAAATTAATGTGCTTTTGGAATCTCTTCTAATTCAGACTTGTGACCACATGAAGATATGACCGTTGGCTTGGATCATTCAAATGTTCTTTATTGGTAAAAAAAATAGTTAGTTAGTTACCTTTGTACTGGTGATATATATACATTATTGGGTTGCCAGCTCACCAATGTATGCTATTGTACTTTCAAGACACATTCCTCTACAAATGCTGTATCATTAACTCTTACTTTTCTTGACAGTGCATTTATTAAACTGTTTTTTGAACATTAGAAATTCATTAGTCTTTATGTGTGAGAATTCTGCTTTATTGATATGGAAAACAAACTTTGCAAGAAAATGGGGGGTGGGGGTTATCATTTTGGCCCCTCGGTGGGCTACAGAGTTCAACAAGGACCAATTTTGTCCCCAATAGTTTTTAATCTGCATGTTTATGAATTATCAAAGGCATTCAGAGCCTATAACACTAAGTGCATAGTTGGTAATATTATGTATGCAAATGATCTTATGGTATTTAGTCCTAGTAGTCTCTAATTCTTCACACGTTCTGCTTATGGTGTGGAAAACAGTATAGAAATACAGAGAAACAGACACAATGCCAGAACACTGCACGATGATTTGTAGAAACAAGGAGGACGAATATCAAAGATTTTCAAGTTTAAATAATCAGATAATAATCTTACTGTCTGTAATAAGGTTAAATATCTTAGACATCTTTCTGCAGATCAAATGACCAACAATGATGATATTTAAAAGCAATGTCGGATGATGTATACACGAACAAACATCCTCTTACATAAATTTAATGCATGTACAGGCTGAGTGAAGATCTGTCTAGAGAATATTGCTCTATATGGCTCATCTGTGAATGAATCATAGGAGAATGAGTTTACAGAAACTTCATGTAGCTTATGAAGTATGAAGAACTTTGAATGCTCAGGTAAATTGGAAAAGCACTATATAAGAACCAGTCCGCTTACCATTTAGTTCATAATGAGGCTCATATTACTGAGGAAACCAGTCTCAGTGCATGTGAGACATTTGTAACTGCTGGAGTCAGTACATTTGAAGCATTATTAAGAATGAGATCAGTGTGGAGGTTAATGGATCTAAGGTTTGGCACCATATCAGTCTTCATTGTGGAAACACTGGTATAATTGTCTCTTTGTAGGAAGGTGATTTGGGTGTCTCAAACATTGTGGTGTATGATTTGTTTTGTTTCAATGGAATAAATAAAGATAGAAGATTATTGTTGGTTTCACTCAAGATTACTTTGGATAGCTAAAGAAAATGGACAATTATTGGAAATATCAGTTTTGAGAAAAACACTTGCTGTGGTTGGACTCTCGTTTTTAATGCAGACACATGTTTTTAAAAACTATGGAAACTTGAGCAAGGTTTTGCTATATTTTTTACATTCTTTTACACAGCAGAACTGTGTCACAATGTGTCTCTTTATGGATAAAATAAGCTGTTTTCAATAAAGAGATTACACATCTTACATTTTATTTCAGTTCCCTTTGTTTCAAAGAGAAAAGAAACTACGATTTATCCAGAGAACTTAAAGTGTGCAGCTCAGTCAAAAGCTAACTGAAAGACTAATTACCTTAGTGTTTGTGTACGCTGCCTTCAGTCCAGCACTGACTGAGTTAACAAAACGTAAACACAGACTCTAATGAAACAATGAACTGTCCAGAGATGTTATAGTAAACTGAGAAGGAGACATGCATCTTAGGATCCACTTGGCTTTGTCAGACAAGCGTTTGTTTTGTCTTTAAGTACTCTGAGAGCTTTCATTTAGATCTCTGTAATGCCTGCTGGGTGAGTTCTGTAGCCCAGAAGCAGTTTAAATTGTCCCTAGTTAGTCCAAAGTCTTCAGATAAAATAAACAGCTAAACAGGTTATTGTATAACTCAGTCAATTAATTACTGTTTCTGTATGACCTAGATAACTGTGATCCATCTTCACCGATTCACAAAATTCTGGAGATTCTGTAACTAATTACTGTGACAGACAGGAGATGGTGCTTTAATTTCACCCCATGCTTAGAGAACAGTTATAGTTATATAGTTAGTTAAATAGAGGTGTATAATGTTTCTTTTATTTTTTAAAGCTGAGTAATATGAAGTTTGCAAGATCACAAAGGACGATAAGACTCTGGACAGATTCTGCAGTTCATTTAGTCAGAATTCATTGCAGTATATCAAAGGACATGTCATTGCCAGATGATTGTCATGTTCTTTGTACGTCAGAGAATCTGTGTAATACATCATGCACCCATCTTGCAGCTTTTCTCAAACATCAACAAAGGCTTACCAGTAAACAAATAGAATCAGTGTTGGAGGGGATTGCTGGTCTTTATCCCTTTGATACAGAACAGAGAGAGAGAGAGAGGTCCAAACTTTTATCTTGCAAAAACTTGACAGTAGTAGTGCTTAATTTGTCAAAATATGTTTTTTTTCTTACAGCAGAAGTTGTTGCCAATTGTCACTGACGTTGTGGACATGCAAAGGTTTTAGAGTTGTTCCTGAATGGAAGTTTGTTGGACAGCAGAGCTATCCAGTTATCCATATTTAACCACACTTAGCAAGTTGACAAAGGTTTTGGGGCTAGTGAGCAGGCAAAGTAATAGAGATAGTGTTCTCTCATTAGAATAGATTGTAACAATTTTTCTTGATTCTTGAAGGCATTGGTTATTAGCATTTCATTAAAGAGCCCGAGTTTACAGATTCTTACAGATTCTGTTAAGATTAAACAGAATCTACAAGAATTTCTGTTTTTGCTTTTTCTTTACATTCAAAGAAAAAGAACATTTAAAAAGTGATGATGTGAAAGTTGTTGTTTTTTGTAAACTTGGGCACAGTCACTGATCAAAGTGAAAGTGATGGCCAGATAGACGCATATGAATGACCAGCAGCAACTTGTGGCAGCTATAATTAAACTTTTGAGCTTAGTCAAGTTACACAAGTTATTAAATATTAACATTGTTCAGTCAGTCAGTAAGTTATGAACAGGCCACATTAAACATATCTGACCACAGTGCAATACAAAGCAAAGAATTACAAATAAAAGCTTCCTAGTTTCAGAGTTTGGTGAAAGACATCAAAACTCAAACTCATCTCGAAGGAGATTCTGCTGGATTGCATCCCTTTGAAGTGGATCTATTTACTTAGCCCAGCAATGTTATCCCAGCTGACTGTGATAGCACTGCTGCAGCTCTGAAAGAGGATAATCTCATTTCTTATCCAAATCACTACAGCACATAGTTGCTGTACAGCATCTACTGTTTATTGTGCATTACCAAATCACTCCACGTGACCTGGAGTGGTCTTAGCCTGCCGTGATCTGAGTTTAGGTTTGAAGGATGAAAGCAGCAATTAGAAATGAAGCAATGACAAGCTAACATCCATGCGCTTTCTAAGCCGCTTATCCTTTTCAGGGTCACAGAGGGCCGGAGCCTATCTGTGCACACATTGGCCAGGAGGCAGAATACACATATACAGATAGAGCCACATTAAGACTCACCTATAGTATTGCGTTTCAGGAAGAATACAAGTGTACAGTTTGTTGACTGTTCAGTCAACAAACTGTACACTTGTATCCAGTATTGTTGCAACTCCCTTGTTTATCTACAGGACCTTTTGAAATAGAAACTGTTCTGTGTTTGTATAGGCCTTTTAAACATTCATTCTCTAAATTATCAATATATCCATGCCCTTTACCCACACAACATATGGATATGGAAATGTTATATTTACAGAATTTACAGAATCTAATACATATTGTGTTCTACATTTTTACGATTATGTTGTATACCTAATATCATTTTAAATTTCTTGAACTCAATCCACTGTGCATAATTTTACTTAAATTATCAAGAGAAAGAGATAATAACGCATTATTATTATTATTATTATTATTATTGAATGGATATAGAACAATGGTCAGTAATCTGATTAAGTCTAAAAGAAGTGTTGTTGCTAATTGAATTTTTCCATGAATCATCCACTTATTGAAAAGCGGCACAGTGCACAGAGGCGCGCGAGTGTCGCTGGCCCTTTAAGACATGTTTTGCCTCCGCACGTGCTTTCCTTATATGGGAGCAGCAACAAACGGTGACCGTTAGTTACCTCTGCTGCTGCTCTTCTCTGCTCCGCATCGAGCTGCGCTATAAAACCCTGGCGGACAAGAAAAAAACATTTTGTCAGCCAGTGAGAGAGAGAGCAACGGTACACCGTAACAACTGAGGAGAACATTTTATTCAACCTTTGAACGAAGGATTTCAATTTATGAGAAGGAGTGGATATAAACACCGTGCAGGATACAGGTCGGTGATTTGGAAGCGCAGTTTTGACTTTTGTGAGAAACTGTGCGTTTCTTTGTTTAACAAAGAGTGTGAGAATATCTCTTTTAAAGAAAAAAATTCATATTACTATTTATGAAGACGTTGTCATCTTAATATTCTCAGTCCGCGTGAGTGAAAATTTAGTTTTCTTCTTTGATGAAAATTTATATTGTTTAATTATTGGCTAATTATTAGTCGACGTTTTTGCATTAACGTCGCGGAGTTAACCAGTGACGTTAATGTGCCTGAATAGACACTTTAAGTTTAAGTCAGTACTGTTGGGGTTTTTTTTAAGTACAAGTGAATGCATTTTTTCTTACCTTATTTTTTGCTCTTTTGTGGCGCAAGTGTCTTATGTGGTGTTAAAAAAAGCGATGTCAAGGTAGCTATAGTCAAGTACAGGACTTCCGGTGAGGTATACCAAAAATAAAAGGCAGTTTGTTGCAATGTCCTCTTTTGCAAACCCTTAAAGAAAAACTAAAGACGTAAAAACAAACAAACAAAAAATATCTACATTCTTCCTCAATTAACGCAAATCCACGACAGAGCGCTTTGCATGGTAACAGTTGTATGTATAGGTGGTCTTTGTTACATCGATATTTTCTCGTCCCATTTGTTGCCTCTTAATGCTGAAGGTTTGCTCACCCTACTTGTGCCTTCACTTTGGCTTACTTGATGCTGCTGCTGTGGGTCAGCGTCGCAAAGCTGATGACCGCCAGTAACCTCAGCTCAGTAACACAGTGAAACAGAAGCACAAAACTCTGTCAGACGATGATTTGAAGTCTGCTATATCGTTGACATTTGGTTGTAGTGCAAAAGGTGGCCAATTTCAACTATGACTATTAACTATATGCTGCTTATAATTTCTTCCTTTATTTTAGTTTTTTGTTGTCAGTGAAAAAAAAGTCTTTTTCTTTTAAATCTATGTGTATGTGCGCAGTGGTGACGAGAATGTAGGTTTTTTTTATGTGTAGCTATGTACGCAGTGATGACGAGATGCATTACTGTAGGTTGTTTTTTTCATTCGTGATTTAGGGAAGCATAAACGCGTCTTTCCAGTAAACCATCGACGATTTTATATTTCTTTTTTTCTTAATATCGAAAACGCTCTCTATAAAAACTCTTGAGTGATTTGTCAGGTGTTTTACACAAAGCAAGACAATGAAGTCAAGGGGGGGAAATCATGTGTGAGAGTGATATAACACGTGAGCGAGGATTGATGGTAAACAAGTATTAAAAAGAAAAAAATTTGTGTGTCTACCACTAGAGGCGCATTGGCTCTGCACTGTACGGGCTTCTCATCACTAAGCAGAACCGCTCGTGTCTCTCTGTATGCGACGCATTTCCACCACGTCGTGTCTCAGAATCATACAAATCCCGGAGGGTGGACTGATCGATAATGATTTATCGGGATGTCATGTTGAGCTGGTTGTATTATTGGAGAAAATATAGATAGAATTAAAGGTAAATGAATGCAAAGGTTTGTAATTGGCAATAAGGACGCAAACGCGGGGTTCAGTTGAGGGGAAGGGGGTGGGCAGTTACAGAACAATAAATTTTGCCAGTAAAAAGACAAAACATATGTTTTTCTTTTTAAATCCCATGTATTTAGTAGAAAAGAATAGTGACATCTATTCACTGTGTGTGTTAAATGACGAAATGCATAGAAAGAATGCATTGTATGCATAGTTCACCATCTGCTACAGCACCATTGCTGTCTCTGATATGGTAATAAGCATGGTGTTCTCCGCATTCACCATCAGCTGTGATAAAACACAAGATCGTGCTGATGATGTTTTTTTGTCTTCGGGGTTTTCAGAATTCTCCCCCACATCCTCAGTGAATGGTCATCACAAATGGTCAACAGCGTTAAAATAATAACGAAAAATCAGACAGCTGATGTTTTGCTTTTAGTTTTGTTTTTTCAGTGAAGAGGCTCTCAACATGTCAGTTCCAGGTATCTTACATTGTTTCTCTGAAACTGTTATATATGCCCCCGAGTTCTGTTATTAAAATAAGTGACTCATGGAGAAAACAGATGTAGGAGTACAGCTGAATAAGGACAGGGGTTAGAGTATTGTTTGCTGTTCCCAAAGTTCATGTTAGTTTTTAATTGCGACATTTAATGCATTTAAGTGGATTTACTGATTACTTATAAATTCGCTGCAAAACACCTGAGAATGTGGTTAGATTGACTAAAATGTTATTTGCTTGAAATAGCAAAAATGCGGTGTAAAACCATAGAGAAGTGTATGAATGGCTTAATAAGGACAAGGTTTTTCAGCCCACAGGCAGATCAGTTAAGATCGTGTTTCAACATCACCCTGTCCTTGACATTGTTATTTTGTCATCCTGCTCTTTGTGAAATCCAGCCAGCTTTTCTCTGTATAAAGGACTTCTGCGTAATAAACAGCACAGCATTAATTCTCCCACCAAAAATAATCCAACTTCATCACCAATAAAACCATCAAATCTGAAAATACATAAAGTGCATTACTGTTAATAGTTTTTGAGCTCAGTGAAATGTTGAGATGTCAGGAATGAGCCCTTATACTATTTTTGATATGTCATGCTACAACGTCTTCCTCTCTAACTGCAGTTAACATCAAGTAAAATAGATTTCAGTGACCTTAATTAATAATTGTATCAGCCTTGAGCAGCAGTGACTCTTAAGTTCTTTATTAAAGAGTTTTTATGTTAACTTTTGATCACCAGGAGACCAAATTTACTGACTAATTCTTGATAATGCCGTGTTTCAGATTTCCAAGGCTTTCTTGTTTTAATTATTCACATTGATTAATTTTCTATCATCAGTTGTTCCTGGTATTAAAAAAAAGAAACTGAAATAAAACTATAAGTGACTGTATAGGTAGTCTCATTAGATCGCGTTGCATAAAACACATCTGAGCAAATATCCAAGGACTTTTTGAGCTGCAGATAGAGCAAACAAATAGGCAGGGAAAGGTTTCCACCCACGCAGATTTTCACAAGCATTTGAAAGAAACTCTGATTAATCAGTGGATTATTTTGTTTTAAACAATAGGAATAAATGGGTTTACGGTGATAACTTTAACTTTTAAACGAGACACAGTATTGTGTGCGATACTGAGTGTTAACAGGATGAATTTTATTTTGTGATTAAAGAAAAGAAGGGATTGGAGGGGTAGGGGGGTGGTAGCTAACAACTCGTACCAGATGACGAATTTGCCCCCCACCCACCCAGTCATTCTCCCAGAAGAAGCGTCACTTAACTTTGGTACAGACGGGGCTACATGAAGTGGACCTGAGTTTGCAGGGTTTAGCACCCTTCCTCAGTCAGTAGAGTTGGCTTCATTTGTCGACTGTAGCGATACTTTCGGCTTGGCTCTGAGTTTCAGATTGAAACAGTTTGTTAAATAGGTGAATGTTTTTGCCATCATTATTATTTTTTGATTTCTTGTTTCTATGTTCATGGCCTACTGTCACATGACGAGGCCGAGTTTACAGCCATATTCGGTAGAAATGCGTGATCTTGGTAATCATGGTTTTGCTAATGTAACATGTAACAACTTCCTGTTCTTTTTTTTTTTTTTTTTGTGCGTCAGTGGGGTATATTTTTTGTCATCCGTGTCTTTATCCACAGGGAATAGAGGTTTAGTTAGTCAGTTAGCTGACTTTGTTTAATTAGTGGACTTTTCACGCGGAGCAGATTGTTATTGATGAGTCCTTTATACAGTGTTTGATCCTCTTTCTTGTCTGTGTGGATTCACAGTGAGGAGCAGGAGCGTGCTCAGTGAGGTTGGGAAGACGGCAACATGGCAGTCTCCACTCAGCTGGGTTTACTGCTTTGGAAGAACTTCACCTACCGACGGAGACAGACTGTAAGTAGCAGTGTAGCTCAATTGACTGATTAATCCTGTATTTGGGTATTTGTTTCATCTGTTTGTCGTGACTCTTAAAATGTTTTCCTATTTATCAGTGTTTCACTAAACCAATTTTTTGGGGGTTAAATACCTTTTATTCAGTACCCACAAGGAAATTGTGTACCTTTTATTTTTCTTCTTTCAGTTTGGTTTTATCGTTGCTATAATTTCCTACTATTGCCCATGGTATTGTTCGTCACAAAAAAGACAGATCCATCGTTTATGATTTCCCAGCAATGCTTTGTCTCACTTTTTAGTTGGTTTACTTTAAATGTAATCTTTGAATGTGATCTTCCAATGCCACATGCCTAGTCATAAAAGCATTGCAGAAGCTTGTTTATATGGGTTATTGCATTGCATAGCCCAATGCAATGGCAACAGTGTAATTGTCCTTTGTGCCACTTGGAAAGAAAAGTGCTGCTGTTTACTGTGAATCAGTTGAAGACAGCTTGATGACACAATTATGTGTCAGATCCATTATCCAGTTACTCTTGTGTTGGTTGATGCCTACACACTCAAAGTTATGTAAATGAAATTCAGTTCCCAAGTGTTGAATAGTATTCCATTATAAATGGAGAGGCTTCTCTGTGTACAATTAAGCCATTTGTCCATCAAGTCGAAAATGCTGCTCAAAGTGACGGCTTAGCTGCGTGACTTTCGGTCCAATTATTTGCAACAATGGGATACAGTACATTTTCTGAGACGTTGGCTTTGTTCTTTATCCCTACATTGTATGTCTAGCATGCTGTTAAAGCCTGTGTCAAAAGCAGATGAAGCGAGGAAGCCATATGGAGCAGATGGACAAATCCACAGTCCTTAAATCCAGCAGATCTCTCTGTCTCACTCCATCTCCTCTTATTAACCCATATACTTTACTTTAGAGTCATGCTGGGATTAATGTTTGAAGAGCAACAGCTGATAGCCCCTTTCCTCACGCACTTGATATTTTTCTGTCTTAAAGCAGTAGAAATACCCTTAGATGAACTGTAAATACACAAACACACAAAAGCAAGGTAAAAAATAGATTACCCATTGTTTTGGGATGATTAACTTATTTTTTCACATGAAGATTTTAAAGCCTGCTTTCTTTTCATTGATTAAGCTTTGTCATCATCCATTGTGTCTTAGATCCAGTTGCTGATTGAGATCGTCTGGCCCCTGTTCATCTTTTTCATCCTGATATCAGTCCGAATATATTATCCGCCCTATGAACAACATGAATGTAAGTGTTGTTAAAAGCATCATCTTAAAAATTTCTGCAAGTTTTTCCTACTTTTAAGTGAACTTGGTATCATCGGTCTGAACTTTCTAACAGTTGTTCTGCATTTTATAAAAAAAATTTCAGGAAAACTATGCCAAATGGGTTAGATCACTACTTTACTCATCCAGGGAATTTTTGTTTTATTCATAGAAGAATCTGTTGGACTTGCCAACATTTACTTGCACTGACTGAACATGTGATGAGACTCGGGGAATTACATTACTGGCTGTCAATACAGCTGGTTTCACAACTTTGGCCCCATTTAAGTCAATAAGATTGCAACTCATTGATTGAAAGCACAAAATAATCCTGGTAGTATTCATAAAGATTTTTTTTTCCACTTTTGAAAAGGAAAGTTGTCACCTCCAACAGAATTTCCTCAAATTTTCAATTCAGCTGCATCGCAATTAACCCAATAAACTCATGACAGAAAGTTAATCATGGCTGTGTCAACTTTCTGACAATGGTTGGCTTTCTCTTCTTATCTTTTGTATTATAATAACTGGTTCTACTCTGTCAGTTGTGGTTATATCGGTAATGTTAGCTCATGAGAGTTCAAATTATGTTAAAGATAAAATCAGCACTCTTTAATACTGATGTTGCAATGATGTATATGTTCCCAGTTGGTAGTTTAATGCTATCAGGTTTTCTTCTGCAGTGTCTGTCATCTGTTTTATGACTTCATTTAACAAAAGCTGATATTATTACATCAAATTATATCTGAATTTGTATGTATATTTTTCAGGTCACTTCCCAAACAAGGCCATGCCTTCAGCAGGTACTCTGCCCTGGGTACAAGGTATCATCTGTAATGCCAACAACCCCTGCTTCCGTAATCCCACACCTGGAGAGAGTCCTGGGGTGGTGGGAAATTTTAATGATTCTATGTGAGTACTTTGGCTGTCAAATGTATTAATATTTAACAATTTATGCACTGATTCACAGAATTCAAACAACACATTTTTTTTGTTTCATCCAATTCTCATCCTTCTCTAAACACCAGAATCTCCCGTCTGTTCACTGATGCCAAGAAGATCCTGTTGTACACTCAGAATGATAAGAGCTATGAAGGCTACAAGGGACTGCTAAGAGCCCTCAGGAATCTTCAGAAAAACACTGCTCGTAAGTTTGTGCCTTTGATTATTTGGTATTTTTTGTGTTAGTAAGTGTTTGAGGATCAGGTGACTGATCATTGATCACCCTTTAACCCACTCCTCCTCCCTTTTTACTCTGAAAAAGACCCAAGAATATATTTCCAGGTACAAGTAAGAGCTGTAATGTCTTGTGATCTGCAGTGAGATAGACTTCAGTCGTTGCAGATCAATACACTGACAAAAATATGCTAAACGTAGATAAAGTGACTTAAGATCACGTTTGCAGTGTACCAGCTCGTGCAACTAATGGTACCCTGAGTACTCAGAGGCCCCTTATCTCAGTCCACCAGATGTCATGGGCCCGTTTTCTGAGCAGCTAGTGGGTGTTGCACTTCTCCACTTTTATGTGTCGCTGGTGGTAGCAAAGTCTAAACTGCCCTGACAATCACAGCATAATCATAATAAGGATTTTCTACTTTGTCTGGATTGGAGTATTGTTTCTTCCTGTCTGTTACCGATAAAGTTTGCACATTTAGGGGGGAAACATATAATGATGTTATGGAAAAAACATTATTAAAGGATAAAAAGGAGGACCAGAAGGATGACATTTCAGGACAGTGTATAACAACATTAAACAGCAGTGATGTAACTACTAACCTCCCTTAATTGGTGATGTGAAACGAGGAAGTCTAATTAATCTGGCTGCTCTTTTGTTTGACTCATTAGTGTTTCCTTGCTTTTATACTCACACAATAATAAGTATATTTATTTTCTGATATACTGAGAAGCTAAAGCAATTATAAATTATGCAATAAAACACGGCAATCAGTTTCTTGTTATTTTGGGTACCTTAGCTGACTTTGCCGTTTTGTTAGCCTGGAGATACAATTCATTATGCAATGATTCCTACAAAGCAAAGCATGGTTTGCAAACAAATCAGCTCACACAAAGAAAATATGGACTGGCAGTTTTCAATTGTAAAGATTTCTCAGTTTCCATGCCTTGTGTGGCGTGTGATATTGTATTCCTTTTTTCTGTCAGAATTTCTTTGGAATGCCTTAAAAACCAGTGATATATCTTATCTATCTGTAAAGGAAATGAGCTGATATAGAGCAGAGACAGCGCTGTGTGATGCCAAAGAGGGCAAACAGAGCTGGTGCTGCTTCAGAGTGATGCTATAAGAATAACAGCCTAGATCAAAGAGCTGAGAGTGGAGCCTCTCACATGTTGGTTAATAATTCAGCACTTGTAGGGAGGTCATTTCAATAAGACCTTAACTGATAAAGGTGGATTGTGAAGTGTTGTGGACACGGATAAGCTTTTTGACTTTAGATAACAAGACAAGTGGATGACACTGTATGTTATTTTCATTGATCAGATCTAACAGATATCTGTGGTGTGAGATGACATGGACAATTACATCAAAGTAAACAATTCAGCAGTAATTTGCAATATCCAATATGCTGCATATTGCCATTGCTATATATGCAATATGTTTTTGAAATGTGTTTAATATCATAAGAGTAGATGAGAGGTAAATATATTTTGATTTTGATTCCTAACCATATTGCTAATCTTCAGAGAAGTAAAGCTTAATTGCAATTGCATAGTGAATCTTCCACCGTCTTCAATCTGCCTGACTGCTTTAAAAGACTTTATTTGAGTGTTGTTTTGTTTTTTGAGCCCGAGCTTTTGAAGTAGAGACTTTAACAACAGTTTGCAAAGACACTGAAAAACTTTCAGAACAGTGATTATAGTTCTTATTATGTAACATCAATAATCAGTGAATGGAGAGTGATCTACAACACAAATAGGCTCACATGCCAACATACTCGTAGACAGTCCAGCAGGTTTTTTCCCCCCTTGAGGTTAATTTCACCTTAAGTCTGTTAGATGAGTTTTTGTGACAGATTTGGTATCACAGAAATGACAGCTTGATTTTGAACTAGTTTGACCAGTGATGCCACGGTCGCTAAGGTGTGTGATGTCAGTACTGTTTAATTACAAACAAGATTGATAGGTAATGCCAGGAACATGTACAGACTTGCAAATGTTAATATGGGACTTGCCCTCATATCAGGCTGGCACCAACGCAGGAAAAACACACATACACAAATACTTCAAAAACTGTTCCTGTTCCTGATAAGTGATAAGTTGCTGACTGCACAAAGTACTGCTAGATTTTCCATTTCAACAAGGTTGCACCATCCACACTGGTGTGTCCCGAAGGGTCTTTGGATGCGGTGCACCATGGGAGCTTTGACTTCCTACTGGGGCGCTGATTAGACCTTATTAATACTCCCTAGCTGTTACCAGCTGGGACTTGAGGTCACACATAGACAAAGACACACAAAGGCACACAATTAGTTGTACATGCACAGGTCCATAAGGACTGGTAAGGGTATTTAGGACTTTAAAAGGATGTAGATGTTAAAACTTTCACCCTTACAAACAATTCACACACTACGGCGCGTAGATATTGCAGGCAGTAAAAAAAGTGACAACACACATGTGCCCTCAAACACACAGAAACACACTGTTCCCTTTCATTTCCTCTCGGGGGATGTTCAGTTCAGTCGAGACAAGTGTTTCCTGTCTGCATGAGTTTGTGTGCATTTGCATCTGTGCTTGTTATAAAAACCAGAGAGCAGAAAAAGATTTACTTAAGATAATGGGAAAGGAATGGAAGATGAGAGGGGTTGTAGGAAGATGTTTTTTAAACAAGCATTCCTGATTTATAGTTGAGAACAGACTAGATGAGAGCAGATAAAAACAGAATAGACGGCCAGTAATCAGGCAGGGTGGTAAAAGAATGCGTAAACCTTTTTTAAAGGGAAAAAGTTGATATAAAAGTATGTCGTTCCACCAACAATCTATTCTTGCGAACTGAAGGAGTTCCTGTTCTTGCTACATGATTATTCTAGTTAGTAGTTTCATTCACGGCTAGTAAATAGATGGCTTTCAAATGGTCTAAAATGTTAGTTAGAGGGCAGAACGCTGTGTGAAAGGAGAGATGGGAAAATCTGGGGAGATAAATCCTTATAGAGGAGAAGAAGACACAATATTTAGTCCAAAGTTGAATGCCCTGTAGTAACCCTGAGTTCCAAACCTGGAGCTGAGGAATAGAGAGAAGTCAGTGTGTGTGCGTGCATGTGTTTAACCACACAGCTTACTCAAGCCAGTTTCTGAAATGGTTTGACTTCACTGGAATGCAGCAAAGTACAACGAGTGCAGATGAGACATTGTGTTTCTGGGTAAAGCCATCATTGTTCATTTCCTTTATCTTTTTTTGGAATTAGCCAAAAAAACAAGGATTATCTGTGTGTGGAGGTCATTTATCATCGAATCACTGAATCTTTAATTAAGGCCTTTAAATTTTACAATTGTGAGATTGAATTTTGACAATATAAAAACAGTCTCTTTGCAGATATGTGCTTAGGTAGAGCTTATAACTTTTTGAAAGCAGTTTGTTTAAACCTCTTCTCCTGGGATATCTGCTATTTGTCTTTATGTCAGAATCAACCACTAGAAAGTGGTATTATTATTATTATTTTTAATCAGTGTATCTGGATTTCTTTCCTTTAGGTTTCAAGCTGAAAGACTTTTTGCGTGATGATGAAACCCTTTCTCACTTCCTGCATCACAATGCGTCACTTCCTCGTCACGCCCTGAAGCATATAGTGGAGGCTGATGTCAATCTTGAGAAGGTAAATGAAGACAGTTGTCTAGAATCATTATTATTTATTTTAAAATCTTTCTTCAGTAACATTCACCAATGGGTTAAATGTTTTCGTGCAGCTTCTCTTACCACCTGAGAACCACTACCAATACTTGTATCACTGTTTTTTTTTTCTTTTTTATGAGATAATCATAACCACCCCTGGCCACAGTGTTTGTGAATAAATCCAATGACCTTGGCTTCATAGCGTCTATTGGGCCACTGTATTCTGCTGTGGCACAGCTAAGCCCTTAATACCCGAGAGAAAAATCAGAGTGGGTGAGGGGCAGATGGGTGAAGAGGTTGTCCCCTTATCATTAGTCTTTTTGTTCAGTTTGTTTTTTCTCTAAACCCAGTGTAATGGAAACAATTTAAATGAGGTCATGTATGCTTATATATATTGTTTTTTTCTTTTTTAAGTCAGTAATTTAATTATTTTCCATTATTTTTACATTCAAAACTCCCTTTTCTGTTGCTCCCTCCCTCACTTTTAAACGATTCCTCTCGTCTTGTGTTTAATTTTCCATAATTCAGAACATGCTCATGCGCAGGTCAACACACAGAACACTTCTTCTATGCAAACAAACTCCATAGAACATACATTGACTGATCTGCCTACCCTCAACAACAGCTCCCACCTCAGCACATCACATCATCCTTGCTTAGCAGTTGGAGGGCTGAAGTCACATGGCCGCTCCTCCTTCCCCACATTTCTCCTCACGTGCAGAGACCAAAGCTCAGAGACAAATTCCCACTCTGGGATCATGTTTTACCATCTGTTCATCTCATTCCTCTCTCCCGGACAGCTATTGATCAGATAGGGCGATGTCCTTTTGGTCAGAAATTTCATAAAGAGCATTATTGAAGGAGAGGAGAGAAAATTCAAGGAAGTATGTGTTGCCATATATTGCTGTGTCCTTTGTTGTATAAAGTGAGAGTGATTCCCAGTCCCTCGACTGTCTGCTGTAAGCACTGATGTTTTCCCAGTGAAAACACTGGAAGTCGTGTATGTCTGTGCAGATTGTGAAGTCTAATCGACATGATGGCATAACAAAAAACGTTAAAGGACATTTACAAAACAAGACACTGACACAAATACACACATTTCTACAGTCTTGAGGAAAAGGGGCCTTAATTGTGGCTGCAGCTGCTTAATAAAATTTCTTTCTATCTTTGTGAGTTTTTAAAAGAGAAAAAGAGGGATAATTTTTTAAGGCAAAATGAATTTCTTGGAATTGAGTTTTGCTTGGAGTACTGGAGTACTTTTAACGTTTGTCCAGTTTGTTCTTGGCTTACCCAGCATCGCCATTCAGAACGTTTCTTACCTCATAATTGCTCAATAATATTTTTTCTGGGAACATCATTGTTTTGCTTACATGGTCAGCTTTCAGGAATTTATCAGTTTGTGCGTGTTTTTTGGATATTAGTCATATAAGAGCCAGTAACAGTCACCTAGCAAACTTTGTTATTCACCAAATTTTGATGCAGTTTTACTTGTAAATCCATCGTAGCTTAACTCAATATATAAAACACACACAGACATTAAATTCTCCTGTTACATTATCTCACCTATGCATTCTTTTTCATTATTCTCTATATTATCTCAATCCTGTTTTGTCTTTTTTCCCTCCTCTCTTTTTAGGTCCTCACAAAAGGTTTCGGCTTCCATCTCAGAGATCTCTGCAACACCACACCACTGGAGGAGTTTGTCCACATTGCTGACCGCAACGTGTCCCGCATGACTCAAGAGATCATCTGTAAGAGTTCCAGTGATTGGCTGAACAAGGCCCAGAGCCACTTCCTGTCTAACTTGGACTTCCTAAAACCTGTTCGGGTAAGTTGAAATCCATGAAATGATAAGTTTAGAATGGATCTTAATTTTGACATCAAATGTAATATTGCTAATAATACCTATATAACGTCTTATTTTAGTATTTCTGGCATAAAATGAAACATAAGAAAACAGATGAAAAAAAGCAACAAACTTGTAACTCAATAGTGTGTCAGAGTACAGCACTCTAAATCTGCCATCTGTGTTTACATATTTGACCGGGATGTGGTATTTTGTGTACCTGCCCGGAACTAGGAAGACATGCCCTTCCTGTTTAAAATGGAAAATATGCATTATTGTCACGGAACTGTGACGCTTCGTGGTTATAGTAAAACTATTACTAGTGCTCATGTATTTATTCAGATATCCCCAAAGTGTTTTTCAGTCAAACAAAGTACTTTTTTTTAGAAGTCCCTAGCTTTCTTTTGCAAGGAGAATCACAAATGTTCTTTATAAAAACACCTTTTGACCAGTCAGTGGTCAAAAGGAATTATAGTTATAACCACAATCTCTTATATTTTGTGCTCCCATGTCTATTTTTTGTTTGCTTTGGGGTTTTTTTTTCTTTTCAGCTTAACCTCCCTTCTCCCTGCATGTTTCCAAAACGCCTGCCCTATCCCTCCAAACCCATGATAGAAATGTGAGTCATGATTGGAAGGATGGGAAGAGGTCAGCCAACATTATGCAGCACAGAATGTTCAAACAAGAAACAAACACAGGAGGAGAGAAATGGAGAATATCTCTGAATGTCATCATTGTCAGTAAAGTTAATAACCATTGCTGGTGTTGTCTTGCTCACTCGCGTGTAAATAAGGAACATTTCTGGCTCAGAGAAGCGTGATTTTATCAAGCCAAAAAATCATGTGTATGTCTTTTTAATTGAGTCTTTAAAACAATGATGCAAGACTGGGAAATTTTTCCAACAGGAAAAAATTTGAATTGCATAATATGAAGACCGGAACTTGCATAAGTCCGTTTCTCCCCATTTGTGCATGTGTATGTGCATGTGTGTGTGTGTAAAACAGAGGGACAGTGGAGAAATTGTTATGGCAAGAGAAAGTCAGGCAGACGAGCGAGCAACTTAGAGAGAAAGAACTTACTAGAAAGTTAAATTGTCTTTCTCTCTTCTTAGAAAGCCACTCTGTCTTCAGAAGCACCTGTGCTTTATCGAATTTCAGACATTCCAGCAGCTGACAACTAAATGTGATATATAAGAACACTCTCACGCACTTGTATACTCACAGCAGTCTGACAAATGGAAACCTAGGTCAAACTAACATTGACCTGTTGTTCTTTCTTGGGTCCCTCTTCATTCACCTTTGACCCAAATGTTATTCTTCCTCTTTACCCCACAACTTTCTCACCTTTCTCTGCCTGTGTGATAAATCTTTTCCTGTGGTCATTAGTAGTATATTATGCAAGAACAAAAGCAATTAGAAAATAGCCAATCAATTTTTATTTGTGCAGGCTACCTTAAAAATCTCTACAGCACAGTAACTGTCCTCTTTGTATCTCACAGAGGGATGTGAGGTCTGATCCAAAAGACATTCAGGAAGTCTCAGCTGCAACCGACAATCTTCTGGAAAGCCTGGGAGCACTGGCCGTTGAGGTAAACACACCGCCGATGTATACAGATAACGCAACCCCCCCATGTTAACATAACACGAACAAACAAGGTTACTGAGGTATTTGTGTCCAAAGTTCAGTCCCCTATAAAATCAATGCTTACCAAGAACCAAATCTCACTAAAGATATTTAAAGTTAGGGTCGAGGTAGTAATAAGTAATAGAAAGCACACTGTGCACTTTGATTCGAAAAGGTTGTTCTTATATGAGTCTTTTATAACACCTCATATAAAATCAGATCTCCTCTACTGACACAGTGTGCTCTGATTTACTAGGGTCCCTCTGTTTTTAAGCGATTTTGCACCACAGATCACGTTATTGTACAAACAGTAGAAAATAAATTATAGTCTAAAGCATAAAAAACTGCAGTAATGCATCTTGTTGAAGCTTAGATAAAAGTAAGCAGGCTGTGAAATATTCCTGTAAAAGCTTTGCTCAGCAGGCAACCAGGTGCACTGTCTTCGCTTGTCTCACATCATTGCAGACAAGCAGTATAGAATCACGTGCATGCACGCTCACTTCCACGTCTGAGCTAATGTATCTTAGCGTTGCTGGAGTGTAGTTAGAAACGAGAGAAGCTACAACAGAACCTTCTTTCTCTCAGGCCCCTGCTTGGTGAGTTGGCAAAACATAAAGATCCAGTCGTGAATGCAAGTGTGTGTATGTGTTGGTGTATGTTCCTCCTAAGCAGCTGCAAGAACACCAATGTACTTCTGTCTTCTCCTCTTCTCGGCAGCTGATGTTGCATTATTCCACTCTCTGTTCTGTGTAAATGATTGATAAGCATAATCTCATGAAATCTTTTTTAAAAAAGAATTTCAACTGAAATCATTCTTGCACAACTTCCTCTGTGCTTTACCATGATTATATTCATTTTGGCCACAGCTGCTTGGAAACTTGTACACGTCACTGGAGACTTGGTTATGTTTTAGGTTGCTGAAATTGGGAATGAATTGCTATCATGCAGTGGCGTAATGACCAAAAAAAGACTATAATTCTTTTCAGTCTGTTACTTTGTTAGAAGCAGATTATATGACGTTGCTTAGCTGGCTGATAGATGAGATATGCAGCTGCCAGAATGGAGACGTGCAATCATGTACCCTCTTGTTCCCAACCAAAAATCATTCACAGCCTGTGTTTCAAGCCAAGGCTTATCACTATTGAATGGCATAAAGAGCTTAATGCATTTTCAGAATTTTTCTTCAGGAGCAAAGAAAAAGCCCTTTTCCACATTACCAGCCCTGTGACAAACCTCATGAAAAAAAGTACAGATGTTAATGTTTTTAATGTGTCAGGTTTATATTGTTGATTGTCATTTATGCTTAGAAATATTTACTCATATATGCTTAGAAGTATATAATCATTTGTAGATTGAAAGAATGTCTCATCCTAGGAGGTCTGTAACAACTCTGTGTAGCATGAAGAGGGGGGTGCGTTCACTCCTCTCCAGAGTGTTCTGGCATAGATCACTCTTGGGATCATGAGCAAGGTTGTATCTTTTCTTGCTGATACATGGTATAGCAAACACATCTATATCTGTTTTACTCTAAGTGCCTTTTGTTTAGATGAACTGCTGGACTTCCAGACCAGCAGGTTTAGGGAAGTCGTTTATGGGGTCACACTCTGACCCAACGCACAGGCAAGGTACTCTTTGTGTGTATGTAGACGTCATATGTTAATGAACCTATGTATATTCATGTAACCTCAAAAAGAGCAGTGTTACGGGGGAGCGGACGAGAGCAACTGGGGTCAAGTGAAGGAACGACGTTTGTCCAGTTCTCTCCCGTGCACGAGAAACATGAAGAACTTTGCCTACTCGTGTCTTGCTTTGCTGTGTAGTTAAAATGTCTTGAACGTTCCAGCGAATAGGTTTAAGCTACAAACCTATCAAATGTTTGTTTGGGGGTTTTTTTTTCAAAAATGTCTACTTTTTAAGCTACCTCGTGGCTTTTCATTAAACACTGGATAAGTAGTATGAGCGAGCCTGGCATTATGGAGCAATGAGATGTAACTATTCTTATCAACCAGCATCTCATAACTACATGGAAAATTATGCAAAAAGAAATGGTCCATGTCAGACTTACATAATGGTCGTTGTCTGAATCAGACATCGCTGCCTTTTATTTCTCTGCTAGCCATGATGAGTTTAAATTTTTAATGTATTGTTAAACTAATTACTTAAGTACTTTATCTGAAGCCTTTTCTCAGTTTGTAAGTAGATTATTTTGGTTTTGCTGAGGAGGCAGGCATTTGTGCACTAATAATCTGGAATCCCCCCTTAGAATTTATACTAAAACCTTCATTATGATTGGTGGCAATTATTGAAAAGGGGGTCATGAATTGTCTTCTCTGGCAAGACTGGCAAATGCAGACTATTTGTGAAAAATTGATTTAAAACTCTTTTTAGAGTTTTTAAAGTCAGCTGAATCTCTTAACATGACCAGATGAACAAGAGAGAACAAGCTTATAACTTAACTTTTTTGACTCGTATAGTGTTCATTAGAATTTTTCACAAAGAAGCCCAGTTTACAGTGCATACAGCAACATTCTTAGCTTATTTACTCTTTCCTGCTTTAAAATGATCAGTGTATTGTTATGTGTTTTTCTAATAGGTTTACGTTATTAGAAAGAACAACTGTGTGCACCTGCAACTCCCATTCTATTGTTTTGTCTGAGAATTTGGATCTCTTTGGAAGTTATCTAAATGTATTTTATACTTGTGACTTGATGTTCACAATTATTTTAGGATTGCCCTCCGAGGGTCTGTTCTCATCTAAATAGCTGTGTGCTTGAGCGGAAACTTGAACTTTAGTAACCTGTGTAGACTCAGCTGTGGGGTTACTCTAGGATGATCTTTCTCTGCTGCCTCCATGTCTGTGTCGATGTGCGTGTGTGTATTTTTGTGCAAGTTCCTGCATGGATGTGTGTATTAGTCACCTAGTCACCCAAGATAACATGGGCAGTAACCCACTAGGGAAATGACACATTAATTTAGTCACACAAAAGCGTTTTCAGCACAAGGCAAGTACGCACTCATGCAGACCTATATATAAATTTTGCCTGGTGGCTACATGCAGTGTTAAATACAAACACACACATACACATATGCACAGCCTGATATTTTTTTAATGTACTTTGACAGCCACAAAACAAAACTTCCTAAAAGACTCTGATATGCACCCAGTCAGCACTACAGACAGACACATACTGGCAGAAATAATCACCCACAGTTCTTTGTACATGACAGAGCAGGAAAGCATGTGACCATTTGATGTGGCTGCAGGATCAGCTGCAAAGCGACCGCATACAAAACGAGCTCAGCGAGTGCAAATGTAGGACGCAACAGGTCTTTAAATTACGGCTCAGTTTCTCTTTGTTTGAAACTTACGTTGAATATTTGTTTGCCTGGCAAATAGCGAATAAATAAATGAATAAAAATGACATGGAGCAGCTGATATTAAGTGACAAAGATGACAAAGAAAATTGCAGATTTCAGTCTAAAACAGGAATGCGTGGCATTTCAGAAAGCCGTGTGCGTTTCTACTTGTCTGGCTTGAATGTGTTTATATGCGTTTGTGTGTGTGCATGTGTGTTTCTGTGTCAATGAGCATGTACTCAGTAACAGTTGTCAGAATAATAGGGCTGTACTTGTGGAGCCTGCGGATGTTTGCCAGTTACGAGAATGCCCGATAGTAACCTTTCTTTGTTCTTGTACCTTCCTCTGCTTTCTGTGCTCATTTCTACCTCCTGCTGCAGCCTCTCACACACTGTCTTGTTTGTTTGTTTGTCTTCAGTTTCTTTCTTTCACATTTTTATCTCATTTTTTCAAGAAAGGGTCTGATTTCTTCATCCTCCATGCTTAAAGCACAAAGCTCAAAATTACCGTATGCCCTAGTACCCCCCTTCCTTTCACAAAAGTCCCCCTTTGAGTGGACTTGAAATGCTTGATTTTTTTTTTGTGCGTGTGTGACGCTGGAATTGCTGAAGTTATCGTCTGTTTTCTTTCTTTTTTACTTTAACAAAAGACATCCTTCTCTGTCACGAGTCGGTGACATAATTGCGTGTGTAGGTAGCTGATGACCAGTTTGGAAACTTAACAGTGAACTAGTGTGGACTTGTCTGATGACCTATAGTAACCTCAGTGTGAACCAGAATGAACTCCCTGCTTCCTTCACTTTGATGAAACAATGCAAATGTATGTTGACATCACAATAATTCCAGTTTTTCTGGAGATTAAAACTGGAAGGATATGCAAAAGAAGATAATCTTGGTCATTTTATATTTGTTACATTTTGTGCCAATGCCAAACAAATGTTTAACAGAATGATGAGTGAATGTCACAAAGTTTATCTAACTTAAAAGTCAATTTCCCTTTATCTGTGTGCACATTAAAAACACATGCATAAGCAGCAGAAAACTAGCAGAGATAACTGCTGTTGAAATGCAATGCAAGTTCTGTGTTATTTGTTACAAAACGTACACATGTGAGATGTACACTATGATAAATATCATCATCACAGCTGCTTTTTATGTAAGTTGCTCAGCAGTAGCATGCAAGTCACGTGCAGAAATACGTGTTACATTTTATCTGACCTCTCCTCATGCACACACATACTCAGGCATAACGATAGACCAGGAACACCAGTTAAATTTATCTGAGGCAGGCAGACAGCTAAGTGTCTCCACCCCTCAGTGCAGCACTTGACTTCCACGTCCAGAATACCAACCATAGAGGAGATGATAACCTTCAATATCTTCACACCTCCTGCGTCACACACAGGCACTCAAACATTTTATATTACTGTTGTCACAAATGATCCCTTTTCAAATAAGGATGTGGGCATATTATTTTCATTTTGCTCGTTATCTGTTTAATCATTCAGGACATTTGAGAATACCTGAAGAAGAAATGTGTGCAGAGCAACTTTGAACACATATGGGATGACACTTGAAGTGATCAGCGGTGCATTAAACACACTCATGTTGTCATTCAGGATGAATTTCAACCATGTGGATCTGCATAATTAAAAAAAAAAAAAGTGACAGTCTTAAATATATGCAGTTACTTTACTGTAAAAAGGCAATATGGTAAAAAAAAAAAAAAAAAGCCTCCTGCCTGAAACATAAAAATTGTTCTAATATATTAAGATGATATTTTGTGTCTAAAATAGGTCTTTTCAGGAGCATTATCTCTATTTGTGTAGACAAACCAAAGATTGTCAACCGATTTTTTGAGGACATGAGAAGTAGATCTCTAATTTGACCTACTGCCACCTAGCAATCATCAAGATGTTGACATTTCTATCTGCCTCTCTCTACTACAGCTTTCCAGCATGAAGAGTTGGAAGGATATGCGAAAGGAGATCCTGTATCTTACCGCAAATGCTACAGGGTCTCCAAATCAGATGTACCAGGCCGTGTCACGTATCGTCTGTGGACATCCTGAGGGAGGGGGCCTCAAAATCAAGTCTCTCAACTGGTATGAAGACAACAACTACAAGGCCCTTTTTGGAAACCACGGCAACGATAATGACAGTGAACCCATTTCCACTTACGATAACTCCTCCAGTAAGTGTCCAGAGCTCACCTATCAATTTAGTTTCACAATAGTACAGTTTGTTAGTCAAATATTTTGTTGTTACTAATACAAGGTTCACCATTTAAATGTCTCTATTTTTATTTTTCAGCTCCTTATTGTAACAATTTGATGAAGAACCTGGAGTCCAGTCCCATTTCCAGAATGATCTGGCGAGCTCTGAAGCCCCTTCTCATGGGGAAGATCCTTTATACACCAGACACTCCAGCAACACAGAGGATCATCCACGAGGTATAGCTATCGCTTAACATATAAAATCCCCATTAGAGGTGTGTATGAACCATTAAATGAAATTATCTTTGGTGGGTCTTTCAGGTTAATAAGACCTTCCAGGAGCTGGGTGTGCTGAGGGACCTTGGAGGGATGTGGGAGGAGATGAAGCCCAAGATTTGGAACTTCATGGAGAATAGCGAGGAAATGGACATGGTCAGGGTGAGTGCGTGCAGGGGCATTTTCCTTTGGCACACATCAGCACTGTCTGCTTTGTGTGCTTCCTGTTTACATGAAAGGATCGCCTTTACTGAAATGTAATTATGTATAATTATATATCTGATGTGACCTCAATAGCAAAGAGTGTTTATGTTCTGGGATTTTTTTGATGAATTTATTTGAAGCTATCGAAATGAGAATTTGGCAGCTGAGGAAAAAAACCTCATAAACCAAAACTAAGAACTGATCTCATTTAGGCCACACTTGTTCTCGTTCAAATAAGAAAAGAGCCGGACCAACCACACATGTGCTTGGTTGACTACTTGTTCTGCCACGATTAGTGAGCATCGTTCTGGATTCATCCTATTGGAGTCAGTTTACTTGTTATTATGTTCTCAAAAATACATCAGTGCATGGCTGTGCCTGAGAAATCTGTTCAGCATTTTCATGTGGGAATTACATAAAGCACCACCTGGTGGTGAAGGGTTGTAAAAATACTTTGATGTTACTGACTGATAATGAGCTGCATTTTGAGTTTAATGATAAGTTGCTGTCAGGGATAAACTGCCTGAACAAGCAAGAATGCATGCAGGAGTTTTTCACAGTTTGGCATTTTGCATCACAAAAAGAAGAAGGTTAAAAGACAATTTAAATGAAAGAAAAAAGAACTTTCAGCTTTTCCAGCATCTTAAAAATTTTTTCTATCAAAATCAGCATTGTTATTTTGATTTTATTTGTTATTAAATGTTATTTTTTCTTTTTGCAGACCCTGCTCCAGAATAATGCCAGCGCTATGTTCCTTAACACCCAGCTTAGTGGGACTGAGTTGCGCGTGTCAGACATAGCAGCATTCCTCTCTAAGACCTCAGTTAACAAAAAACACGCAGGATCGGTCTACACCTGGAGAGATGTCTTCAATGAAACCAACCACGCCATACAGACCATTTCTCGTTTCATGGAGGTTAGTGTTAATAAAAGGATGTATTAGCAAAAAGTGCACAACAAACTGTCATGTGCTGCCATGTTTTTTGAGATTTTGGGATTAAAGCCATAATAACGTGAGTCTGAAGTTATGTCTGTAGAATAGGTGTTCATGCATGCAGAAAAATAACAGCTAATTTCACATTTTTTGGCATCACAGTACAAATCTGCCATCATCTTCGACTGTTCAGTGCATTTGAACTGCTTTCAGATCCTCACAGCTATTTACTTCCCATATATAGATAATTTTATTACTGTAATTGATCATTTTAGTGTGAATCTCAATGTGAATCTGACCTGGTTTTGTCTGACCTGTTGTCTCTAGCCACTGCGGATAATGTTATTAAATGCACAAATGCAATACAAATCACTTAAAAAGCCTCACTTAGGGTCAATTACATGTTCAGCAAAATCACAAACAACTCACTGACCTACTGACTGTTTCACCCTTTAAGATCATATGATGTGTGAAGCTTCTTGCACTGTGAACTGTGTCGAGGACAACTGTACACAGTCAAAAATGACATACATATGTAGCATATGGTGTATTTTAATTGTTATCGTCCACCCACATTTCATTATGCTTTCTAGCTTTCTGTTGGCACAGTAGAGACTTGCTGTGGGAGGATCTGGTACAAGTCTGTTTCTGTCAACTAAAAAAGTCTGAAGCTAATCTGTAGGAGCTCTCAACAAATCAGCTAAACAATCCTGGTGTGGTTACAAAAGCACCTGAGTTTGTGCAATCAGATGTAAAGTTCATTGCTGTTTTCCAGTTTAAATAAATGTAATTCTGAGAAACTGTGTGACTACTTGAGCTGAAACTTTTTTAGCATTCGTAAGAGCTGAGTAGTTTGTTTTGGAGCTGTTAAGGACTTAACACTTGAACTGGATGTCTGCAGGCTGATGGCGTCTTCAGTATGAACACTTTTCAGATAAAAGTTATTGCAAAAGTGCCTTTTTTCTAGCTAAACTGTAATTAAAACCATTCTTTATCAAAATCCTTCAGTGTGTGAACCTGGACAAGCTGGAGCCAGTGGCTAATGAGGAGCGATTGGTCAACAAGTCCATGGGTCTTCTTGATAACCAGAGGTTTTGGGCTGGAATCGTGTTTCCTGACATTGCCCACAACAACAGCACTGACCTGCCACCCAATGTCAATTACAAAATTCGTATGGACATCGATAATGTGGAGAGAACAAACAAGATTAAAGACGGGTAAGTGGCCGTGTTGACCAGACGTTTTTTATTTATTTTCCCTTTTCCTTTGACCCTCTTGATTTTCATCTTGTTTTGCAGATATTGGGACCCTGGTCCCAGGGCAGACCCCTTTGAGGACCTGCGGTATGTCTGGGGTGGGTTTTCCTACCTGCAGGATGTAATCGAACAAGGAATTATCAGAGCTGTCACCGGCACCAAGCAGAAGACAGGAATCTACATTCAGCAGATGCCCTACCCCTGCTACGTTGATGATATGTAAGTGAATGCTGTGGTTAAAAAAAGAATGTGTTTCAGTTCTACAGAGGATATGTGTGTAACATTCAATGCGCTTTTTCAGATTCCTGCGTGTGATGAGTCGGTCAATGCCTCTTTTCATGACCTTGGCATGGATGTACTCAGTAGCTATCATCATCAAGGGAGTGGTATACGAGAAAGAGGCACGTCTCAAAGAGACTATGAGAATCATGGGACTGAACAACGGCACCCTTTGGCTCAGCTGGTTCATCAGCAGTTTAATCCCCCTGCTGATCAGCGCTGGGTTGTTGGTGATGTTATTGAAGGTTGGTGCAGCCACAGGCACACACACGTATGCCCAATATGTCACCATGAAGGAATGTCAGCAAATTATAGAAAACAAGTGAACATGCTCGCACTGATCATTGCAGATGTTCATACTCAGCACAATTAAGTCACTCTTTTTCCATGATGTCTCCAAATTTAATTAAAAGGTGGAAAACAACTGACATCATTCTTTTCTCTCCCTGTCTCTTTTGTCTGACGTCCTTCTCAGATGGGTAACCTGCTGCCTTACAGTGACTCCGGCGTTGTGTTTCTCTTCCTGGGATCGTTTGGCGTAGTTACCATCATGCAGTGCTTTCTCATCAGCACGCTGTTTTCTCGTGCCAACTTGGCAGCCGCCTGCGGTGGCATTATATACTTCACTCTCTACCTGCCCTACGTGCTTTGTGTTGCCTGGCAGGACTACGTGGGCTTTGGAGCAAAAATTGTTGTGGTGTGTTGAATAGATTTAATTACACACTTATGAATACAAACATGATTCTTTTGCATTTTGTACTCTTTGTCTTAAAATATTACTTCTATGTTTGAATATAGTGATTAAAAACAAGCTTGCTGTATGCAGGCATAATTTTCTGTCCTAAAATTTGAATGCTCTTTCATTTTCACAGAGTCTCCTTTCTCCTGTGGCTTTCGGTTTTGGATGTGAGTACTTTGCCCTCTTTGAGGAGCAAGGAGTGGGAATACAGTGGTCAAACCTACTTGCCAGCCCTCTAGAGGAAGACAGCTACAACCTGACCACCTCCATCTGCCTCATGCTGTTTGACGCTGTGTTGTACGGAATAATGACCTGGTACATTGAAGCTGTGTTCCCTGGTGAGTTGTGCAAAAACTTTGCAGTTTGGGTATTTTTCCCTTTAGCGGACAAATTGCACATGAGCAATATGAATTATTTGACAAGCAATACATTCTGTTACAGGTCAGTATGGGATCCCTAGGCCCTGGTATTTTCCCTTCACTAGGACATATTGGTGTGGAGAAAAAGAGAACAAGAACATCTCCACCCCTCTGTCAAAGAAGGGTAACGCTGATGGTACATATCATAATCATTATTATCATAATTTTTAGATATACAACACATCTTCACTTTAAACTACTTAAAGTTTGGATGGCATACCAGGATAAATTATGCTGTTTTTTTGTGTCTGATTTGCAGCTGTCTGCATTGAGGAAGAGCCAAGCCACATAGAGCCAGGTGTTTACATTGAGAATCTCGTGAAGATCTACAGCCATGGAAACAAACTGGCCGTGGACGGGCTGTCCCTGAGATTCTATGAGGGACAGATCACCTCCTTCCTCGGACACAATGGAGCTGGCAAAACCACAACTATGTAAGATAGTGCACATGTTGTCTACAGTACTCCCAAGTTTTGCTGAGCTGAGAGTTTGACACTTGATAAAGGATTTAAAAGTTTGCTCAGCTGAAGTGCTGACTGTATTTTTGTGTTTCCTTCTTGTTTCTGATCAAGGTCAATCCTGACAGGGCTGTTTCCACCCACCTCTGGCACAGCCTACATTCTCGGCAAAGACATTCGTTCTGAACTCAGCACAATCCGGCAGAATCTGGGCGTATGCCCTCAACACAACGTACTTTTCAGCATGTACGTATGCGTTACTGGGGGACAGACTTTTGTGGAAACTTTCAGTCTTTTGTGCTTTGGCTGTTAAGTGAACTGTTGCTTGCTGTAATGCAGGTTGACAGTCGAGGAACACATCTGGTTCTACGCCCGCCTGAAGGGTCTTTCAGAGGAGAAGGTGAAGGCGGAAATGGAACAAATTGTGAATGATGTTGGACTGCCTCACAAACGAAAGTCTCGCACAAGCACCCTGTCCGGTCAGTTTAAATTTGATTTATTTCAGTGGGCAGGTTGTGCAAAGGGATTTTCTGTTTAACGCTTCTACAGAAAGTCTGTCTCTGACTTTTATTTCTTGATGTCTTTTTAGGTGGGATGCAGAGGAAGCTGTCAGTGGCCTTGGCTTTTGTTGGTGGTTCAAAGGTTGTGATTCTGGATGAACCCACAGCTGGTGTTGATCCCTACGCACGCAGGGGCATCTGGGATCTCTTGCTCAAATACAGACAAGGTAACTAGATCTGATATTGTCTTAGCTTGTTATTTTTGTAGTTTTACATAGAATTTGAGTCAAGAAATCCACCCCCAAGAATGAAATGACAAATTCAGTTTTTTCTATTCTTAGGCCGCACTATCATCCTGTCCACTCATCACATGGACGAGGCTGACATCCTGGGTGACCGCATTGCCATCATTTCGCACGGGAAGCTGTGTTGCGTAGGCTCCTCTCTTTTCCTGAAGACCCACTTGGGGACAGGCTACTACCTGACCCTGGTCAAGAGAGACTATGACTTGACACTACAGTCATGCAGGAATTCTGCCAGCACAGTCTCCTATAGCAAGAAAACAGAAAAGGTACAAGAAATGTAAAAAGCAATATTAAGCTTTTTCAAATGAAGAAAAAAAACTTTCTGTATCATTAATACAGAAATATACTCTACTATAGTAAAATAGAAAATATACATGCTGATTGCTAATGAAGGACAACTGATTTAGTCTTCCCTCTTAACATTGTCTTGTCTTTTAAACAGGAGGACAATGTATCAGAAAGCAGTTCAGATGCTGGTCTTGGCAGTGAACCAGAAAGTGAAACCACTACTATTGGTAAGAATCAATAACAAAGTGGCTGTCTTTCTTATAAAATTAAGCCCACATTATCAGTTTGAGCTCCAAAAAGGAAAGCTGTAATGTAAAATGACCTCTGTCCGTTTACTAACTTCTCACTCTCTCTGCTTTTTCTTCCCCACAGATGTCTCCCTCATTTCCAATGTGATTTTCAAGCATGTCCCTGAGGCTCGCCTGGTGGAGGATCTCGGCCATGAACTCGCCTATGTCTTGCCCTACCAGGCTGCAAAAGATGGCGCCTTTGTGGAGCTCTTTCATGAGCTTGATGACCGACTGACTGACTTGGGAATCTCAAGTTATGGAATATCTGATACCACCCTAGAAGAAGTAAGATACTACATTTTCATTTGGTTGGAGTTAACTTTTTTACATATTTATATGTCATTTGCATTATTTTTTGCAGTCTGTTTTCACCTTAGCCAGTATTTTAATTTATTTCCCTCTAACTCTTCAGATTTTCTTGAAAGTGGCTGAGGACAGTGGAGTGGATTCAGTTGAGCTCTCAGGTAAATCTGGGATATTTATTCCAACATTTCCACACCTAACGTCTCCTATGCAATCTACATTATAACACCATTTGTTGGTAAACATTAGATGAAATAATTAGAAATTAAATGCTGTGTACACTGAGTCTTAAATAAGAAGCATCAGGGAACATAGAAAAGACAAAACAATGGAATTTAAATAGTTTAGCTCAGCTCACTGATTCTCATGTGGCTGCAGATGGAGTCGTGCCCACCAGAACCCGTCGTCGTCATGCGTTCGGAGATCACCAGAGCTGCCTGAAACCCTTCACTGAGGATGACTTTGATTTCAATGACTCTGAAGGTGACCCAGGTAGAAATGGATTACCCAGCATGAAGTGCAGTGATAGCAAAGATCTTTTTCGCTATCATTCATCAAATCTTTCAGCCTATGCTTGTACCTAAAGTTTCATTTTACCAGATATATAAATATAAACAAAATTACAAATTTGCAGACATTAAGTTATTACAATCCATGTGTCACAAGTTATGTTTCCATGTTGTCACACTGCAGTTTTGCTGATGGGTATCATGTTGTCTGTGTTCAGAATCCCGTGAGACCGACTGGCTTAGTGGAACAGATGGCAAAGGGTCATACCAAGTGAAAGGCTGGAGTCTGAAGAGACAGCAGTTTGTAGCACTACTGTGGAAACGATTCCTCTATGCTCGACGCTCTAGGAAGGGCTTTTTTGCCCAGGTATACTGGCATTAAACCCACATATATGGGCTCTACACACAGTGCTAGCCATTATATGAATGTTTATGCCTCGCTCAATCATGAGGCTCTTCCTAACTACTAACTTAATTGCCCCTTGGGGATAAATAAAAGTCTTTCTGATGCTGATTCTGATTCTATAAAATAATAGCTGTATTTTTCTCTTTTAACATCAGTGCTGTTATCTTTCAGATTGTGCTTCCGGCAGTGTTTGTGTGTATTGCCTTGGTCTTCAGCCTGATCGTTCCTCCATTTGGAAAGTACCCCAGCCTGGCTCTGGATCCTGGCATGTATGGAGAACAGTTTACCTTCATCAGGTAAGATAAAATCTGTCTGCAAAGAACTTTAATCCATTGTTTTGCAAAATAGCCCATTTTTCTCAGCCCATTAAAGATGTAAAACGTTACATAACGCTGCCTATCCTTTAGTGTTCTTACCAAAGCTGTAAATGCTAAGTAGAATTTTGTGACGATGTTCTTTTAACATGTATTTCTCCTACTTTTAGAGATAGTTTAAAATGGCATGTGTTATTAAAAGGAATGTGTTTTGTTTGTGCCTTTGCAGTAATGACATGCCTGAAGACCCTCATACCAACAATCTGCTTGGAGCTCTGACAGCAGAACCTGGCTTTGGAACACGCTGCATGGAAGGACAGCCAATACCGTGAGTTAACTTACATTTAGGAAAAATATTTAGATCTATATTATAGATCGTGTAAGAATCAGTCAGAATTTCAGGAAGAATGCTTAATGCATATGGACAAATTGGAGATTTTAATATGAGCGCCCTCTTTATGCTCCAGGGACATTCCCTGCACTGCAGTTCAAGATGAGTGGTCGGTCCCTCAAGTCTCTCAAAGTGTGAAGGACATGTTTGACAAAGGAAATTGGACCATGCAGAATCCGTCTCCATTGTGTGAGTGCAGCTGCGAAGGGCGCAAGAGGATGCTGCCCGAGTGTCCATCTGGAGCTGGGGGGCTTCCACCACCACAGGTTAGAGTTCTTTCCTTCTCATTGTTACCAAAGCACTTGCTCATAGGGGGTCATATGATTATATTTTCTCTGTTTTCTTTGTATTATTCTAGGGTCTTTACTTTACAACATAAATTACCTTGAGGCGACTGTTGTTGTGATTTGGCTCTGTATAAATAAATAATTGAAATTGAGATGGCAAATAAAATCTAAAACCAGTTAAAACAAAAGTCATATAATAAGTGTGAGCAACCAACTAGATGAATAATGAACACGAAATAACTGATTTGTCTGTTTTTGTATCCAGATGAAGCTCAGTGAGACAGACACTCTGCAGAATTTGACAGGCAGAAACGTTTCAGACTATCTGGTTAAGACCTACGCTCAGATCATTGGCAAGAGGTAACACTCCTCTGACATGTTATTATTATTTACCTTGATTTTTTTTTAATGCAAATTGTTCTCATTCAAGCAACTATCAAGCACTGAGTAATTTCTTTTCCTTTCTTACAGCCTGAAGAACAAGATCTGGGTCAACGAGTTCAGGTACAGTAACAGACATGATGCATCTTTAGTTCCTTCACAAATCAATAATACTGAGTGAGTGCTTCTCCGCTGTGTCCTTTCAAAGTATTAAAATGGCTGTAATCTATTGCAGATATGGCGGATTCTCATTAGGTGCAAGGAGTTCACAATTTCTGGCCCACGCAGATGAAACTGATCGGGCAATTGCTCAGCTGAGGAGACGTTTCCATCTTGAAAGAGTAAGAGATTTTATTACATTATGTACTACATAATCCATAAACCGTTCCATAATGGCCTGCTTTGATTTTGTCGGGATAAGACTCTTACAGGGGGTCTGTCTGTGCTGTTATAATTACAGCTGTACTGATGATAAACATGGTATCTTATTACAAGTCTGAGCAGTGTCAGTTTACACATGTGCTAAAAAAGACTTGGCTCACTTCTTCTGTCTGCTGCCTCGCCCATTCTCCAGGGAGCTGCAGCAGATCGTTTCTTTCACAGTCTTTCCAGTTTCATCCAAGGATTGGACACCAAGAATAACGTCAAGGTTAGCACACACACGCACACATGCACACACGAGACAGCAGTTATACAACAGCACGTGGCTCTGGACATTACAGTTAAGCCTCCTTGATCAATTCCTTCAACAGTGCCATTGTTAAACCTGCAGCTTGCACACAAAATGTGTAGTACTCAACCTACATGCTATTTATGTTGAGTATGTCATAGATAATAAACATTACATAGATTCCCCTCCACATTGGTGAGATTTATTGCCCTATGTTTTCTTTCTTACAGAGTATCAAGTAATGTGTATTTTTCTTGTACTTGTACTTTCACATTTTAAATGCAAATGGTGTCTGGCACTATTTGGTGTCCAAAATAACAGCAAATGCACTATAACATTAGAACCTAAGTGGGTTTTTTTAAGTGCTACTTTGACTGTGGAAAGATAATAAGTGCTCAAGAGGGGGTAAAATAAATGAATGCTGTAGACTTTCTTTACTCTTACAGACTTGTAACACTTAGCTGATCTCCAAGCTGCTGTTTTATGTCTAAGCTCCTTTTATTTAGTCTCTAATGTTACATCAAGTGAAACTCTCACAATTGCCTCTCTTAATGCAGATTTGGTTTAACAACAAAGGCTGGCACAGCATTGGTTCCTTCCTCAATGTGATGAACAACGCCATTCTACGGGTCAGTCTGCCAGGTGGAAAAGACCCCACAAAGTTTGGCATCACTGCCTACAATCATCCACTCAACCTCACCAAGGAGCAGCTCTCACAAGTCGCGTTGTGAGTATTACAGTGACTACAGTGCTGAATTCAAAGGTTTAACTATCTCTTTGGCCTCTCCTTACTCCCGTTGTGTCTTTTGTTATTTCTTTTCCAGGATGACAACATCGGTGGACGTGCTCGTGTCCATTTGCGTCATCTTCGCCATGTCCTTTGTGCCCGCCAGTTTTGTGGTCTTTCTCATCCAAGAGAGAGTGAACAAGGCTAAACACATGCAGTTCATTAGTGGAGTACAACCCTTCCTCTACTGGCTGGCCAACTTTGTCTGGGATATGGTAAGTCATTTTAGTTTTTCGAAACTTAAGGTTCATTTGGCTCAAGACTTGAAAAAGACTTGAAAACCACAGTCGTGATACAACATCTAGCTTATTGAAAGTACATTTTTTTATCCCATTTGCAGTGTAACTACATCGTTCCCGCCACACTGGTGATCATCATCTTTCTGTGTTTCCAACAAGACGCCTACGTCTCCTCCACCAATCTGCCTGTGCTGGCTCTGCTGCTGCTACTATATGGGTAAATTAGGCACAAACACAATTTCTTTGTCTCTTTCCGTTTTTGTTTATCTTTAACCTGTTTTCATATAAAATTCTGTTTGTGTCTTTTTTCAGATGGTCAATCACCCCTCTGATGTACCCAGCTTCATTTTTCTTTAAAATACCCAGCACAGCCTACGTGGTTCTTACTAGCGTCAACATACTGATAGGAATCAACGGCAGCGTGTCCACATTTGTTCTCGAGCTGTTTGGAAGCAATGTAAGCAGTTATTAGTAGCAGGAGACTTGTAAATTTGTAAGGAATTACTCAAAAATATCTAGAGTTGCAGGTTTTTGAATGACTGACATTGAATTTTCAACCTTTCTTGGCTAAATGCTGCCTTCATTCCTCCTTCAGGAAATCGGTGGCATTAATGATATCCTGAAGAATGTGTTCCTCATCTTCCCTCACTTCTGCTTGGGAAGAGGACTTATTGACATGGTGAAGAATCAAGCAATGGCTGATGCTCTGGAGAGATTCGGTAAACACAGCAGGCAGTTGTTAACTACAGCAATAAATGTGTTCTTATTAGTTTTTGACAAGGTACGAAAAATAAGTGTTTGTTCCTAAAATGTATGTCCTGTTGTAGGTGAAAACCGGTTCCGCTCTCCTCTGGCCTGGGACATGGTTGGAAAGAACTTGTTTGCAATGGCCATTGAGGGTGTTGTCTTCTTCTGTATAACCGTCCTCATTCAGTATCACTTCTGCTTCAAGGCCAGGTGGGGGAAACTTATTACATACATGTGATTATTCTGTTTTAAATGCATTAAACTTTGTTCTCCATATCACAACACTCAGACTTAACTCCTTTCCTCCGTAACTTTCAGGTCATCCACTAGTCATCTGAAGCCCATCGGAGAGGAAGACGAGGATGTGGCAAGAGAGCGACAGCGGATCCTCAGCGGTGGAGGACAGTCAGACATCCTGGAGCTCAGACAGCTCACCAAGATTTACAAGCGTAAACAGAAGCCAGCAGTGGACCGGCTGTGTGTTGGCATCCCTCCTGGAGAGGTATTGCTGTCTTTTAGCTTTTATACATATGAGGATGAGTAATTTCTTTTTCAGTTAAGGATTAGCAAATGGCATTTTGAATGTGAAATATTAAGTAGAATATATTCTTCCTCTTTCCTGCAGTGTTTTGGTTTGCTGGGGGTGAATGGAGCAGGAAAAACCAGCACCTTCAAAATGCTGACAGGAGATTCTGTGGTAACAAGTGGCGAGGCCTACCTGGCTGGCAAGAGGTGAGAGACAAGAAAAGACGTCATATCATACGACACTATGTAGATTACAACACTACTTAATTCATGAAAAGGTGTTACATTTCAGGTTTCTTTTTCTTTCTTCATATCACTTAAAAAAACCACTTTAATCTATTTTCTCTTACTGCAGTGTAACCACAGAGATAGATGAAGTCCATCAGAACATGGGCTACTGTCCTCAGTTTGATGCTATCAATGACCTACTGACTGGCAGAGAGCATCTCGAGTTTTATGCTATCCTGAGAGGAGTGCCCGAGAAGGAAGTCTGTGAGGTCAGCAACAAGCATACACACGTGATACATATTTGCCTTTTACACGTAAACTACACCTATAATTCTACTTGTGCAGTGTTGTTGTTTGTTTGGGTTTTTTTCCTATTTTATATTTCAACTAGACACTTTACCTGATAATGATAACACTTTCAGCCATGATATGATGTTTCAGCCAGAAGTCAGTTTAACACACGCAAAACTCTAACCCTCCACTAGGTGGCAGACTGGGGCATCCGTAAACTGGGTTTGATGAAGTATGTGGACAAGGCAGCTGGCAGCTACAGTGGAGGAAATATGAGGAAACTGTCTACTGCTATTGCTCTAATAGGAGGACCACCTGTTGTGTTTCTGGTCAGTGAAACTAATAATAACAATAATAATAAAGCATTGCTGAATGTTAAAGCTCCTAAAGTCAGTGAACTGTCTCGTAAATATGATTGTGTAGCAGCAGCTGAGTACCTGCTCTTACATGTTCGCAGGATGAACCAACTACAGGCATGGACCCCAAGGCACGTCGTGCTCTCTGGAACGCCATCCTGAGCATCATCAAAGAGGGGCGATCTGTAGTCCTGACCTCTCACAGGTTCGACAGGCCCTTCCGGTCCATGTGTTTGTTTACCTGGACATTCTTTCTTTTTTTTTCTTTTTTTTCTAATTCCCCCCTTATGAATATCTTTCTTATGTGTCTTGTAATAGTATGGAGGAGTGTGAAGCTCTTTGCACCAGGATGGCCATCATGGTCAACGGCAGGTTCCGCTGTCTGGGCAGCGTGCAGCATCTCAAAAACAGGTCAGACCACAAAAAATCACCTCTCACAACATTGTAGCTCACAAAAAGTCGTTTTACACTTTTAGCAAGATTAATGGTATTATTTTATGTTTATGACTATATATGGCAGCAATCCTGATTCTGTATTTCTGTCAGCTGATTCATATGAAGGAAAGACTGGTCTTCAGCCCCATAGCAGGGGAAAAAAACTGAATGTATATATATTTAATATACTTGTTAGATTTGGAGATGGCTACACAATCATCCTACGGGTGGCGGGACCAGACCCAGACCTTAGGCCAGTAATGGACTTCATAGAAAGGGAGCTACCAGGGAGCACGTTGAAGGAGAAGCACCGCAACATGCTCCAGTACCAGCTTCCCTCATCCCTCACCTCTCTCGCCCGAATCTTCTCCCTGCTCTCAAAGAACAAAGAGGCTCTCAGCATAGAGGACTACTCTGTTTCTCAGACCACTTTAGACCAAGTAAGCAAACTTACAAACAATCATTATGAACATCCAACTTCAATTTAAGCATGCTCATTTGTTTTTCCTCTTCTTCGCCCTCCTTTTCCAGGTGTTCGTAAATTTTGCCAAGGACCAAAGTGACGAGGACCACTTGAAAGATGTCCATCTGAGCAAGCGGGACGCTGTTGTAGTGGACATTTCCCAGCTGAACTCTTTTCTCACAGACAACAAGACCAGGGAGAGCTGTGTCTGATTCCACAACATACCATCTGTGGGAGTTGCAATGCTTCGCCCACCCTCCCCACGACCGAGAAAAGATGGACCACTAAACTCTGGGGAGACAGACTGCGTTCATTTTTTTTTTCTACTTTTTAGTCTTTTTCAATTGTCATCATTTCTCAGTGGACCTGCATTTCAATGCACAGCCTCTTGAAAAGGCAGAGACTGCAGGTATTGTGACAGACACTGAAACAATGAAAGCTCAATGCAAATCAATGCAAGAAATATATATATAATTATGTTTAAGATGACGAGATATTTCTGTGAGGGTAGGAGACAGGTGCTTCTCCTTCACTAGATTGACAGAAAGAAAGGAAAGACTCAGAACACTTGAACTGACAGCAGAATTTTAATGCTGTATTAGACTGGAAAGCATGTGTAGCCTAGCTACCCACTCAATGGGCAAGACCCAGGGGACGGCAGAAGATCTCTCAGTTTTAAACCCCTTTCCTAAAGTAGTTAGCTGTGGTCAGTGAGGGTGTTAATATATTTGCCTGTATGGAGAAATCAGGATGATATAAAAAAACAAATTTGGATCAGTCACTGCCAGCTGTTAAATCTGTTCAACCTTTTTAACCTGGTTAAAAACAGACTGACTGCTTTTTTATTCAGGGTCAAACCTTTCTAGATTTCTTTTCATTACCAAGCGCAGTTTGGGGGATTTTTTTCTATATCAAATGATGGTTAAAAAAAAAGCTTTTACAATCCACTTTTAGTCACAAATGTGCAATCATCAGCATAGTAATTTTTACTAATTACATTTTTAAAGGTAATTTAATTCCTCCAGGCAAACATAACCTTGACAGAGTTACTTTTCTTCAAATAACAATTAAGAACTGCTAACCAAGTTGTTTTGTTTTTATTTGTCGTACTTGGTGTCCTTGACATTGTCCAGCATAGTGCCTAAACTGGTGGAGACAGAAATTTGAGCACTCCATTAAAACAACAATGTATGTAGGCTGCCAAGGAATGTATAAGACAGATACCAACATGCATCAAAGCACAAAAAAAGCCCAATTTCTTTGTGTGTATAGAGAAACTTGACTGTTTTGTTTTAAAGTGTGTCCTTCATCGTGAAAAAACAACAACAACAACAAAAAAAATCTTGTGGTTCTTTGTTATATGCACAAGATGTACAGTCTGCTATGCTGGCTTGTTGTTACTCACTCTGTCCTGTTCGGACAAAGGAGGGCTAAGGATTACTGAAGAATTTTTGAAAGTCAAATGGAAATATATAGTGCATGCTTTCCAATGGGCCACACACCTGGACTGTCTGGCCTTTTTTCTGTGTACCAAAGCATGCCGCCAGATCTGAGTGTGACCAGGATGTGCTTTTATAAACATCAGTGCGAGGGTACCACGGAAGCTTTTCAGACCTGAGCCAGTGCCGATGTGGATATTATGTACAGTAGCAATTTTGTGATGTCAAGTCGAAAAAAAAGATGTTACCAGTGGAGTGAACAAACAGTATCTGTGCCAAATGAAGATGAATATGTATCCTTAACCAACCAGCATAATCTGGAGGAGGCAAATGTTTTTTAAAGTTTGTGTTGTGCTTTTATCCATCAGCTCAGTCAAAATCCTCCTATTCTCATTGTCAACAGCGTGAAACAAACTTGTGCTCTCATTCAGTCTTATTTAGACTGCAAGTTCTTTCTATCCTCTGGTCATGTTGCCAAATTCTACTCTGTCCACGTCCATAAACTGCCACACTGAAGGTATCTGTGCTGTCAGTAGCTCTGATATAGGACAAGCTGTTGAGATATTTTGTTTATAAGAGCTAGTCAGTAAGCCAGGCTAAAATCGAGGACCATGTCAATTAATACTTATGCTTGTAATGCTTTATAGTTCAGAAGTCCAATCCAGGCTTTAAGGTGATAACAGGTGCTCTGTTTCACGCGGAATCTCGGAAGGGGGTTCCAATATCTCGGGGATAACTGCTCTGGGGCTGACTCTGTTACCAACACAAAGGGTCTGATCCCCATCCCACCAAACCCCTGTTTTAAATTTGAGCACTTTATAGGTTTAGTATAGTCTTTTATTTCAACTATTTTAAAGTGGAAATCATGGCAAAAGAGACATGTAAAAACAAATCTCTGCACTGGAATACAGACAAAACAAAGTTAATCCACTGCATAAAACGATTTGTTTGAAACTTGAAATAGAGAACAAAGGCTTACATGTGATCGTGAGAAATGAGTGAAATAGTCAAAAGCAGAGATAGTAGCAAGTTAACGAGAGAGCGAGACAGTACTAAGGTAGGGATTTTTCTCTTCTCATGCTCAATATTATTATTTGTTTACATTTTTAAGTATTATGGCCGTTTGTGGTTGTTACCCATTATGTATAGTTATTCTTTACAGTAATAAATTCATACATTTTCAAAAAAAAAAAAAAAGGTTCACGATGTGATTACTTTGACTTTGCTTTCACAGTACCTGTGTGCTAGATTAAAAAAAGAAAAAAAGGGTGGGCTTGTCACATGGAAGTTTGTAGCTACTGGATGAACAAAAGATCAGTTTATGTTTGGGTGTGTGGGTTAATGTGTGCTGGTGACTAAGTTTCTAGAGATTTCATGCGTCTGTGTGTCCATTTTCATCTGCTGTGTTCCCACACACGTATACACACCCACCACACACACATTTTATTTGCCTTTAAAAAGAGAAGCATACTCACGGGTTCCTGTCACTCCGAGTTATTCACCCACCAACATCATGACTGGGAGAGTTGTTTTTCTGGGACTTCTGCTCATCTGTATGACTGCAGGTAACAAAGAAAAGCCCTCTATTCTAAACAAACAATCATTCTTCTGTATGTGGGGTACTTTTAAGTGAAATTATATTTGTGTTAGATCGGGGTTAGTTAGTTTGGGGAGCAGCTGCAGTTGTAGAAGCACACTGACATAATGAAGTTTTATTGTTTTACAACACTGAGTTGAAGGCTTTATGCTTCAACACTGATCACCAAAAACAACAGTCAAATGTCACAGACAAAATATCTCTGTAAAGTATAGTTAAGTTGACTTCATTATAAATAGGAAATACAGAATACTTGGTTACATATGCATACGCATTTTGCAATATGGGGCTGTTATGTCAGGTGTGTCAGTTTTACTTTAGTTATTAAATTCTATGCACTCATACACTTAGTGAACATTTTACATATTAACAATACAGCAGTAGTAGTTTCTCATTCTAGTGCACAGTTTGAATCAGTGTAGTTACTTCTTTGAAGGCCAATTTTTTTTTTTTGGCCTTTCTTTATTTCTTGACTATTATATGAACTATTTTTAATATATATATATTTTTAAAGTTTTCTTTGGGTTTTTTTAAGGTGCAGAAGAGAGGTCTGGACTCATGAGAAAGGTGACATATTTTTTAAATAGAAACTTTATATTTGAGTACTTTCGGGGATTGGATTTGTTTTAACTGAAGCTACAGCTTTGTTGCTGAAATGTTGTTAGTATTATTGTATCTATTATAGAATATAAATGACAAATGTTTACCTTTCTGCCAGCCTACTTGTCCTGACACGGCAGAGATTGTGGCGTGTCCTTTGAACCTCTCTCCTGTATGTGGCAGCGATGGAAACACTTATGCAAATGAGTGTCAGCTGTGTGCCCAGAGACAGTGAGTACACACAGCTGCTCTACACTCCCAGTATTCACACATTACTTCAACATCACCCAAGCCTGCATTAAGGAGGATATAATACTTGCACATCCATCTGTTTGTAAAAAATAAATTAAAAAATAAATTAGACAAATAATTGCTTCATGATTCAAATAATGAAGCTTTCCAGGTCATTCTTGATTCATTTTTACGAGTAATAAGCATGTAGATGTTAGTGATTTTTTAGGAAAGTAATAGTTATATCATGGGAAATGATAAAGTTCTACATTTGAACAGGTAATTTAGCAGCAATGCTCTTATTCAATATTGCCAAAAATACTGACAAAACTATAGAAGATAGGATTAAGATAAGATAAAATCCTTACATAGGGAATATTGTGAGTCTGAGTAAAATAAATAAAGTCAATGCTGCGGTAATGTGAGGGTTTTTTTTAATTATCAGATAATTTAATTATCAGATAATTAAAGTAAAACATTATCTTATATAGGCTTGAATCTTCCTCAAATGACAGACAGATTTAGCTACAGGAAAGTAATGCTATTTTAGGATGATGTATTTCTTTTAAAAAAAAGATCTCTGTCTCTGTTTCTCCCTCTTTCTGTTTGTTCATGACCCGGTAACTCCTGACACATTTTTATCTCTGTTCACAGATGAAATGTGACCTGTAGTTAACATGACCTCATTTTCACTCTTTATCATATGTTAAACTAAAAGTCATTTGACAGAAATCATCCCAGTCATGTTGTTATTATTTTCTTATCAGATCAACGAAGGTGGACATTATGATTGTCAAAGAGCAGAGCTGCTGACCTCCACACCTGGTGAAGTCACTGTCAAGGGCCCAATCAGAATCAAGTGAAATGATTCCAACTGTTTTAAATACTTACCGCAATCAATAAATATCATTCAACAGTGTGCTTGGGGTATTTTCTTTTGTTATCCACCAAATTCACATTTCACCAAAGCAGACAATAATAAGGAGAGTGAAACAGACGAAAGATTGAACAAATGTTTCAGTGAAGACAATGCTGAATAGAAGAAAGAAAGAAGAGATTTGTTATTTAGAGACAGGAATCAGTGTAACATTCCTTTGTAAAGTGAAGACACAAGGTGAATGAACACTTGGTTATCTAACTGGGTGAGCTAACTGTTTACACTCCTTTCACTGAGTAACACAGTGGTCGATAGTGTATGTGTGTGGCAGAAAGAGTGACAGAAAGAGGAAGGACTGGACAGACAAAGAGCGAGACCAAACGAAAAAAGAAAAAACACAGAGGACAGTAAAACAGCAGAGTTATAAAAGTGTTGAGTCCTGAGGCCAAAGGTCAACTTCATATTAGTCACATGACTAAAACCAGGAAAAGGAGAAGTGGGATCACTCCACAGCCTGCTTTATCTTTACAGCACAGCAGAAACAAAGTTTTCTGGACAGTAATGAACCAACTTATCGAAAGATGATTAGAAACTTGCTGGAACATGAGTGAGTACAAACTTTAAACACTAAATGTTAAATGTGTTACATTACAGATCTTTACTTTGTTGTAATCAGCTGTATATTGTTGTCGCCGTTCGAGTTTACAAACTGATTCTAGGAGTTTGAAACAAAGACACAGGGACAGAACTTGAACTGACTTTATCAGTGCACTATGAACCCTTTTTATTAAATGCTCTTTTATCTCTATCTGATTTCGTAAGTAAAGCTTTGGTAAGGTTTTGTAAGGCTTATTCCACTCAGATCAGCACTTTAGTTTAAATAGGCTCTGTCCTGTTGGTGTCTTTTTAGTCTATCAAATTAATTTGTACTCAGCAGAACAAAAGGGAACAAACTAGGTGTTCCTTAATTTGTCATGTGTTACAGTGCATTATGTTACATTGTGTTCATAGTATCGTTGTGTCTCCAGGGTCTCCCCGGATGAGGATTGTCACCAAAGAGTGTCTGTGGAGCTAATCTTGCATCTTTCACTCATACCAGCAGTAAGCTATTCATTCATTAAAACTGGATCTTAGACATGGTCAACTACAACACTGCCTATAATAAGACCATATTAATAATGCAGAGTTTCAGAAACTCCCTTAATAATTGAAATTTGTTTTGTATTTGAACAACTCAAGTATGTAGTGTCCCAACTTAATTTCAGCCAGGCCTATTTTATTCAAAAGATGTCTATTATCCATGGTGGGGTGTTTTTTTTATTATTAACTTTTTTTGTAGAGAATTGAAAAATATTTGTAATGCAAGTAATGTGTTAAATTACGTTATCAAAAAAAAAATTATATTTACTATACCACCCAACAGTGGCCAGAAATACAAGCCAGAAACTGTCACCTAACTCAAGAAATGAATAAGTGTTGTGTGTGCTCACAACAGAAAACTTAGCACTCTAACTTTGAATGGTAACTTTAGTCACTTTTACTGAAGACAACATTGAAAAAAAATAAAAGAAAGTCTGGGGTGACTCTAAACTTTTGCATAGTATTGTGTAACCAAGGATTACGAGTAGCACTAGCGCAGTGCTACTGGGAATGCAGGGTAACAGCATAGCAACATACAAAAAAACTGCTGCCACAATAAGTGAGCAGCACTGACTGGTGCAGCAATATATAAGGATCAAATAAAGCCTTTATAAGAGACCCATATGCTCACCCTATTTCCTTGTTCACACAGTTGATGCGAACATGACATTATTATTTATCATAGTATTTATGATGTGATATCTTTTCATCCAGGTGTTGATTGCAGGGGTGCTGTCATTCCTTCAGAAACGAGCCCAGAGGCTGGCCATTGACGACAGACTGCCATTCCTAGATCGACGTTTTGCTATAGTTGTGTAAGTCAACAGGAGTAGTAACAACAGATGGGTCCTCAAGTCAGTGTCTTATCTTTTATTATACAATAGAACGAGACGTAAATATCAGTCATAAGTTTGTAGTTTTAAACTAATGTATTGGTGTAAAAATTAATTAAGTATGCAATCATCTAGGTAAGGAATTCTCAGAAAGTTGATTTTGTTCTTCGTTTTCAGTGGGAGAAAGTTTTCGTCACTCTTCCTCTCATGACTGAAACCAGCACCACTGATGAACAATGGGAACAATTACTCGTCAGCCCGTTGTTTGTCAGTAGTGCTAGTTTCAGTCATTATGCAAAACCACTGTTTATAACGTTGGGGAAACCTGCATTCAGCTGAGACCGAAGAAGTCACTTGGATGGGTGACGAAACCGTTGTCCTACTGAAAACGCTACGTCCAGATGACCAGAATCAACTTTTTGGGATATCCCCTACTAAGTTTCACTGACATCCTTTAAGAATCATTTACTTGTGTCTGTATGACTACAGCATCACTATGGCTTTTTCTGTACTTATGGTTGTTTTTCTATTAATCATTGTGCCTCAGCCCTTTGGATACTGTAGGCAGCCTCAGTAATCGTTGGTCTTATGGCTTTGCCTTTGGGGCCGTATCAAGCAGCGTCTTGCTCCTGTTCTCTGAAAACTATGTCCCGTTCACTGTTCCATCCTGGGCCAGAGGTACATTGTTATCCTCTTACTTTTTTACTGTAGAGTTTCCAAGAATTGTGTTGACAGATACACTGTTCTGACTGTTATCCTCAGCTTTTCTGTACCTGATTGGAGCTTTAGAAGTGGGCTTGGTTTATTTCCCTTTCTTTGCCTGTCTGTCCACACCATTCAGAATGACAGGGGCAGTGCTGGGAATACTCTACTCTCTATTTTGGTAAATATTCAGACATAGTCTATGTATGCATGTTTTACAACATCATTTAAAGCTTCTCATAAACTAAAACAAAAATAAACTAATGGTTAATTTAAAAAAGGAACTAAAAACACAAAATATAATAAAAAAAGTTGGAGATTAAATAGATAGATTAACTGGTTGATGTGTGGGTGATTTAATTTTATTAACAACCGTATTACACATTTGTGTTTTTATGTTGTAGGATAGGAATTACAGCCTGGGAAACAGTCACTTGTCCCAGTGGTAAGGTAGGAAACCCAGCAATGTACCGTCCATCAAGCTTTCACAATATTCGACCCATGTTAATTAAAGGCATTCAAACTCTGCTGAACATTTAGCTATGAAGTTGCCTAGTGCATTAAGCTTTGAAGAACACATTTATGATTGTCTGTGTTTATGGTTTTAAAGATACTGGGTAAATACCAAAAGGTGATTTCCCAGTGGCCCCGTATGCTCTCCCTCATCTTCCTCTTCGGGCGATTTATTTACATCCTGGTCAAAGCTATTCGAATACGCCTGCACATGGAACAAGAGGTCAGAAATACCAATACATGGATTGTGATGATTCCTACTAAATACGTGTACAACATAACGTCATTACTGCCATCAAGAATATTATGTTGTTGGTAGCAAATGTGTGTGCATGTGCCCCATTCTGCCTGTAAACACAATAGCTCACATATTTTTTAAATTCTGATAAAACTTTGTAAGGGTGTAGAGTGGGGATGTGTTAACATTACATTAAAATTTGACTTACATTCACCAAGGTCTTCAAGTTGAACTTAATGATTTATTGGTTAAAAATGGACAAAAAGTCTCATTACCTCATCACACAAACTATTATTCTTACCAGTGTAGTTTGTATTTTCAACACACATACACATTTTACTAAAAATAATTACAATAAAAATTATGTCAGGTATTCTCTATTGAAATGGGCTTCAGCAGGGCAAACAACAATAGCCTGCAGTACAAACTTCCATACATTTTAAAAAAAGAACAAAGAAAACAAAATTCATACATTAAAAATACAAAGATAATAAAATGAATACTACCCAGATAGTAGCTGCCTTGGTTGAAGTCGATGTCAGTTGCTATCTTAATAACGTTTTTTTTTTCATAATAGATTAGAAAGTTACAATTTTTTATGAATATAGTGAATTTTGTCCGAGTATGAATGTCTGAATCTGTTGCCAGGACTCTGCAGAGCTAACTGAGCGACACCAGGTTCAGCATGTTAAGAGACTGCTGCAAAAGACACCCGGACATAGGTAAATACACCCACTCGTGTACACGACTGAAATTGGTTTAAGGCTGCCGGCAACCAGCGCCATCTTACCCTTCCTCCCGTACAGACATTACACAGACATCACATGGGGAAGACAGGTCAGAGAGGTAGAACAATGGAGGAGAAAAAGGAACTCCACCCATACTGATACTGAGCCGCTAAAGTGAGATCAGTTTGAGAACAAAATAGAGAACAGAATAGACATCCCCCCTCATTGCATAGACAGCATCATGGTTATCATGGTTCCGAATAGGTAGATGTTGTTCAATCTCCTCCATCAAGAGTGTCACCAGTATTTGTATTTTTACAAATCTTCAGGGTATCCTAGTTTCATTCTAATATAAAATGTGACTCAACATTGGATGTTAAGTTTTAATGACTGCATTTTATAGAAACCGAGTTTCAGACTGATTTAAAGTCCAGTCTGCTGTGTTCAAGCCATTTCAAAAGGTTTTAGTATCAAAAATGTGAGAGTTAACAATCCAGCTAATTGAAAATCACACGTGTCACAGTTCTGTAGAGAATTTTCAGTGCTGTTAAAAAAATGCTGCAGCTGCTATTGAACCTAAGAACAGGACAAATTGAAACTTTTCATCCATGTTTGTGTTGCAGTATGCCACTTACCTGGTTCCAAAGGAGGGTTTATGAGTGGGACCCCCACTTCAAGTATCCCAGCAGAATCATTGGCACTGTTGTAATATCCCTAATAGGCCTATATACGGTACGGAAAAATATATTTTATGATTTTCTTGAATTGTCTAATTGATTCCCTTTGTTTGGTGTTATTTAAATGATTTATACTTCTTCTGCGGGGACTCCTATATTCATTTATCTTTTCCATTCCTTTAGATGACACTAGCAGACTACAGTGTCAGTAGTTCTACTTTTGACAAAATTGAAACTTGGAAAAATACACTGAAAGATGTGGTTACTGCATGTAACGAGACAGAATCCCTGGGATACATGGTACCACAGCTGGAAGAATTTATCGTTGTGGCCAGGAGTAAGTAGTCCCTTCAGACTTTTAAAGGGGGAGCATTTATGAACCCTGTGATTAATATCACATATTATGTGTAAAGTGGATATCAGACACATTTTATTTCCTGCTGTTTTGAGAGTTAATATTGCCAGTAGGAATTACCAAATAAACCTCTATTAGAAAATTGAATAATATTTTTGTTAAATATTAGGAACACAATGGTCATCGCCATTTATAAGAATACAAAGTAATATACAGTAATATAAAGTTATGTATGTTTGAATTTATGTTTGTTTGTTTATTTAAGAATCCTGGCTAGCCACCACCATCTTTGCCAGTCTTAACTCTGTTGCCTACACCTTCCATGTTTTGGCATGTTACAGGTAAGAAATTTAAGAAACGGGTATAATGACTGTTAGCTATATTTAGTTTACAGCAAGACTACCATTTCTACTACCAGCAAGCAGACAAACAGATCTGAATTTGTCTGTAATTTAATGAGCTTACTGTTGCTTTAGGAAACACTTAAGGAGGCTCTGGAAAGGACAGAAAGTATTTCTTCCTGAGAAGTTTCACAAGCCTAGATCTGCTACGAGTGTGGTAAGCAAAACACTTGGATGCAAACACGCATACTGTAGAGCTGAAGTGATTTTAAATTATTGTATTCTTAACAAAGTACACAAAAATGTTTGTGCCATGAATTTTACCAGGCTTCCATTGCAAGATACTCGGGCTGGCAAATCGCTTTCACACTGTGGGGTAAGCTTTTCTTACCGTAAACTTTCAAAACAAGGACAACTGGCCTGATCTAAATAGGACATCCTGTATTAGGACTTGAGAACCAAATCTTAAGAATCATTTTCATACAGTAGCTTTCATCAAAATGCAAATCTATGTAGATGTAATCTATGCCAATAGATGAAATTAATCACAGAAAAGCTGTCTGACTTATTATACAGGCAGCTATTATAAGGAAAATATTTTTACAGTTGTTAATTATTTCTGCTTTTTTTAGGCTACCTGATTGTCCATTTTGTCCACTTCCTGTTTGCTTTGCTGATTGCTTACGTGGTGGTTCTTCCTATACTGAATGGGAAAGTGCTTAGCATGCTCTCCACACTGGGAACTATATTGTAAGGCTGTTTTTCTTTCTATAAGTGTGTTGCTATGATTACATATATAAATTAATGTGCACTCTGGCTGACCTTTAATGTTTTTCTGTGTCTCTTTTAGTCTGACCATCTGCATTGTAATTAGCCTGGTGATTCTTCAAATAATTTTGGTTCAGATCTTCTTCCTTCAGAACAAAATAGATGCCACAGACAAAGAGAAACCTCTAGCCCTCAACAACAGGTAGGTGTATCTCATATAAAGTGTGTTCTTGAGTCACACCAACACTCAGATCTTTCATTTGCCAGCAATTCATCGTGGTAGAAAAATGCCAAAAGGCATTTTAAAAATCCCAAAATCTCTCGTAAATCTCACATACTCAGTAAGTGGCTCATTAGATAGCAGATACAAAATATTTAAAGTAGTACGAAAGCATTATTGGCACTTTTTCAAGGAGATTTGCATATTCACAAGCAACCAGATGACCACCAGAGTCATAAAGAATTATAGTTAATATTTAATAGTTAATAGATATATATTGATTTCCAATGCTAACATCACTTAACAATTTTTTTCAAATATTAATAAGACAAAAGAATTTAACTCAAAGCACATTAACTTGAAATCACAATTTCCCCCTTTTTAGGAAGGCATTTCACTGCTTCAACTACTTCTTCTTTTTCTACAACGTGGTTATGGGGATGACCACCTGCATACTGAGGCTTCTTTTAAGCATTGTGGTGGGAACATGGTTGGTGTCTCGCATAGACCGAACTATTATGCAGCGGGGGTATGAGAACATGGATGCTGGTAAGCTTAGATTCAACTAAAAACATATAGTTAAGAAAAAAAGATCACAGCCAAACCTAAACTCTTTGGTATTTTAATATACTGCAGTAATAATGAAAAATAATTTTATCATTCATATTATTTGATGTCCAGAAGACCACATTCAGATGCATCCACGAGATGGCAGCATTTCAATGAGAATTACAAGTTACTTTGTCTCAAGGCAAATATTGGTATCAGTCAAATATTGATTAAAGCTAGTAAAAAAAAAACAACAAAAAAAGATGTTATTTCACAAATAACATGTAAAAGACATGTAAAATGACAGCTTTGTGCTCATTTGTTCTTATGTTACTGCAATACCCTGTCTGATGGTGTGTGAATTTGTATCTCTGAATATTGATAATTGTATTTCCCCTTTTATCCAGGCTACACTACATGGATTGGGATGATCTTTGCTGACCATTATCACAACAACCCAGTCATGGTATCTTTCTGTCAGATGCTGGTGTCAAGTACGCTGCAGAGACACAATTCATCTGCTTACTCCACATTCGACAATAATGTGTCAGGTCAGTGGTGTGTCTGTGTGTCTCTTCCATTTATAGACACCTTTATACTGCTTTGACCTTTCTGTCATCTGATCTTTCTCAAACTTCTGTTTTATTATCACTTTCTGTTTGTTCAGAACCCCCTGTGAACAGTCGGGCCAGGAGGCGTTGGGCTTTGCTTTACACATTACTAAGGAACCCTCCCCTGATCATGCTAAGAAAGCACCACCTCTCGTCATCATCTCCCCCAGCAGACACAGTGCTGCAGGCTTGGATTTTGGCATCTCAAACACAGAGGCAACAGGCATTGTCAGAGCTGCCACCAGAGATCAAATTGCCACCAGAAGAAGACTGTTAATAACACATTTGATTCCGGTTCTTTAAAAAAATATAAGCTGGAATCCAATGAATGACGAAGACCTTTAATGGAAACTTGTTATAAAGCAGAAGGAAGTTTTTCAGCACTGCCATAATCTCACTACCTGTTATGTCACCAGCTGAGAGTGCCATAAATAAGTTTAGAACAACTTCACTAATTTGCTAGTTAGTGAATGTACTTCTTTTTAATGGAGTTCTGTGGCCTAGGGTCTGTGGGTTTTATGCGTGTATTGTTTTTTACAAATACATAGTTTTTACTCAGACTTGGCATAAGAATTCAAACATGAGTTCATGCCATCTCTTTCCCTGACTCAGAATGAAAGCATCTGCTGTGAAGGCAAATTAAAAAAATATATAAATGTATAAATGCAGGGATAAACAAACCTTTGTATATTGTCACAACCTCTATAACATCTCGAGTTGGAGCTGGCCATACAGTTACTTGACCTACACCACACAGCTATTGTGCTTGTTATTTTTATTTTGTCTTGGCAGCATAAAATCTAACTGCTAATAAACACTACTTTTCCTTAAATGTCTGGTTGTGTTTAATAGTGAGCATTCATACAATTTTTTATAGTAGTACATATATAGAAAGGCCAGTGTAGGTTGTAGGTTGCTGAAAATAAAATCAAAATACAAATTAATAAAATGATACCAGAAATCCTAGAGTTGATGTTATTTGGATTAATACTTTGAACAATTAATCAAGGATAATGTATACCAGATGCAAAATTACTGGTATATTGTATGAATGATGCAAAACAGCATACTAATAATAAATTTACAACAAACATTTGCTTTGAGAATAGTGAAGTCTTTTTCTGCGATAAAAGTTTAAATTTTCCACAACACTTAAAAGCAGCTTTTCAAAAAAATTGATTAAACCTTTTTTGTGTGATGTAAGAAAATATGTGTTAGCTAGCTAAATGTTTACGAGACAAATAAAAAAAAAAGCGACGTAATGTTTAAACGTATATGAGGCGGTTCAGGATAATTAACTACTGGGAGTTGTGGGCGTGCGCGAGATTTTGAGTTCGCGAGAGAAGAGTTTCCAGGCGTTTGGTTAACAGGTGCAGGTACTATTAACTTTTAACCGTCTCCCTGTCGATAAAATTACCAAATTTAAGTTGATGTTAATTGCGCAATATAGATGTTTTTCGCTGGTTTATGGTTTATGTCAACTGTCAACTCTGAACGAGCTACTTTGTACTAACAGTTAGCCGTTAGTCAACTCCCGCGGTTTGCGCCATTTTTCTCCATGAGGATTAAAAAGGAGTCCAGTAATGAGGCACTGAGATTTTGCTCTTTGCATCAATGATACAAACGTGGTATACCAAAATCTCACACACCAAACTTATTGGTGAGGTTTTCGACACCTGAAACTCCTACCTAATCGTTAGTCACTCCTGTGACTCCCTTTACAGGCTAAATTCATGAACCTGAGTGGAAAGAGAAAAAAAAAAGATTTCGGACATAATGAGTGTGCCCCAAACGTGTTGGTATGTTAACTTAGGGACCAAAGATTTGTAGATTTTTAAAGTATCCAAACTGTAAAATATATCAGAGCTCTTTGAAAATAAGAAATGTGCTGTTGAAGCTCACATTTTTGTTACAATGTTATGTTTTTGTTTTTTTTTTTGTTTTTTTAAAAAAACATGTTTTGCTTTCCGTTTTTTCTCAGTTCTGTGCAAGTCTCAGTTTGCCAAGATGGCAGATGCCGAGTTCGTCAAGAGGATATTGCGGGCTGTCCTCCAGTCCAGCAAAGACGGCGTGTCAATTGACAACCTTCAGTCGGAGTACCGGTCACTGTGTGGAGAGAACATCCCACTGGAGAAGCTGGGCTTCTCAAAGCTCGAGGACTACCTCAGAAGCATTCCCTCCGTTGTGAAACTTGAGTACGGCATGGGTCAGGTGAGTGTATTGTTTAAAAAATGTTTTCCCTCTACACTACTGCCTCATCAAAGAACTGGGAGACGTATAACTGCTGGAAATTTTTATTAAACAATTTTTTATTAATCTTTACCTTAGTTACAGTGCTTAGCTGCAGTGTATGAGGAGACTGCCAACATTGCTCAATTGGTTGCCAGGCAGAAAACCTCGAAGAAATCTGGTCGCTCCCAGATTGTGAACTGCAAGATGAGATTCAAGCCTCCCAACTCGTACATGCTCAATGGTAGGTGTTTCTTAGTTGGAACAACTAATTAATCATGGTCTCGTCTTAGACAGAGAAGAAAAAAAAGATTAATGTCATAATGATTGGGCAGGTTTTCATACACTGTATCTGTGGGGAAACATTGGTCATTATTTATATGGTTTGTTTTTCTTTCCTTGGTTTTAGTGAAGCCAAGGACTTCACTCCGCCAACCTTCTGCTCATAGTAAATGTTATTCATCAAAAAACCGTTCTTGGCCCTATGGTGGCTATAGAGGTTTCAGTGCCTCAGGGGACTACAGGTTAACAATATCTTCTTTACTTATTTATTCAAGGAATTATAAGCAATATTTAGACAATAAATTCAGCTTTGCAGAAATTCTTTGTCACACTCTGTCATAATCTTCTCAAATGCTAGGAAGTTGGACCAAGGTTTCAGCTCCATCACACCAGTTGAACACCGGCAACCAGCTCCTCAACCAGCTTTAAAACCAGCACGTGTTACACTTAACAGGTGAAGATACACTTGTGGGCAAATTAAGCTTAAGCTCTCCTCAAAAAAATGTACTGTGTAATTTTAGTATGTATAGCCTTTAAGAATCATAGCTACATGAATGCAAAATTCTGTGTCCTGTTGAGTGACAGCTTATTGTTATGAAATCACATTGTGCTTTAAGATATCTATGTTGCTAACAGGAAAGAGAAGAACTTGATGAACTCCAAAGGTATTTGAGATTTTTCCTCTTTTTTTTTTTTTTCTGATAGCACAACTTTCTAAGTTGAATCCAAGTATAACAAGAGTTACACAAATATAGTGCTTTTGCATATATCTGCTTTTAAACTGCTCTTTGGGCATATTTTTTAGATCTTTTCAAGTCAGGCTTAGAAATGTATTACTAAAGAAAAGTACAAACAGTACCAAGCTTGTTAGCAAAGTGAATTTGGCTGTGCAGCATCACAATATATAACTCTTGTAATCAGCTGCACAGATGACAGTTTAACCAGCACCATATTGAAGTGTTTGACTTTTTATCAGCTATAGTGCTCAGAACAATGTATGGTCACAATAATCATAGGATCTGAAATGAAACAAAGTTTTGCTCTAGTGCTAATGATTGATTTAAGAAGTTAATACAGCATATGTATAAAGATTAACAACAAACAGCAGTGCTCTGCTTTTGAGACTGGCTTGTATCAAAGTGTATTTACTTAATTTCTATCTTTTCAAACATTTTTCAGAAGTGAACCTACAGCGAGTATCTATGCCCAGCCAATCCCAGGTACGGTCTGTTGCTGTTAATTTTGTCAATATTAGAATACAAAGTGCTCTTTAGATGGTCAGGACAATCTTAATACTTCTGAGTAAAAAAATACACTTAGAATCCATATTTTCAGTTAAACTATTTGATCACTGAAGTCACATCAGATGCTTTCTGTTTAAGAAAATAACTTTTGCATAGTTTTGATAATATGGTATAGTAGAAAGTTTTAACCCATAGGTGGCAATGCAACACATGATCGTTCAAATCCCTCCATGCAGGATAGTGAGTATGACGTGGAGCTGGTGCAGAGTCAAATAAGTCAGCTCCTGGAGAAGTACTACAGTGGACTGTGGATGTCAAAACTCTCAGAACTCTATTGTGATACGTTCAGTCGGAACCTCCATCCTCAGGTGCTCAGGGACATGGCAAAGTGGACACACGTGTGTACCGTAAGTTGAGTATTTTGGGTTTTTGTTTTTTTTTTTGTTTTTTTGTTCTTTTTAATGTCTTGTTTTATGTTAGGTTGTAAACCCAGTGACAGTTTTCAATTTCACACTCAGTTCTGCAGTCTCAGAATCAATTATTTTGAAAACTTGTAGTTTAAAATGCCAAAAAAGGGTTAGTAAGGGTGGTTGTGGACGTATCGTGATGCCTTTTAAAAAAAGTACTTTTAGTCAAGTTTTTTTCTTTAACAAACTCTTAGGAAGTGATAGTATTTTCAGTTGAAATCGTTACCAGTACTAGTTTTCAGACCTATAGCAAATGAAAAAGTAATGCTAGGCCTCAGAGTTGTTGAAGCTAGCTTAAGAGAGGTGGCAGTCAATGAGCAGCAGTATGGCTTCATGCCAGAAGAGTGCACTAGAAGGAGCTTCACTGTGGCCTTTTCTCAATTTTAAGTACGCGAGTACGCACTCGCGTTCTCGGGGAGACCGGACTTGCCGAGACCGCACGGGAGTACGGACTTGCCGAGAACGTGAGCACAGACTCGCGATTTCTACATTTGGAACACCAGCGTACTTGATGATGTCACAGGTCCGGAGTTTTTACTGCTGTCCCCTCTTAATTTAACTGAGTAATATGTTATGAAGCTTAACTTTAATCACAGCCAAACCGATTTACTCAGGAACAAATAAAACACTGAAATAAACCAAACGTTAACTTTTAGAAGTGATCTAAGTGACTTATATATCATGTTTAACCTCAGTAGCGAAATAAAATAAAAATAGTGTACATGTATGTTTTAATAAAAACAAGCAGGTGAGATGTTAGAACGCTTTTATTTATATTTTAGTGGACACTCAATACAATAGGCAGCTGCTGGGGTTTGGGGTTTGTTTAACCTGAGTAGCGAAAAGACCGTAGGGGGGGTTGAAAATGTTGCGCCGGGAGTCCGCTGCTCTCGCCGGCTCTAGTGATCCTCAACCTCGCTATCGCCAGTGTGTGAATGTGTGTGTGAATGGGTGAATGACTGAATGTAGTGTAAAGCGCTTTGGGGTCCTATGGACTAGAAAAGCGCTATACAAATGCAGGCCATTTACCATGCAGGCCATATCTGCTATAGAGCTGGCGGGTCACAGACGTCTTCAAAAACATCAGAGCACATTTTGAAATATATGATATCTTGATAAATCGAGCAGATATTTGAAGCTTACACAGCTACATTCTCGCTTGAAAATAACTTAAAAGTTTATTTTGTGACTCAGAAAGAGTAATATTTAAAAGTTTTTAGCCCCGCACGTCCGCCATTACTGCATTTGAGTTTTGGACGAAATGCATTCTGGGATATTTAGCTGTACCAAGTCCACACAAGTCACCACCGATGCATGCTCGATAAAACGGGCGGAGCGAGAACACATCCGGGACTTTTTCGTGTTCTCGGCTTGATGCGTACTTTGAATTGGAACAGTACTTGGTCTCCGACTGATGACGTATCACGAGAACGCATATTGAGACAGGCCCTGTGTCTCTGTGGATGTAGAGAAAGCATATGATAAGGTGCCAGCTAACTATTGTACTGCACGAGGAAGTCAGGAGTGGCAAGGAGAAGCATGTGAGGTGGTATAGGATATGTATGCGGACACTGAAATGGTGGTGAGGTGTGTAATGGGAGTGACAGATGGGTTCAAGATGGGGATGGGATTACATCAGGGATCAGCTCTGAGCCCCTTCTTGCTTGCAGTGTTGATGGGCAGGTTGACAGATGAGGTCAAGTAGGAGTTTCCCTGGATGTCATCTGTGAGCACCAATCTGTAGTAAAAGTAGCGAGCAGGTGAAGGAGAGTCTGGAAAGATGGAGGTATGCACTGGAGTGAAGAAGAAAGTTGGATGCAAGACAGAATACACACGTATAAAATGAGAGGGAGGTAGCAGAGTTTAAGATGCTCAGAATTTCACTGGGAATGACCAGGATAGACAAGATTAAAAATGAGTCAGAGTTTGAGGAGACAAAGTTTGAGGCAAGGTTGAGATGGTTTGGAATTGTGCAAATGAGGTACAGTGGATTTATTAGACAAAGAATTTTAATGGAGCTGCCAGGCAGGAGTACATGTAAGATTCCTGGATTTAGTGAAGGTGGTCATGGAGAGGGTTAGAATGACAGAAGGGTGTTAGAGATGGGGTAAGTTGGAGGTGTGTTGCGGTCTTTGATTGTATGCTTAACAGCTTTATTTAAGATGTTCACTTTTTTGTGTGTCTCATTTATCTTCTTCCAAAGGTAGAGGAACTTTCCACCAACCGAGCCGATCAGCTGGTCTACCCTCCTCTGCCTACCAAGAAATCTCCTGTTCCTTTAAAGAGCACCACCAGCACTTCACAAGCATCGCTCAACAATTTAAGCACTACCAGCACACATTTTTCTTCATGTCCCTCAACACCTGAAAGCCCTTGTACACAAGTCACATTCAATCCCACTTCTGATTCTACACCATGTCCTCCATCAAAACCGTGTGCTGTTGTCTCAGCTGATGTTCGTCAGAAAATAAAGGAGCTCCTTTCCAAATACAGCCAGGGTCTGTGGGCCCATGCTATGCCCAAACTTTTTATGGAGGCATACAAGGTGCCATTCCCTGAGCATGTGCTGGACAACTTGTCTCTTTTGCTTGATATATGCAATGTGGAGTACCCCTCGCCACATGACAAGAAGAAGGTAAGAGATTGATGCAGTGTAGGTGACGTATAAGTTGAGTAAACAGCAGTAGGTGTTCTGATGGGTAACACAGAAACTGTAGGGGTGAAAATGGTGATTGTTTGCAGCTAAAACAACAATGATTTTAACAATGGTTATGTTTTCGTTCTTTCCTGTGATCAGGCCATCCTCTACAAATCAAGCAGAGCAGACATAAAACCCACAGACGGTCGAGAAAACCAGCAGGGTATAAGGCATCCTCTTCCTTCTGGTCTGAAGGTCCTGAGTCCTGTGGTTCCTCCCTCTTTAGTTCTTCCCTCAGTGCAATACCCATCAGTGCTGGTTACTGAAGTCAAGACCACCAATGCCGTTACTGTAAGGTGAGACAGACTTTATTAATGCAGACATTTTTGTACTTCTTAATGCATTATTAAATCTAAAAAATAATTTAAACCCAGTCAACAAAATGGAAGAGAAAAATCCAAAACCTTTTGTTATCAACATACCGTGGTTCAGGGGGTTGGGAAGTTCATCTTGTAACCGGAAGGTTGCCGGTTCGATCCCCAGCTCTGTCTGTCTTGGTAAATGGCCTGTATTTATATAGCGCTTTACTAGTCCCTAAGGACCCCAAAGCGCTTTACATATCCAGTCATCCACCCATTCACACACACACACTGGTGATGGCAAGCTACATTGTAGCCACAGCCACCCTGGGGCGCACTGACAGAGGCGAGGCTGCCGGACACTGGCGCCACCGGGCCCTCTGACCACCACCAGTAGGCAATGGGTGAAGTGTCTTGCCCAAGGACACAACGACCGAGACTGTCCAAGCCGGGGCTCGAACCGGCAACCTTCCGATTACAAGGCGAACTCCCAACTCTTGAGCCACGATCCTGGCCGTTGGAGTAGTTCTCACCTACATATTGGTCGTTGTCCTTGGGCAAGACACTTCACCTACTGCCTACTGGTGATGGCCAGAGGGGCTGATGGCGTGATATGGCAGCCTCGCTTCTGTCAGTCTGCCCCAGGCCAGCTATGGCTACAACTGTAGCTTGCCTCCACCAGTGTGTGAATGTGAGAGTGAATGAATAGTGGAATTGTAAAGTGCTTTGAGGGTCTCGAAAAGCGCTATATAAACGCAATTTATTATTATTATTATTATTATTATTATTATTATTACATAATATCAATTCAGTCTTTTTTTTGTTTGTTTGTGATTTATTATGACTAAAATCATGTCTTGCAACCTTCATTATTTGGATTTAATTTGAAAATACAAAAATGTTTTCCCCCACAGTAAGTTATGACAAATTGAAGAGTGAAGTGAAAATCTGTCTTTCTTCAGGTATGTAGGTGAGAATTACTCCAACGCCCAGGAAGCCATGGAGGATGCCATGCAAACCTTTTACAGCCAAAACTCCATTCAGCATCCTGTGTCTAATCCCATAGTTGGTCAGCTTGTAGCTGTCAGAGGTGAGGATGGAGCTGAGATGGCCAGAGGGCAGGTGTTAGAGGTCACAGGCCCCAACAAGGTCAAGGTAAATTTCTTGAATTTATTTATTTTTAACCATAGTTCTGTGCTAGTGTTTATGAGTCCTTAAAGTCCTAAATGTTTATATTTAAAATATCTAGTTGCACCCACTACAATTTTAGTCACCCTGAGAGTTTCTGACACACAATGTCACTGTTTTTGTTGTTGTTGTTGTTTTTTTTAATCCCCTTTATGCGTCTCAGTAAATTATATTGATAGAGCCAAGCTTTTTAATTTGGCTAAACCATCAGGCAGTTTTTATAAGTGTAAGAGCATTTAACTGTCCAAAAGTCTTGATCCATGTCTCATTTCTCTATATTTTGCTGGGAAAATTGGAGATGGTGGCAGTGATTTATGAAACATGAATAGAAGTAAAGCATATACAGACTTGAACAGACTTGAAAGTCAATATTGGTATGCCCACATGTTACTCTTTAACACAGACTGAACTCTGTTTCTTGGAATTTCTTTAAGTGGTGCTCAGGAAGAGTTCTCCAGGCATATTGAAGGTCATTCAAAGCTCTTCTTTTTGTTTCATTCTCAGTCTAGATCAGCGGTCCCCAACCCCCGGGCCTCGGACCGGTACCGGTCCGTGAGTCGTTTGGTACCGGGCCGCAAAAGTTGAGGCTCAGGTGTGAAATGTATGGTTTTTATCGGTTTTCAGCGTTATTTTGTTATCATTTTTATCGTTAACTCGGTTTTCCTGGGTCTTTTCACGTGTGTTATGAATAAATCTTCTTTTTTTTCGGTACCGGTACTAGTTTTATTTTGTTGTATTTATCCGCGACACCTTAAAGGCTGGTCCGTGAAAATATTGTCAGGCATAAACCGGTCCGTGGTGCAAAAAAGGTTGGAGACCGCTTGTCTAGATGATCCCACACATTGGTGGATTAAAATCTAATGATACTACTGTTTCCCTTTCTTAAGAATTAGTTGAAGAAGATGAGTTTGATAGTGTGGCTGTTAGTCTATGTAAATAAATAAAAAATGCAAGTTTAAGGACAAGTGACTTACGAAAATGGCATGCTTACGCAAATTAAGATAGGCAGCATAGTTTGCTTTGAAAGTATTTTAAACTTGACACACTGGAAAATTTGTATTTGCATGGGTTTCTCCAGTTTCTCACAATACAAAGAAATTTGAATTTATTGTTCTGTCTCTGCCAGAAAGTGTAATTTTGACCTCTCCTGCAACAAAAAAATGTATTTCCCTTGGATTAGTTCTCCATACTGTGCACTCTCAGTTGGGTTCAGCTATGGTTTCCTCGCTGCTCTGTACAGTCAGTAAAATGGCCAGTTCTCCACATGTTTGGTCGCACACTCCCACCTCTTACCCACTCTGCTTTACAGGGAGTGCAGAATTATTAGGCAAATGAGTATTTTGTCCACATCATCCTCTTCATGCATGTTGTCTTACTCCAAGCTGTATAGGCTCGAAAGCCTACTACCAATTAAGCATATTAGGTGATGTGCATCTCTGTAATAAGAAGGGGTGTGGTCTAATGACATCAACACCCTATATCAGGTGTGCATAATTATTAGGCAACGTCCTTTCCTTTGGAAAAATGGGTCAAAAGAAGGACTTGACAGGCTCAGAAAAGTCAAAAATAGTGAGATATCTTGCAGAGGGATGCAGCAGTCTCAAAATTGCAAAGCTTCTGAAGCGTGATCATCGAACAATCAAGCGTTTCATTCAAAATAGTCAACAGGGTCGCAAGAAGCGTGTGGAAAAACCAAGGCGCCAAATAACTGCCCATGAACTGAGAAAAGTCAAGCGTGCAGCTGCCAAGATGCCACTTGCCACCAGTTTGGCCATATTTCAGAGCTGCAACATCACTGGAGTGCCCAAAAGCACAAGGTGTGCAATACTCAGAGACATGGCCAAGGTAAGAAAGGCTGAAAGACGACCACCACTGAACAAGACACACAAGCTGAAACGTCAAGACTGGGCCAAGAAATATCTCAAGACTGTTTTTTCTAAGGTTTTATGGACTGATGAAATGAGAGTGAGTCTTGATGGGCCAGATGGATGGGCCCGTGGCTGGATTGGTAAAGGGCAGAGAGCTCCAGTCCGACTCAGACGCCAGCAAGGTGGAGGTGGAGTACTGGTTTGGGCTGGTATCATCAAAGATGAGCTTGTGGGGCCTTTTCGGGTTGAGGATGGAGTCAAGCTCAACTCCCAGTCCTACTGCCAGTTTCTGGAAGACACCTTCTTCAAGCAGTGGTACAGGAGGAAGTCTGCATCCTTCAAGAAAAACATGATTTTCATGCAGGACAATGCTCCATCACACGTGTCCAAGTACTCCACAGCGTGGCTGGCAAGAAAGGGTATAAAAGAAGAAAAACTAATGACATGGCCACCTTGTTCACCTGATCTGAACCCCATTGAGAACCTGTGGTCCATCATCAAATGTGAGATTTACAAGGAGGGAAAACAGTACACCTCTCTGAACAGTGTCTGGGAGGCTGTGGTTGCTGCTGCACGCAATGTTGATGGTGAACAGATCAAAACACTGACAGAATCCATGGATGGCAGGCTTTTGAGTGTCCTTGCAAAGAAAGGTGGCTATCTTGGTCGCCGATTTGTTTTTGTTTTGTTTTTGAATGTCAGAAATGTATATTTGCCTAATAATTATGCACAGTAATAGTCACCTGCACACACAGATACCCCCCTAAAATAGCTAAAACTAAAAACAAACTAAAAACTACTTCCAAAAACATTCAGCTTTGATATTAATGAGTTTTTTGGGTTCATTGAGAACATGGTTGTTGTTCAATAATAAAATTATTTCTCAAAAATACAACTTGACTAATAATTATGCACTCCCTGTAGTTCAGAATCCCATGCTCACCTTGGCAGTTAATTATTATTATTATTATTATTATTTTTTTATCTAAATACTATAACGTATACATTTATTTATCTATAACATCTGTCTAGCTCTGGCTCATGTTATAGCATCTTTCATGTCAAAATATTTGTTTAAAATTCAGCACCCCTAGAAATTCAGTATTTGATGAATAAGCCCTGTGTAGGAATATGAGATGATGGTTTTATTTTAACAGAGGTAAAAGGATTTTTTTTAATTTTTTTTTATAAATGCCAAATTACCCCCTTTTGTGGTTCTAATGTTAAACTAAACCAACTTTATGTACACTTGCAAAGAGTGCATTCTTACTTTTGAAAATTAATACTCTATGTTTTTGTTGTTGTTGTTGTTGTTGTTGTTTTATTGTAAGTTTAGTCTCAAATTGTGTGAGACTGATGTTTAAGCTCCATCACAATACAATGTGTATTAAAAGGCGTCCAAAAGTCTTATAATATTTAGTGTGTGTGTGTGTGTGTGTGTGTGTGTGTGTGTGTACGTAGACATGTGAAACCAAAGAACCTCTCTGTGTGTCTGTCAGGTTTACTACATGGATTATGGCTTCTCTGTAGAGACTAACATGAAAAATCTGCTGGAACTACACAGGGACTTTCTTTCCCTGCCCTTTCAAGCCACTAATGTTCAGCTTGCAGGTATGTAGAACATTAGGAAATTCTGTTTAACTGTTTTATACAGAACAAACTCAATCTCTAGATAAAGGAAGTGTTTTTAGGAGTTTCTGTTACCCTGATGCTCTTGCCATTGTCTTCATCTTTTTCCATTTCTTTACTATCCTCCTGTCAGGCCTAGAAAGATTCAGCTCCCATCCATTGGTGCTCTCACTTATGGATAATGTGGCAATTGGAAAGATCCTGCTGATGGAAACATTAGAGCCATGCCAAGAGAGTGAAGTACCTACAGCAGTACTTTATGATACTTCACAGGATGACGACCTCAACATCAACTCCGCCTGCCTGAAGGTTCTACAGGACAAGACCATGAACAACCCTCTGTCTGTAGGTTTACATATTATTGAGGATATACTTTTTTTTTTTTTTTTTAAATAAAATGTGGTCAGACAATTAGTTCTAGTGGGGAAGACTTAGATTTGTAATTATTTTCCTCCCCTTTTTCTTATAAACTCAACATAACCACTAAGTGGTGCTGTGTTACCCGTACTTTATTGTGTCTTATGTTACAGTAGGGGTGTGTGTTTGCGTGTGTGGGTGGTTTGGAAACTGCAGTTTTATATTCAGCTTTGGGCAAAGTGATTTGTTAGCCCTCAGGCAGAGCTTGCTGCTTGTTATTTTTCCTGAGAAACACGTGTTACTTGATTTAAAAATGCAAGAGTACAAAAATAACTTTGGGAGTGCAGCAAAACTTTCATTATCTTCATTGTTTTTTGTTTTTTTTTAATGTATTGTAGTAATAAAATTGCTTTTTTTTTTTTTAAATGAGTTCATTATTCTTCAATAAATTAATCTGGGTTTCATTTATTGAAGCATAATGCACTCATTTTAGCTCATCAAATGGCCAGAAATAAGATGAAAATGCAAAGACTGTTTTGTGCGTGAGACTCTAACCATTATCATCATTGCTGCATCACACAAGTTTTTGATGAATTCTTCCAGCATTGTATAATATGATACTGTTGCCTGTAGGTAAATGTTACCTATCAGGATGTGTCTGTCACAAATGTGTGTCAAGATGGCACCTTGTACTGCCAGCTCCCTTCCCGTGGAACTGCAAGACTGAGCAAGTTACTAGAAGAAACAGAGGCCTACTTCATTTCCCAGGTATATAATACTTTATAGTACATACATTCATGGAAGAGTGGAAGACAATGGAATAAGGGTATTTCCACATACTATGTGTGCAGGATTGTATTTTTCGTCATGTGTTTTTGTGAGAAGTTAAACAGCTGAGAGAATGTAGTGATAAAGATAAGGAGGGGGAAAAATACATTCCCCATACTGGGCCTCAGGGACAATGAGGTTTTTGTGCAGTTGTTGTACCTCACATTGGCTGTTTAAATTGCTTTTCAGAAGCATGCATTTACTTTAAATACAAAGAACAATGAATGCAAAAAAACATTAGTTTTAAAAAAAAAAAAAAAATTCTTGTTGGAGGTTTTTCCTTAAGGATGACCTTTGAGCACGAATGGCTTCCTTTCTTCTTCTTTTTTGTGCCTGTCTTTTATCTCGTTGACAGTGCATTTGATCCCCACCAAAGACTTCAGACACTTGTCTGTCATTTACTGGGATTTATTCATTATTTGTACTTCTCTCAGATATGAGTTCCTTGCAACTGCCGTTTCACCTGTGGAATGGGCGAAGCTTTCTAACACTGTTACTGGGTTTTTCTGTTTGTTTGTCGTCGTCCCCCCCCCCCCCCCCCCACTACTAGATCACATCTGAGTTCCTGGTGTCTAGGCCCTTCATTGGCAAGTTCTGTCTAGCTCGCTACAAAGAAAAGTGGGCCAGAGTTGAGGTAGGAATCAAATATTGGCAATGTATTTGTTTGAAGACTTAAAAATAATTGAAAGAAATGTTTTGAGAATGGCAAAAATCATGACCAGTAAGTTTTTCTTCTTCTTCATCTTCTGTTGCTTTTAATTTTAGATCACCAATATGTACGGTAACAGAGTGATGGAGATTTCTGTCATTGACTTTGGTGTCCCAGCAACACTAGAACTCACTGATCTTCGGGAGATCCCCCCTCTTCTTTTGAAAGACTTCATTATCATCCCACCACAGGTTAGTTACTTGTGTTTGTTCTAGGTGATGGAGAGATCAGTGGTCAGACAGGCTTCACGAGTTTTGTAACACATGTAAAGGTTTGTAAGTGTGTCTTCTCCAGGCTATTAAATGTCGCCTAGCTGACCTTCCTGTTCCTGAGGGTGACTGGAGCCAAGAGGCCATTCTGTGGGTGAAGGAGGCTGTTATGGGCTCTGAAGCCTGTAGAATGAAGGTACTATCTACATCAAAAAATAGACTTGGTAAATGCTGCTGATAATAAAATCTTCACTTTGAAGCACAGTAACTTGTAATTGCATACTGGAATAATGGCCAGTGTGAAAGAAGTGATTTTTGACAAATTTTCAGGTAAATGGAATGAAATATCTCTAAACAGGAAAGATTTGACTGTTGAGACATACCATAACCAGCATTGCTAGTGGAAGAGCTATGGACAGCATCTACTAGCACTGGTCTAACGATCCACAAACCATGAACTTCTGATGGATAATGAGAATGTGTTGGACCAAATATGATTTGTTGGCTCTTTCACTCAAAATGCACAGAATAAAGGATCTGCTGGCACTGTATTAGTGCTGTACATCACAGGGCAAATCACAGGTCTTGTAGGTTCTAACAGTGTGTTAGACTTCTGGTTGTCGTATTTTGATTCATTAGTAGACGTGCAGTTAAATATCAGTTAACTCCAAAGTGCAACTGTGTAAAGCAGTCACGATAAATTTAAGCTCTCAATTTGTACATTTTGTCCATGCATTCTTTTAACCATTCTTTTCATTTTCAGATCTTGAAATTAAACCAGGACACAAAGGACACGCTTGTCTATATGTATCTTTTCATTGGCGTTGGCGGTCAGCATTTGGACGAGAGCATCAACCATCACTTGGCCCAGTCAGAGTTGTGGAAGAAGCTCACAATACAAAACAACACAATCACCAGTTGCAACATGAATACAGGTAATGGTGCGCATCATAAACATTCTGGGTCTGAAATACTTCCTACCAGCAGTAAACATTTGACCTGAAACTTTTATTTTTTATTTTTTTTATTTAAGCTCATAATCTCTAATGTAATATTTGGAATGGGGTGCTGTTTAAACTTGTAGGTCTCACTCCTGTGATGGAGAGGTCGTCTCTCAGCAGCTCAGTCTCGAATCCCGCTGTGAAGGCTTCACCGCAGCTACGTCACATAGCAGGGGGCGGGGATGCTACCACCAAAACTCAGACGCAACTACTTCAGCTGCCACCTCTGCTGGATCTCCCCTTGGTGCGTGAAGATGAGATAACCTTCTATTGGGAGTAAAAGATGGCTGCAAGAATAGTCTGTGTGCTTGAATAGTCTCAAGCACGCAGCCCTGGCTTTAAGCACAAAACTCCTCCCTACCACTCCTTTAAATGCTTTTGTTGCCAGGGGAGCCAATCTGAAAAAAGTTGGTTTAGAGGGGAGCATGGTGAAGCCAAAGTGGTTTGTTTCAGAGAGAATAAACTGAAGTTCATCAAGGCTTAGTTTAAAATAAAACAATTGTTTTGCATGGTGAAACATGCAGTTACTCTACTACAGTCCAACAATAAAACTGTAACATTGAAGCATTGAAAATGAATAGAGTTTTCCAGTTAAAAGTTCAACATAATCTTGCTGTTCAAATTTGGTGTGTGTGTGTGTGTGTGTGTGTGTGTGTGTGTGTGTGTGTGTGTGTGTGTGTGTGCGCAATTTCTCACATCCGTTTACAGATTATGGTCAAATTAAATTAGTAAAGAATATGGGTTTGGGGTTATTCCAGACCCAAAAAAAGCTGGAGTACCAAGAAGTCATTTTCCTTGTCCTCTTCTTTCAGCCTGGTCAGAATATAGATGTGTTCGTACCAGTGGCATGCCACCCTGGTTACTTTGTGCTGCAGGCTTGGCATGACCTGCATAAGCTGGTGGTGTTGATGGGGGAGATGATGCTTTATTACAACCAGACAGGGAAGACCAACCCAACCACCACCATCCAGAAAGGGCACATCTATGCTGCCAAAATAGACAAAAAGTAAGTCGACACATGGCTGCTAAAGGTCTGTCAGTTTTTCCCGAAATAAATCAACTACTTCATTTATTCTCTCTCCTTCCCTAACACATTGTTGTCTTTGTAGCATATTTTTGAGACTCCAAAATTATAAAAGATATTCTTAAAGAATTCTTCTTTTATAAGTTTATATTAGGAGGAAAACCTTCAACTGCTTTGCTGTGTGATGCCAAGGTTCACAGTTTAAAATCAATAAGTTGCTATTGTGTCAGGGTCAATGGCTTAACCGATGTTTACCTGTATGTAGTTGGCACCGTGTGAAGGTGAAGGGGAGTCTTTCCAATGGCTTGGTGTCTGTCTACCAGCTGGACTACGGTAAGCATGAGCTAGTCCACAGTACGCTCATCAGGCCCTTAATAGAGGAGTTCAGACAGCTGCCCTTCCAGGCTATGACTGCACAACTGGCAGGTGAGTTATTGTCTTCATATAGCTTCACTGGTTTTTTACATATAGATGGATAGTAGGGGTGCAACGATACGCAAAATTCACGGTTCGGTTCGATACTTTGGTGTCACGGTTCGATATTTTTTCGACACAAAAAATGTTCATGCCTTTTTAATTTGTCATTCATTAAAATTATAAATATGTTTTAACTCAAAAGTAGTTTTTAAATTTAATGTTGCTGAAACAAAAAAATAATAAAAAAATAAAATCTATCTGATCGAGAAATCACTCATCTTTGGAAAAGAGGGTTTATTACAGAGAAATGGCTCTTTCCAAAATAAAAGCTATACTATACGCTTCTTCTGGGCTATATTCTCAGCAGCATATTAAACATATCAGGTCCCCATAAGGAGAAGCATGTGCTAACGGCTGTCTAAATGACTCGGGTAAAGTTTGTAGCATGCGTGCTTATTGTTTTTGTCTGCTTCCACTTGTCTTTGCACTAGGATGATGTTGGCGTAAATGTGCAGTCATATTCATTGTGTTCCCACTAGTGCTGTCAGCGTTAATCTCGTTAAAATTACTTTAACGCCATAATGGCGTAAATCTCCATTAACGAGCTACCGCGGATCACCCCGTGTGTGGGGCTGGACGGCGTCAACACGTTAATGAGCTAACTGCGCTAACGCACTAGTTCCCACCAATGTAATTGAGCATTACGTGGCACATCCGACATACTGTTTTACTGTTGTCCATGGCGCGCTTACCTTCAGGGTCATGCTTCACATGAAAACCAAAATAGTTCCAAATGCCAGATCTGAATGAGGGTGGGGGAGGTTCAATTTCGGGTAGCGTTGAGGCATTTGCCATGTTGCAGCGAGCTTAGCTTCTGTCTCGCTAGCACGCAGTGTAATAAATACAAAGAAAATTGTGGCAGTTTCAACTTATGTGACACACTCAACTCCAGGTACACGACGCCCAGCTGAAAAAACTTCACGCAAGTAGAGTTGCCCGAGATTCACAGAATTTACAGAAAATGTAACATTTTTGTGATATATCTCGTTGTCGGGGCGATAAATGTCTTATATCGGGATATGAGGTTTTGGTCATATCCCACAGCCCTAGGTACAATTATGTCTACTATTGGAATAGCAAAATTCTGTTTGAGGGTTAGCTACCATCTGAAACCTGGAGTGTCCTTCATGGGACTGCTTGCCACTTGCAAAGAAGTGTTCAACAAGCAAATCTTGTTGCATGTGACTTAACTTGACAGCCCAACTTAGTAACCAATCAATCAATTTATTTATAAGCACATTTTAAAAAGGTAAAAAGTAGAACAAACACAAAGAACAAAACAAAAACTGAGTCAGAATTAAAAGCTAGTGAGTAAAGATGTGTTTTCAGACAGGTTTTAAAGATGTCGAGTGTTGGAGAGATCTTAGTTTGAAGAGGCAGACTGTTCCAAAGTTTGGCCTATTTTAGCCTGCTTCAAGGAAAATCAGAAGCAACTTACCAGCTGACTGAGTTCTATTTGGAGGTTTTGTTAGTTGAAAGATCAGAGAGGTGTGACGGAGATCATCCATCCATCCATCCAAACATAGTCACTACTACCAATCAATATAGTGGAAGCCAAAATGCAAAAGGCCGTGGGGGGGGTGTTGTAGTAGACATGTCCATGTTTTATATGAAATCTGTGGTGTACACATACTAGTTGTTTCCTTTTCCTGATCACACAGGTGTAACACAGCACCAATGGTCAGAGGATTCCTCGATGTTATTCAGAAATCATGTAGAGAATCGCGCACTGGTCGCAGTGGTGGACAGTGTGCAAGATGTGTCGGAGGTCAAAGGTGAGCCTTGGGAGCGCAGGTTGACAGTTTACCTAGTGGACACCACAGTGGATAATCAGGACCTTTGGATCCACACAGTTATCACTGCGATTGATGTCGAGCTGTCTTGAACTTCCTAGAATGGAAACACAAGCATGGGGATAAATGTCCTCTGTTCTGTTTCAGTGTTCATTATTCTGTACGAAGACTTTTGAGATTTGGTAGGGTCACAGTCTTGAAGTTAATAAAAATTTCCTGCATTTTTCTTTTGGTTCTAGTTAAGCCATATGTGTTCTTTATTGCATGTTTTGCTTTTTCTTTAAGCTGAGCTGACTTTGCAGAGTTTGATATTGCAGTGAATCCAGCTGTTTATTTATATAATATATATTTGAAATGTATACTTATGAAGAAATTGTTGTTGTTTTTTTTTGGGGGGGGGGGGGGGGTTTGCATGTGCATCCATACCTTCTGGCTCAAAAAGTTTAATTCTGATTACAATTTTCTAGATAGGGTCATAAATCCATTAAATTTTTCCTTATATCAACAATGTCAGTTTAACGGTTTGTTGGGCAAATATTGGGGGGGGGGGGTGAGCAATTTCTTGTCAGCAGATTCTTGCAAGTGTGATGTGTATTTTCAAAATATAGAAAGCATGCACCGTATAAAGATTTCAAGTTTAACCTCTGCCTTCCAGTATCATTTTGTATAATGGACAATATAGTTTAATGTTTAATGTTGAATGTTTAATGTTAGCGTTTTCACATTTAACCCCTGATTTCACTTTTACATTTCACATTTCTACCTTTCTTCTAACCTTTAAAGGCACTTTTGTCAAGCAAAAGAGCTGTCTAGTAAGTTTGAAATATGTTGTTTTATAATATTAAAGGAGCTCAGATTATTCATGTCCAGTTATTTAAAATTGATACCTGTTATCCATTACCTATCTTAGTCCTACATAATGTCTGTGTAATCAAGTAAACATCTGTCATGTTACCCTGACCTGACTAACTGCATTACAAATGTCTTCAAGTAACTTTAAAAAGAAAAACACATAAAGTTAATATACATGAAATACAGTAATATTACCTTTAAAGCAAATAATGCTCAGAGTGAGCTGCCTTGGGAGAGTGCTGCTTGTTTATCAGGTGCTTTATTAAACAGCTTTGAGTTTTGCTACATAATATTTAGCATTATTGTTGTTGTTATTATTATTATTATTATTAACTTATTTAATCACGAAGGTAGAAAACAAAAAACTTGGTCCTATTAAAACGGTTGATTTGTAGTCAAAATATTCTGTAACTGCACATCCCCCCCCCCCCCCCCCCCCCCCCCCCCCCCCACTTATTATGAACTGTAGCTTCACCCACATTAGAATGAGTATTTTAAACAGTTTTACTTGGCTGTCTGTACAAACTGAATCAGACTGAATTATAATTTCACAATTTTAATGGATTTGAGTGGACTTAAGATTTCAGTGTTAGAAACATATACTGTAACGTGTCTGCACAAACATCTGTTACTCCACTTATTATTCTACACAGTGTTTTAAATACAAGTACTTTTTAACAGACAGTCATCTGTCTGCGCTTCAGCCAACCTAAATTTAATTTGGTGCTTATTGCAGAACCAATATAAACGGATTGGTACAGATTTGCTCTCTGTACTTGTAAGAATACAATAACTTATTGCACAGTAAAATAATAGGGATCCAGAGTCCAGCACTTAAGCGGTTAACAGTCACCAAACTAACCGATATCCTACCCAGACTCTTGCAGCTTTAATGTAAACCATAAACGTTATCGTGAGCTACGCTACATAGTGAACCATTGTCCGATAATGGAGGCAGCGCATCTTCGTGACATCACAGGAGTGACACAGCAGCCGTGAGCGAGGAGAGGAGGAGGATCTCTTCCCCAAAAGTTTGGTTTGCCCTTTGCTGGAGATGAGATTCAGTCCCAACAGGTCCACAGAGAGTCGACCAGAGCCGGGGGAGGAAACTTTGTGAGCGCTGAAATCTTCTGGATTCAAGATTGTCCGCGGGTCATGGACGGTTTGATTTAGGGGAAATTTGGCGGATTCCCGGAGTTGCGCGCTTGCAGCGGACCGTACTTCGCACTGCTGCGACTCCAGGCGGCTGTGAAGGAAACCATATCTGGTCAAAGTATTCGTTGCTGTCACCCAGCGGGACCAGCCGGCTATAAATAGCGCTGGAGGAGGTAGGGAAATTAATGCATATATTATACTGCGGGCAGCAAAGCAGTCAAATAAGTTAAGGTCACGTCTCCGTGTTAAAACCGTGAACCGGATTAGTTTAACATTTACTTAAAGTGGGAAAGTGGTTTTCTAGAAAAAATGAACACCAAATATAAGTTCCCTGTTTCTGTTTTTCATCATTTGGCTGCTGCAGGTTAAATATTAAACTGAAAGATGCAGATTGGGTGGGTTTTTTTTATTTTTATTTTATTGTGATTGTATTTGGACCAATCATAACTACATCTTTTAATTTAATTTTTAAAGTTATTACAACTTTGCAGAAACAGGAGTTCCGAAGTATACAAAAGTTGCTGGTTTTCTGTGACCTCCACACATCCACTCTAGAAATAACTAAGCTGTGGAACTTCTGTTTGTCAGTCATTTTTATTTTATGAGCACAGCTCTTAATGGTGCTTCAGAAGTCTGCTGTTTACCTCCTGGTTTAGCCATGTATTATATTATCAGCTGGAGTATAACAGCACTCATTGGTGATATTACACTTAACAAAAACATTATGACACTTTGACCTCTGCAGAATGAACAAATGGCCTGACCCCAGGTCCAAGGTAGCAAGTGAGCTACTTGGTCTGGTATACAGATCATGATATATGACTCTGTGCTGGCCCCAAAGCAAAAAAAAAAAAAACAGTGGCCACAGATGTCCTCAGCAAAATGAAGGATTATTTAACGTGTGGCCTTTAATGGTTTTGGTTGTATGCACACCTCAATGCCAGGTCTAAATCTACGAACCAAACTGTCTTTTCTTTGGAGTGCCAGTAATAAAACACGCCATCCTTTCCACAGAGCTTATTTTCTGCCACATGCATTGTGACATGTGGCTGAGTAAAGGAGAACAGTTGTCTCTCAGCTGTTGTCTGCTGGGACATTTCAGATATCTGTGCAATTTTTACAACTGCTATCTTTCCTTTAGATTGTGTGGCACAAAATTAGGGTTTAATTCTTCTACTTTCTCAAAAATGAGCAGAGTTAAGTGTGATTATTGTAGTTTTATTCCATTTCAGCATCAGACCTAGAACAAACTGAGTAGCTAAGATATGTTTGGGGTAATTTAATCAATTAAAATCACTTTTAATTTACTTTTTTAGATATGTAGAGTTATGCTTATATTTGAATGTGAATCTGTGAAGTAGTTATGCACAAAGATGTTGTGGAGGTCATTTCAGCAGCCTGTAGAAGATGGCAACAAAGGCTTCACGTACCATTTGTATGCTGTTTGAAAGCAGTTAACGAGGAGTTGCAAAAAGAAAAATCAAGTTACTTTAATATTGCTGCATGAGCTTATTTCTGTGATGAATATTTCAGTTTTCTTCACTCTGAGAGCATTTGTGAATATTGCAGAAATGTCTGCGTACTTCATGACTGAAAAAAAAATCTTGCCTTCACCCAGGAGTAGCTAACTTGTATACACACAGTTTTAAAAAGACTTTTATTCTGAAATCTTTTTATCTTCTGCTCTCAGTTAGTGAAAGGCTGTGCTCATGCAAGACCAGTTGCCCTCCCAAGGTTTTACACATATCTGACTTGATTAATTATCCCGTATCAGTGGGCTATTCTTAGATGCTTAAGGATTGGATAGGCCTGCTTTCAAGGGCAAGAGGCAAGTTAGATGTTTATGACTGCAGAGGGTACGTTCTGGTTCAGGTCATTTTTAGTTGTTTTGCTCTTTCTGCCCAGTGAATGTCCTGTAATGAAGCAGAGGCTTATAGAAATGTTCTAAATACAGGCAAGTGTCTGTTCGATATCATCAGAACAGGTTGCAGTCTTCCAGTGGGCTTGCAGTGCTATTTGGAGTGCAGCCCAGTTCTTCATCTCTGGTTTTGGAAACTTTTCTTGACATGGAGTGAAAAGAGAAAGCAGAACAAAAGAACAACACGCTTGACCCCGCTTTTTAGGATTAAAGCCAAAGCACACTTGGTGACATCGCTAAGATCAAAAAGATAAGCTTTATTTCACATTTGTGCTCCTCAAAAACACAATTTTCTGCACTTTGAGCTCCAGCTCAATATTTTCTGCCTAATTTGAGATCATTCCCATCGCCTGATACAAGCTCAGTGAAGTTATAGTTAATGTTGTTATGTGGGCATCCATCGGTAGCAGCTCAACACTTGTCAGAGTCTGAACTACAGCTTTAAAGAACTTGGGGCTTAGTGACCGTGTGCGCGCCCAGTGTTTGGTGCTCTGGTCCACAAATGTTCCACTGCAGCTCATCCATTTTCAGTCATCTGGTCACAGAGCCAAGACAGAGTTCGAGAGCAAGATTTGGAATGAGTCTTCATAGCTGTTTGAGAAAGAAACAAGAGCAAGACACGTTTACGGACAGCATATTTGACCTATCCAACATTTATAAAGTTTTCAGGGCAACACTTGGAGAAAATAAGCAGATGATCAGCAGCAGGATATGTGCAAAATTACCAAGTGTCAAGCAAATAGGTGAAAACTTGTAAGCAAATCCAATTCAATCAGACAACTGTTTTTTGTCTAATTGAATCAAATTGAAATGGTGATAAATAAATGGAAAAATTCTTGCAGAGAAGAACAATAAAACACCTAGGAAGGCTTCAAAATATTTCTCCTTAAATAATAATTAACGGTGCAGTTTGTTCACCTGTCTGCATTTGTAAACTCATTCATATTTAGTATTAAGTCATTCAAAAACCTGCATAAAAGCTTAAAGATGCAGTTATATACCAGACTTGTCTTGGCTAGGAGCAGTTCCATCTAGCAATTCTGTTAACAGCTTAATTGTATATTTGCTGGCAGATGGGAATTGTTAGCTTTGAGAAGGCCTAGGTTAGCGCTTTTTATCTTTCCACTCTGTGCTAAGTTGTACTAACCTGCTGGCTGTAGCGTCATATTTAATCTAAAGATGTGAGTGTGGCACATGGAAACCTTTTGAGGACATGAAAATGAACACTCCAACAGCTCTCAAAAACTCTGTGACGATATAAGAGAAATGGAAAGAAGAACATTTAAAGCATTACCAGTGAAAATGTTTGACAAATTCTCATACATTTCTTTTGCACTCAATGAATTTCGTATTTTCAAGCCTTCTGTATTTCCGGACAGTTGCTTTCTGAGAAATCGGAGTAGTAGAGAAGAGATGACAAGCAGAGAAATATGATGTTTCACTTCTTTCCATGTTCATGACGTACTATTGTTTTCTAATTCTGCGAGCTATTAATCTCTCTTCACACTATTTACTTGTGCCTCTTTCAGGTGTAATTGCTTTCCCAAGAGGGCTACGGGCACTTGGCTGCCTTTGCTGTTATTTTACCCGAGGTGGGGGTCATTAAGGTCAGTTTGTCTTCTGAATTCCACTGTTAAAGCATTGTGTTGCTTTTCTCTGATCCTTCAAACCCACTGTTATTCCAACATTCATTTTAATTACTCACTTCTTGGTTGTTTCCATCCATAGATATAATCTAGGCTCCTGATCTCCTACAGTTTGCCTTTTTCATTTGGAGGCGTTGCTGAAGTGAGAGAACAGTTTGAATATGCCTCACATGTTGAACACATCCCAAGAATAACAAAGAGCAAAGAGAATACAAGAAAATGATAAATACGGTTATGCTTTATTGCCACGTATATTCCCTCAAACAGTATAACTCTCAAATTGATTGCCATCATTGCTCATAATTGATGTGTAAATATTTTATTTCTGTTGTTTTCCAAGATATTGTACTCTTCTTTCCCCCCCAGGTGTGCTGTCCACAATGGCGCTTCTGAGGAAGGAGATGGAGAAGTACAGAGACATAGACGAGGACGAGCTGCTGAAGAAACTGTCAGAAGAAGAGTTGCAGCGGTTAGAGGATGAATTAGAGGAGCTGGATCCTGATGTAAGTTTATAACATTGAAATCCATAAGGAGAAGCTATGTCAGTATGCTGGTATCAGTGGGGATTAATGGGGGCATACATGCTCAGCAGACAGCACGATGTAATGTATCACATTGTATATCACTGGAGCTGCAGTGTGCTTTCGTTTGAGTTGCTGTTAGCTGGTAATTTCTGTTTTTAAAATAACATAAATCTTAGTTTTTATAGTGGTAGTACAGTAGCAATTGTTAAAATATGTTTGAAGGAAAGGACTGAAAATAAAAGTCTACAAAGCCATGGCATTTATGGTCAGGAGTTTACATAAACTCATCATGGGAATGAATGTCGTGATACTTTTGAGCTTTTAATGATTTCTTTGAGACATTTTTTCCCAGGGTGCATTGATTATAACCAGGGGTGCACATAAGTGGTCCGCAGGTGCGCATTCGCTGTCAAAATAAAAGATGCGCACCAGATAAGAAGTTGCAACGCGTGTTTGCTTACATATAAAAGGTACTGTTTGTGTCCGCTAGAGTGGGATTTTCACGGCAAATTCTGCACCACATCTCTGTGCGTTCATCATTTGTTTGAAGCCAGCTCACCTCCTGCAACCACTTTTCTGAGAATATGCGGTTCTTTTGCGGTTCGGACTCCTTCTGACATTTCTTTGGAGGTGGAGGAACACCAAAGTAATTGCTTAAAGGAGCTTCTTCGACATCTTTAAGAGTTCTAAACAAATGTCTGTCCTCCTCCAGAAAATCTTATGTACGCAAACGTGCGTTGCAACATCTTATCTTGTGCGCGTCTTTTATTTTGACAGCGAATGCGCACCTGCGGACCACTTATGTGCACCCCTGATTATAACAGCATATATCTCTAATGACTTGTAAAAACAAGAATTGGGTGCACAAGCAGCAATTTATTTTGGATTTCCTCTGATCCACACCGGCAAAAGTATATACAAAATAAAATATACATACACTCACATTTTTTCATAAGCGGTGCTGAAGGTTCCATAGTCTCTTTTAAATTGACAAAGCCAAGGCCTACAACTGGTACTTTCTTTGCCAGCATAAAAAGGATTTGTTTCATAGCAGTTGTCTATTGCTCTGAGTGTTGGTCACTACTCAGAGCAATAGAAAAGAGTAGATTTGCACAGGTTGGGAAGGTCTCTTGGAGCCATTTCTAAACAAGTGCACATTCCAAGATGATTCAAAACAGTTATGCGCAAGCACATCTTGTCTGGATGTGTCACCACTTTGCCAAGGTCTGGAAGAAAACCCAAACTGTCACCCTCAGATGATGGTTGTTCAGGAAAAACCCCAAGTTCAAGGTTACCAGAAACCAGAAACTACTGGAATACCAACTGCACAGGGAAGCCAGTTTTTACATCGCCATGCCCTGAGAGGGTCCCACATGGACAAGTTAAAATCCCTCTTGGTAAAGGTTTTTTGGTCAGATTTGACAAAGATTGAGCTCTTTGGCCACAATGGCAACAGGCATGTTTGGAGAAGTAAAGATGAGGCTTTCAAACCTATGAACACTGTACCAACTCTCAAGCACGGTGGTGGTTGCATCATGCTCTGGGGCTGTTTTGCTGCTAGTGGTACTGTTACATTACTCAAATAGATGGAATTCTTCAACTTTACTCCACACTAGACTAAACATGGACAGAATTGGGTGTTCCAAATAAAACAGGTCAGCATTAAGCTTCTTTAATGGCCTTCCCGAACCTCCAGCCTTAACCATGTTGAAAATGTTTGGGATAACCTGTAAAGCTGGTTCTGTGCCACAAAATGAGCCAAAATAAATGAGCTCCACCAATTTTGCTTAGAAGAATTTGATTAACATCTATTCCAGGTGCAACTTTCTAAGGGACGTTTAACCAAATATTAGTTGGGGTGTAATCCACACTTTTGACCTTGTGTGAATTAGAGAAAATCCTAAATGAATTAAATTCTTTATTCTTTATTTTTATGTTTTGAAGTCATTAAAGATAGATGCTGTATATTCATTCCACCCTGGAAAAATATCAGTTCAAATAAATCATTTAGAGCATTTACCACAATGAGCTTATGCAAACTTTGGACCGCGACTGTATTAGAAGTTGCTGAGCGCAGATTAGATTCTCTGTGTAAAAGTATTACAACTAAACATGAAGGTCTTTTGTGTCTGCGGCAGGGTTTGATTCAGTAATACATGTAAAAATGGTGAAACAAACGAAAAACGAAGAGTGAAAGTGTGAAAAAGTAAAATACTAACCTTAAATTAATAACCTCTTGTTACTGTTTAGTCTTCCCTGTTATTCAAAGTATTTCTCCTTTTGTATTAAGTACAGCTAAAGCACTTATAATACTACATCAGCACTCGTGTTAATTCGCTGCTGCTTTTTATGATATGTTTATTTCTGCATTTGATTCTCGTCCACCGACAGACCACCGAGTAATAAATCAGGGGTCAAGGTGTGGACAGCTGCTGCAATAGCTGCCAGATGAATGTCTAACTCCTCATAAAGAGACCGGAGTCCCCCTCAGTGCCAAGGGGATGACTCGAAGGGTATAATGTGGAGTAGATATGTGTGTGTGTTTGTTAGCGAGGCTCATGCCAGCAGTGAGTGACTGCAGGGACTCGCTGACGTAAACAGAGGAAACAGAGAGAAGCAGTGCGTATGTCCTTACCTTGTTTGTGCCTGTTTATGAGGGTCACCTGTTACACAACAGTAAAGTGCCCATTTGCTCTGACTGTAACATTCCCAGCACGGTTTCCCACATCGGTTCCAGTAAACAGACTGAAAGTTTGCACGCATGTCTGCCATTATTGATTATTCAGCAACAATTACAAGAACATTTTGTGTTTTACAACACACAGTACTGCCTCACAAGTGTACTGACCCAAGCTTGCTTCATACTCAGTTGTTTGTGTGGATTAATACAAATCACACGTAGAAAAAGTTCCAATCAAAGTGAAAAGTTTGGCATAGATTAAACCATCAAAATGGCTCTGAGACTGCAACTTCCCATTTTCAAAAAGTTGTAGAGAGCCTGTAGCTACAGAATAGATGGATATTTTCCTGAGGAGGTGGAGGTGGTGTTTTGCTGGCAGGTATTATTGGATATGTTTATTAGAGCGTGAGAAAGTTGAAATCTGTGCTGATGTTTGTTTGCATTTGTTGCAGGTGGTCATTTTTATTTGCATTGTGCATTTTTATATGCTGGTATCTGAAATGAATCTTGATGTGTCATATATCTTGAAATGATATCGTCTCAGCTTCAGGCTCATAGACACATAGACACACGTATTGTACATGTGACTGTTAGTTGATGGGAGAGAAACAGAGGCCGACTCATGCTGTTAAAAATAAAATACTGGGACTGAGCGCTGTAATCTAAAGCTGATATAAGCTTTGTGTTGGTGATATCTTAGATTGTGCTGACTGCGCAAAGTGTCGGGTATGTTCGGTTGGGTTTTTTTTTTTTTAATTGCTGTACAACCAGATTATTATTTGGAAGCTCCTAATGTAAGGAGAGAGTCTGACTGAAGATGAATAACAGTGAGAAGCAAAAAGAGAAACAGACTTATAAAGAAAGGGAGGCCCCTAAGTGCTGAGAAGCAGATAAGATATGCAGCTATAAGTAGCACTTCTAAGAGCATGGTTTTGAATGTTGCTTTAGGTTCAAAATAACTTGGTGTGCACTAATGGTCTGGGAAATTTCTTGGTCCTGTGTTGAGCTAGAGGAGAGAGAGAGAATTATATAGTGTCATGCTGTCTAGGCCTGACATCATACAGTTCACTCAGCAGCTCATAAAACTTGTTACAGAAGAAAAAAATCAAAGTCATTTGTTCTTAGCTTTGTGTTTTGCTTCAAAATATTACAAGACTTAACTAAAAGAGAAGTTTGAACAAGATAAAGAAAATAAAACCACATAAGCACCTGTTCGAGACCACTTTAGCATGAGATAACTGCTGACAGAGACATAGGGAAACATAAACTAAGTGATCCGGTGCCAACACAGCTACTTACTGACTTTAATCCTAATATAAAGAAAGATATGCTATGCTGTGCTTGAAGGATGTTATTGAAAAGCCTGATTAGTGTAATTTTATCATAGACTTTGCACTGCCCTGCTTTTGCAGTCAAAGAAGCTGCCCTCTGTTGACCATTAGAAAGAATGCAGATGTAAGTCACTTCACTTTTCAGAAGCTACATACATCTTGACACCTCATGAGGTGAGATATGAGATACTTGGTTGGACTTAGTTAAAGCACTCAGAAATGCTTTAATTCTTTGTAGCTCAGATTCAACATGGTGCAGGAAACATTCCTCTGGGATTTTGGTCCATGTTTACACGATAGCATCACACAGTTGCTTCGGATTTGTTGTCGGCACATCACCGCAACCTGAAGATGTTCAATTGAGCTCGTGTGACTGTGGAGGCCATTTGTGTGCAGTGAGCTCACTGTCACTGAGATGGTTTGAACTTTATGACATGGAACGTTAATGTTGCAGCAGCAAAAAATCTCATCATCTCACATCATCTCATCTGTTCTTAGCTGACAGCAGGTGTGGTCTTGTGCTATAAAGCAGAGATGACTGTGTGGGGAAAATCCCAGTCGATGAGTACTCACTGAAATATTCAGACCAGCCTATCTGGCAAAAAGAACAATGTTACATTCAAAGTCGCTCAAACCATCTTTGACTCCAGTTCTGGTGCTCGATTTAGACCTCACCAGGTAGTCTTGACCATGTCTGCATGATTGAGACCAAGTTGTTGCTATGTGATTGGCTTCTTAGCAGGGATAGCTCAGTAGGTAGAGTGGTGGCCCCATGATCGGAAGGTCGGGGGTTCGATTCCCCTGAACAGCTACCCTGAGGTACCCCTGAGCAAGGTACCGTCCCTACACACTGCTTCCCATGCGCCCAATGGCTGCCCACTGCTTCACTGAGTGAATGGGTTAAATGCAGAGAGGAATTTCCCCACGGGGATCAATAAAGTACATTTTCTTTCTTTCTTCTTTCTTGGAGCGTAATACAGTCTCTGCTACCAAGTTCTGTGGGAAAAAAAACGAAAACCTTTTTAACATGATAGAATAAGTAGAAAGGCACTTTGGGAAACTCAAGGATTCATTCTCTGGGGAATGAATGTTGAGTTACATTAGGCTGGATCGGAATTGTAAAGCAGGGAGCAAGTCTGGCTAAAAGCATTGAAAAATTCCTTCACACTTCACACATAGACTTCACACATAGACTGGTCAAATTAGCAAAAGTATGGGTTATTTTTCCAACATGCAATACCAACATATTGTAAATGTTAATCCGTGTCTAGAATGCATTGTTGCCTGCTGGGATGCGCCAGAAGGACCAGACAAAGAAAGCACCAACAGGGACGTTTCAAAGAGACAACCTCCTGGCCCATCTGGAGAAACAGGCCAAAGAGCATCCTGACAAAGAAGACCTGGTGCCCTACACCGGGGAGAAGAGAGGTAGGAACTGGTGTGTTTAATAAAAATCAAGTTAATCAGGCAAATCTTTTCATGATTAATCTTTTTATTAAGATATTATTGTTATTATTATTAATAAATGAAAGCTGTTTAAAGCTTCCTTAAACATGATTTAAATGATGGTGTTACTTTGTAATTAAACAAATATCTCTGGACTCTTGGATGGATTTCAAAAAGGCAAATTGATCAGTGAAAACAGCCAACCTGTAGCTCAGGTGTTAACACTAAAACTCGGTTTATCAGAAATCCACAGCGTAGACACAGACTTGACTGGTGGTGAAGAACTTCAGCCATGTCAAACTCTTTAAACTCTGTAAAGTTTCTTTCTGTTTTTCTGACTTTTGTTACGTTCTGATTTGCTGGTGTTGTTGCTTTGGGACTCACTCCACTTGCCGCAGCATTTGCCGTGCCCTCAGCGGTGCCATGACATTTAACCAAGACAGGTCACACGTGACTTTCCAAAAACTGCTCTCACAACTCCTCTCACAGAGCCACGTGTTCATATGAGCATCAGAAAAAATGTCTGGCTGAAACTCGAGGAGCAAGCCACACAAATACAGACATAGCAAACCTATCGGTAAAGACATCTCTGGGCTTCTAGAGTCAGCCGCTTGTCAGGTGTGACATGAAAGCATACTCACCTCACACAGCTTGTGTAACAGAACTGATTTTGGCAACTGGACTGACCTTGTCTTACATGTCCTCACCTTAGACTGACAGTTACATTCAAATTCCATACTACTGTATGTACTGTATTCAGTACTAGTTATAGGTTCTAACAGGTTGATGGTCTTCACTGTTTTTGTAATTCACATTTACTTAGCTTTTGTTCTGTCTTTTTTATACATGACTTTCTATGACAAAAGAGTGAGCCTTTGTTAATGGTAGTAGCAATGAAAATGATTGCTGTGTTTCAGGAATAACAGAGTGACAGACAATCATTCATGTTCACATACACACCTACACCCGATTTAGAATGTCCAATTAACCTAACATGGGAGGACCGCAGGAGGAAGCCAGAGTATCCAAGGAGAACCCACACAGGCACAGAGAGAACATGCTAACGTCACACAGAAACACCCCGACTGTCTAGTGGATTTGACACACCTCGCTGTGAGGGGACAATCCAAAGTTGTTTATGCCATTATTTTAAGAAATAAAACAATATATCACAGAGTTATCATAGATTTTTTTAAATTATTATTTTCTTACTAGTTTTTAATTTTACTTCATTTTGACTTTTTGTTAATTCTGTTTAGTTTCAGTTTGTTTCCAGAGTGGGTTTGCTTGTTTCAGTTTAGCTTTTATTGTTTGAAAATGTTTAGCTTTCATTCGTTTCAATCTTTAATTCTTATTATTTCATTTACGGCAAACGCCAGAGGCAAGAACTGTGAAAAATGAGTGTAGATACAATATAAATACAAACCTTTCGACTTTTTGGCCTCAATAGAAGCATTCATCAAATCCTCATCAGGCAGTTTATAATAAATGACAAGGAAAACACATTTCATCTGTAATTGTATTTTAGTTTAGTTTTCCAAATTCACAAAATCTTTTCCATCAGTTTTATTTTTTTCCAAAGGTGTAGTTTTGTTTGTTTTTTCATTTTAGTTCACAAAAATATGTGTTCATGCCTAGTTTCAGTTTTTATTACTTTAGTTTTTAGTTATATTTTTAACTTTAATAACCTCAATACACAGCAGTTCAACAAATTCAACCTTAGAGAGAAATTCAGTGCATATACTATGAAGCTGCATTTCCACTACATGCGGTCACACCACACAGAATGTATAGAAATTTTGGGTCATTTTGAGAAAAAATGCTACTTAAGAAGCAAATCTGTAGCCATAGAGGTCCCTAAATTGACAAAAATCCAGGAAAAAACTGGAGTCTGTCAAATGTAACTTGTAAGCTAAATGCTAAATTAAAGTTACTGATAATTGTCATTGTAATAGTAGTGCTTGCAGTCACTTACTTTGCATAAAATATATCCCCTCATATTGCAGGGAAAGCCTGGGTGCCTAAAACAAGAGTGGATCCAATCATAGAGTCTGTGACTCTGGAGCCGGAGTTAGAAGAAGCCCTGTCCAGTGCTACCGATGCTGAACTCTGTGATATTGCAGGTAACTATCACACAACATCTCTCTGTAGGCTAATTTTTCCAAGAAAATGAACAAATAAAAGTACTTAAGTTTAATTGGATTTTACGTCTGCACATGTAGCTGAACTGTAACTTTTCTCCATTTCAAGAGTTGTTTCTATATATTTCTATATGAAGGTTTTAGGCATGCTCTCACTAATGAATGTAAGTAGACTACCATAGGTGTAACTAGCCCTTGTTAATCTAACTTTCACTCATTTCCTCTAGCACTCCTTTCATCTTCATTCCACTCTTACCGTTCAACTCTTCATCATCATCATCCGTACCTTCATTTTCTGGATCTTTCTATCTATTAGTTCATCACCGTCCAGGGTATCTGTACGCTGCACATAGTCCTGCATGGAACAACACTGGTCTTCTGTGACATTTGTGCTTTTTGTTTTACTTTGTAGTCGTATTGTTGCATGTGCGGACCGTGCATTGTATTTAACAAAAAACTTGGTTCATGCAGGGCGAGTGGACCTGCTGGTACATTTTTTTGCATAGTGGGGAAGGACGATGTAAGCTACATCACAAAAAATTGTAAAAATGATATTAATGACGATGTAGAAAACACCCAGTGTTTTATCAGCTTGCAGCTTGCAGGTGGCGGCAGTTGGGAATGTAAGTGCATGACACCGCTATAGCAGGTATGATGTGATATGACGCAGCTCTGCTTTACACACTGCAGTTATTGTCATTTGCTGGATTTTGTCTGAATAGTGTTTGAAGTTATTTTTCTTTGCCTTAAAATATAAAATAATAACTTTTTCGATGTCCATACCATCAGGAGAAACTCGAGCTGCCATTAAAACAGTGTTGCTGATGTTTCAGGGTTTTTTCTGTCTGTTTTGTTTCTTTGTTTTTAGCCTGCCTGAGTTATTGCAGTCAATGTGCTGAACTTATTATATTAATGATGACAGTGAGTTGACTTTGTGGGAAGTATACTTACTTATACCATGTAAACACATTTAGTTTTAACCACTGTCAGAGTAATTACAAGACGATGCATACTTCATGTGTGACAAAAATATTATCCAACCCTGCTGCTGTTAGAAGACGGAGATTTAAAATGAGAAATGCTCGTGGTGAACAAGCCTCTTAGCTTGTTGCAATACACGCACTTCACTGCATTCAGTAATCGAATAAACAGTCAGATACTCTCAATCTCTCTGACAAAGAAACAAGGCAAAGACTCTCTGTTAATTGTGTCCTCAGAGTAACTGCTTGGCTGGAAACATATTTCAGATTTCCTGCTGCCAGAGCACATCATAGATTTTTTTTGCCTTGGCTGGCTGATATCTCATTATTTTTTTTATAACAAATAAAGTATATTGCACATTGATTTGGCTTCGGCCTGCTAAGAGCAGAAGGTCAGCTGTGGTTGCAGAAGTCAAAGCCAGTACACGGGAGCTGAATCCATACAGTGTGCAGGTTTTTTTCTTTCTTTTTTTTTTTTCCTCATGCTTGCCTTGATTGCGATGCTGAAAGCGACTGGTGCATGGTGGTCTGGTCTAAGGTTGCAAGCCAATCAATAAGTCCACTCAGTGTCAGCACTGCTCTCTTGCTTTCTCTTTCTCGATCCTTTTTTTTTTTTCAAATGTTCATTCTTCAGTCTCCTTCTCTTCTTCCAGCCATCCTGGGCATGCACACGCTGATGAGTAACCAGCAGTACTATGAAGCCCTGGCCAGCAGCACTATAGTCAACAAGCAAGGCCTTAACAGTATGTGAAACACATACACGCTTGCACTCACCTACCGAAATGTATACTACTGGACACAAGTACACATGAATTATAGGGACTTTCGAGGAACAAGTAAAAGTACTCTAAAATAAAGCAGATCACTCAACTAGTACCAAAAAAATTGCATCATTTAAGAAAAATGCTGCAGTTGGATTGGAATAAAGTGTGATCTCATGTTTGCAGAATGTTTATTTTACCAAAAACAGTGTATGCTCATATTTTTTCTGTTTTGCACTTGATACATGCACAAATAATGTAAAACAGGTTAAAGTAAAATAGATAGGTAGATAAAAGAGTATAAGCACACATACATTTTGCTATTATCCTGCCAGGAATACACTATCGCTGGTTCATCTGTTTGCACTTCATGTTATGCTACATCGTGTAAACGATTGAATTGTGGGATTACTTTTAGCTCTCCTTCACAGGTTAATGAGCTATTGTTTATCTTGTGTGGTGGCTCATCCTATAGTTACACTTCCAGCTCTAAACAGAGACTGAGCATCTCACATCCAAATATGACTACCTTATAAAGCAACCCACAGTCTCCTGCTGAAGTTGTCACTCTGTTTTGAGTAGTGATACAGAGGAGGGCACAAAAACCCTTTTTACAAAAGCATTGGTCCATATTAACCTTAATGACTGAATCTCAGAGATTTGCAATCCATTACTAAAGTAGGTGCACATTTCTCGTGCTGGTAAACCAAACGGATTCTAGTTTTTCCGTATTTTAGATCTTCTGCTGCAGAGCACTTACAACGAGGTACTCTGTGCAGCTTTTGCAAAGTATACAAAATATCATTTTGAAAATCTCCTGAGGTTATTGTAGTACTGTGCTCTGCAAAAAACTATCGTTGGAAGTACGCTTAATCACCTTCTTAAGATTGATACCAATCCCCTGTCAGTAAAATAAATGTGAAGCTACACAGATGTTTAGCCTGGATTACCATAAAAAAGGGGGCAAGCATGGAGAAGAAGAACAGCATTTCTGAACCAGCAGAGTACTCCACGACCAAAAGCAACACTGAATGTGGAAAACTATACTTTCACCAAATAAATGTGTTCTCTTTGCTTGACACAAGCAAAGTCTCAAGCAATCATCCAGAAAATGCTGTTTACAGTGTTTAGAGTCGCAGATTCAGAAATTGAGTCAACTACTTAATGGAGAGGTTATTTTTTGTGCTGCTTTTGAAATGAGATTTAGTCCAATCAGACCCTGAGTAAAGCAAATTTATCCATCAGCAGTCTGATTTTGTAAATATATTTTTATATTATACGTGTGTTGCACCCCAGGTGTGATCCAGTGTACCCAGTACAAGCCAGTCCCTGATGAGGAGCCCAACTCCACTGATGTAGAGGAAACTCTGTTGAGAGTAAAGAGGAATGATCCCGACCTGGTAGAAGTCAACCTCAATAACATCAAGGTAAGAATGCTGGGTTGTGTTAAAAAAAAAAAAAAAAAAGAGAGAGACAGTGCAGGTTTAATAATCTATATCTATTATAAAAATTATATTTAAATTTGGATGTATATTGGATTTGGTTTCAAGTTTTATACATAAACTTCAAGCATTTGTTTCTTTATGAATCACAGCAATTAATATTTTTTTTACTGTTTATGACAAGGGAAAATGCAAAAATACATAGAAATAAGTTTTTCCAACATTTAATTTTTTGTTTTTCTGCACCCAGAATATTCCTATCCCAACTCTGAAGGCATATGCCGAGGCTCTGATGAAGAACACAGTGGTGGAGAGGTTCAGTATTGTAGGAACAAGGAGCAATGACCCTGTAGCATTTGTAAGTCTAATGCTTTTCAACCTAACTTGCTTTTTTTTTCAGTTCTCTTCCCTTTTTATCTTAACAGCTTCCCAGTTTTTCACTTTTTATCATTAATGGGGATGAGTCCTATTTTGACAAACAATATGAAGATTAAAATAAACATGTGGTTTGACAAAGTTCCTCCTAAACAGATCAAAATACACCAAGAGGGTAAAAAAGCAGGGCGTAAACAAAAAGAAGAAAAAGCTCTGCAGAACAAGAGCAAGATATCCAAACTCAAGGCAACAAGGAAAATTCGTCCCAACAATACAGAAAAGAAATGTGACGCAAATAGGAGTACATGTGGAGTCAAGCAGATGATCAGACAAAGGGAAAATGGTAAATGGCTTGCATTTGTATAGCGCCTTACTCAGTCCCTAAGGACCCCAAAGCGCTTTACACTACATTCAGTCATTCACACACACAGGCAATGGCAAGCTACATTGTAGCCCCAGCTGCCCTGGGGCGCACTGACAGAGGCGAGGCTGCCGGACACAGGCGCCACCGGGCCCTCTGACCACCACCAGTAGGCAAACACGGGGTTAGTATCTTGCCTAAGGATATTTGGCATGCAGCCAGGGATCAAACCACCGACCTTCTGATTAGTGGCTGACCTGCTGTGCCACCTGAGCTACAGCCACCCCCCCAAAAAAAAGAAAAGACTTGCATATACTCAGTGGCCAGATTTTAGAATGAGACATAGGTGGACATAAGTGGCAGATAGCACAGTGGAAGGAACTCGGATAGGCGAAGACACAGATGGAAACAAGCAGGAAATGAGAAGAAAAACAAAGACAGGAAGTGAGGGCACAGATGACGCACAAGGAATAGCAGTTACCAAAATGAAGCAGGAGATGGAAACAAGCAAGACGAGGGAACTAACACAGACAAAACAGAGACTAAGAGTAGGAAACAGTGGAGACATTTGTACAATATGAACAGAAGAAAAACCAAATCAAAATCAAAACGGGGACCAAACCACAACGAAAGCCTGACAAGAGCAGCCTGGCTTCAAAGCTGCTCCTGAATACAAAGTGCTGTGTGTTTTCTCAGGCCCTGGCAGAGATGTTGAAAGTTAACACGATGCTCAAGAGTCTGAACGTTGAGTCCAACTTCATAACAGGGACTGGAATCCTGGCCCTCATAGAGTCGCTGCAGAATAACACCACACTACTGGAGCTCAAGATAGACAATCAGGTAAAAGCTCACACCCTCCATAGAGTACAGACAGATTTAAACACACTGGAACAGTATGTATGTGTCATGCAGTGTACACAGTTCATCATTGCCACTTTGGTCTAATGCTCGCTGATTGCATTGCAATGTCTCATATGCCATAGTTGGACATCTGTGACTCATTGCCCACTAATGCCTACTTTTATTTCTCTCCTTGTTCTTGGCCCTTTCTTTTTTGCTTTTCAAGTCCAGTTATTGATTGAAATCAACTTTTTTTTTTTTTTAAACCCTCAATCCCACCACTGATTTTTTTTTTTTTTTGCCTTTAATCATCTACTCCTCTCTCGTCTTCCTCTCTCCACCATCCTTTCCTGCACTCTCTGTGAACTCCAGAGTCAGCCCTTAGGCAACAAAGTGGAGATGGAAATAGCCAACATGCTGGAGAAAAACACCACATTGCTGAAGTTTGGGTATCATTTCACCCAGCAGGGTCCACGCCTCCGGGGCTCCAATGCCATGATGAACAACAATGACCTGGGTGGGTACACACACCTGCATGATCACTGTATGGATGTGGCATTAGGTCTCGAACTGACAGAACGTCAAGTAAATACTCAAGTAATATTATTTTCATTCTTTTAGTTATGTCTTTTTGTAATGTTTCATTTGGCAGAGTTAGACGTTAGTATGGGCACGAGTGCACTTTATCATCACTATATCTCCTTGAGTTCTACTTCAATCAGAGGCTAATAGAAGAATGAGAGTGATATCATCAGTTGGTTACTCAGTAGAGCTGCCAAACAGCCTCAGCCAATCATAACAGTACCTTCCTGAGTTATGACCTCAGCACTAAGAAAAGCCTGTGAGCGTGAGAGAGAACATAATGAAGCGAGTGAGTGGAGTGTTTCCTGTCATGCACAAATTTTACCAGTAATTGTTGTGTTTGCTGACCTGATTTCCAACTTTTTTCCCCCAAAATATTTACTTTGTACAACAAACTAGGGCAGAATAAATCCTCTCTGACTCGATTGCTGTAACATTCACGCTACAGAATGTAGCTTCAAAACTAAATTAGATGTGGATATGATTTTGTTTGTGTTTTGTTTTAAATGGTCTTACTATCTTCTTGTATTTTGTGTATATATATAATGTTCAAAACCACTTTACATCATTTATGATGCTTTCTCTTCCCCACGTCATCTTTAAGCCCGGGTCGTCAGGTCGGAGACAGACGGCTCTTTCACCCTCACTCTATCTGTCCCTGAGCTGGAGAGGGCCTTTGGGAAAAAGTTCAAGTCTAAGACTAAGTAAAAAAAAAAAAAAAAAGTACAGTACAGTCACACACTGTATGACCGCTCAGCCTTGCCTTTCTGCTGCCAACATCTCCCGGTTCTTTTCCGGACTACCGGAAGCTCTGCTGCCTTCTGTCATACTCTTCTGAGAGTTTCTATTGCTTGTCCACATCTTCACTCTTTTAATCATCTCTAGCTTACGGAGACTGCTCTTTAGTCCCACGGCATTCCTGAAATAGTGCAAAAATCTTGCAATTCTGGAAACATGTAGATGAGATAACTACCTGTATAAAAAAAGAAAGAATCTCATAGCACAGAATTTGACTTTGAAATTATGCTGTATTTTTCTATACTGACTTTGAGTGATTAGTCTTTGGTCTTTCTGCTCTTTTCATCTGCATTTTTGGAGGAATTTGGTTCCTCCTGTTTTTTCACTCCTTTCCAAAGCCCCAAAAGTGGACCCACAGGACTCTCATGGAGTCTCTGATAAGATAAGATAAGATAAGATAAGATAACCTTTATTAGTCCCACACGTGGGAAATTTGTTTTGAAATTTGATCACCTTTTAGTAATTAGTTTCTGGTTGTTGAACATGCATTATCACGTGATCTTGAGACAGAATTTTCTTCAGAGCTGAACATATATTCTGTTTTATTGTGCACAATAACCACAAAGTAATCACGTTTAAGAAGACGCTGTCCTGTTCTTTCCACTTGCTTACGTTTGTCCTGTGTATTTATTCACAAAGAACTCTTCTTACACGTTGCAGCCACCAATTTGTTGTGATGTTCTTTTTGCCTTGCTTTTTTTGTCAGCTATCTTGCTTCCTGTCAGTTAAAGAGGTCAGCTTTGCTGTGCTGTTGCTTAAGATGATGAGGTTGATGTTGTCTTTCATCTTTCTTTTTCCTGTAACCTTCCATTTTCCCTCTGTCTACAGTAAGAAAGAGAAGGCTTGAAGGAGGACCCATTTTCCCAAAGTGTCGGACAAATGTGTAGAAACCAGGGCTACCTTCAACTCCTGCCATCTGTCACCCCCTTCCACTCTATCAGGTTCAATTGTTTTGGTTTCAGAGACAGTGTCTGAACTTTTTCACTCACAGACTTTTACTTAGTAAATGTTAAATGATCCATTTGGATTAATTAACAGATCCTTCTGAGTTTCCAGTGCATGCAACAACAAAAAAAGTGACATTAATATTATTACTTTGTGCTCTGAAGTTTGCATTTTGACATATTTTCTAGGCTTGGACAGCTATAACTGCAGCTTTTTGTACAAACCAACTCCTACTCTGTAATTTTGAGTCTTTCAATGCTTCATCGAGTGTTTAGACCTCAGTGAAGGGCTTAAGGTCTGGTTTTGAATGTGGTCCCATATGAAAAGTGATGGGCAACTTTTAGCAGTCTGCTGAGTTGAATTTTAATAGTTGTTATTATTATTATTATTATTACTACTGTGCTGTAAATGACTGGTGTTGTCACTACTGCTGTTGCTTCCAGGACACCTTACAAGACTACGAATTTCTGCCATGTCAGATTATTCATTTAAATTGAATTGAGAAAAAAAATGAACATCTGGTTTTGCCCCCATCTTCTGATGTTTTTCTCTTTTCATTTTTCAGTGTGAAAAAAAGTATTTAGTGACTCATTTCGATACTGAGCTACACAGATTCTTGAGCAATTTACAAATGGCTGTATAAACCTGGCAACTGTGAGATTTGTCACTACATACGTATTTATTGAAACAGACCTGGGAAAGAGTCAGAAGCCATTCATATGACTTGGTTTGATTATGCTGGATAATCAAATAACCAGTAGTAAAAACGTTGCTGTAAAAGAAAATGTACTGTCAAATTACACTGTGACGTTATCCAGTGTTTATATTAGCACTCGCTGCCTGTTAATGTGCAATATTCAAATGCCAGTGTAATGTGCTTTATATTTTCCTTTAAATATCCAGCGAATACGGCACTGTTATATAGAAGTGTTTACAGCAGCGGCATTGTAAGAGCGCCAGAGAGAGAGAGAGAGACAAGAAGCTCAACAAATTCTGAGAGAAATTCCCAAAACTAAAGATGGTGTTAGAAAAAAAACTCCCAGAGAGTAAAAAGCTTTTGAAAAACTTTGTGATGGGACAAAATCTGCAAAGAAATGTAACAATTTTAAACATAATTTGATGAGATTCTTTACATGCAGTTTTTTAGAATAAATGTTACATAGCTGCCGAGTGGCAAGAGGGTTTTTGCTTACAGTCACCAGATTATATTAACCCAAGCAACTTGTGAATATTTGAATGGATTTGTTTTACACTTTCAGCCAGGTCTGGTTTGTTGATTGTTTGTGTTGATTTGTATTTACTGGAGCTACAATGTGTGTTTTAGTATGAAATGACTTTTTTACTACAGGTTTCACATTAATCCCTAAATCCAGGTTTGTTGTATTTTTGTATGCAGGAAACCTTTCATGTCTTTGCAGCTTTCAGACTATAACAATCCCCCTTATTCGTATGAAAAACAGACTATTTACAAGCATGTCTGGCTATGACAGGTACTGCAAATCAGAGATATGGTATTGCACCGTAATCCTTTGGAGATCAAAATGAAATGGTTCTCATCATAGGCCAAAAAAACACCCGAATAAATGTTGATTTTATGCTGCTGTATACTTTGGAGCAGATAGCGGGATTTCTCATAACTTTAAAAATCAGCAGTGCAATGAGGGAAAAGTAGAGTTAGCTGTTATATAAGCAGGAATTAGAACAGTTCCAGTAGAAATCACAGGATGGTTTGTTAGCTTTTATTAGCTGTCGATGAATTATTTGTTTTAGGAAACGTTTATGTCTTCCTAATGTGAACAACTCTTGCTCAAAATTCTGATTGCATGTTTAAGGGCTAATAACACATTCAGTGTTATTATTTATCACCACTTTGTTACTGACACTGTCAGTAACAATGTCCAGTGAATGGTCGATATCTTCATTATAAAGATGAACAATTGAAAGCTAAAAGTGAAAGAGGACTCTGCTCTCACAGTCTCTGTGTGTCATGTTCTTTTCTCCTGTGTAGGGCTTTTTTCATATTGTACTGCTTGACTCGGTTTTTTCATAGATAGTTCACATTTTTTTGTTCTGTTTTATGAATTAAATAAAGCTTGAAAATTGTCTTTGTTTATACACCTTCAGCACATTTGATACAAAGACCGCAGGGCCCACAGTGCCACTCTGTGGCGAAAGAGAAGAATTACACCAAGCTGGTGAAGCTTTCCATCCCTCTTGGCTCTCTTGGCTACGGTCCTCAATGGTGGCGCTTGGTTGCAATTGATTTTATACAGCAACAAGGAAAAAAATCCACATGTCATATTTATGAAAAATTACAGGTTCTCATTGTCATTCCAGGGAGGTTGTAAGAATGATCTGGAAAAAAAAATTTATTTTAATTTCATTGGAGGGAAAAATTACAGTTTTATGCATCATTTGTTTCAGTACAAGGTTATTAGAGTTAACTGGACTAAACTAAAACGATTTTAGTTAATCGTGATAAAAAATAAAAATGAGACTGATTCAGTAAAAGGGCTAGATGTTACAATCCCTGATAATTGTGGAATGGAAATGGAATTTTATTATTACAAAAGTAACAAATGAAATAAAATTCAGGAAGGAAGGTCTTTAGTTTTTGTTAATTTGGTGAAATTCAACATGGCAAACACAAACACATATTTATATTCTATTATTGTACCGTGCAGAACGTCTTAATTGTTCCAATCTAACAAATACTGCATGTATACTGAGACTGTAAAGTGCAACTTACATCATGATTTAAATATGGAATATCACAAATAAGACAGCGACACACTTTTATGTGTGAACAAGGTTTTAAGTTTTTATTGAATCTCAGGCAGAAACATACATGATAAACCTTTATTGCTCATGGCAACCTCATTGGACCATCATCATATCTAAGCCAACAATAAGAAACTGAATCAAGCATCACTTTAAATCGTCTTTGAAAACACACCAGCTTTTTTCTGTGTAGCTAAATTAGAAGGCAAACTGCAGTATTCACTGTGTGTCTGTGCGTATCGAGGGAAGGCGGTCTTTTTCTCACAAATCATTGTATAATGCGAAACCTGGTCTTATAATTCACTCTCGGCTCAACGCTGCTTATTCAAAAACACATTTTTTTTTATTCACACTGTTTTGTTATTATTCTTTCCCTTTTAAGTGATCCTGATGGTAATAGTATATATACTGTAAATTCTGGTTTTATGGCTGAAAGCTTAAGGTTTTTGGCTATTATATGAACAGCCAAGCAGTCATTCTTCATCAAAACAATAAAATAAAAAAAGAAAAACCCTGCAAACATGTAAATTAAACTTCCTGAAAGCATACATATTTATTTATATATATATATATATATATTTCTTTTTATTACTAATAATATTAACGGCTATATAGACATGAAAACACAGTCAAACTCAGGTGTTATTGCCATATTATTTTTTGCATGATAACAAAGAGGATAAAAGGAGACCGAGATGATGGGAGCACATATTCACACGACTAACTCTTACAGACAAATGGCATGCAGGACGTGAAGAGACACAGAATGTGAGAATGGAAACATTTTAAACACTATACTACATGAAGGGCATTGTGGGAGTGTGTGGGGAAAGTAGACGACAGGTTTTACAGAGATTTTAACATTGTGTGCAAAAGGTTTCACATTAATTTTAGACAAGGCTGAACATAAAACGAGCTTTAGGAGCACACAAGAGTAGTCTTTAAAGTTCCTTTTTAAAATATGGCTTATCAAGTTATTACTTTTTTTCTTTTAAAGACAGACATACAGAATAATATTTTTAATATATAATATTTTTGATTGTTTTTTTGCCCACATGGAGGGTTGTTATGCACTGCCTTATTTATGTACAAACTGAATGAATATGGTGTACAAGGGTATTATTTTCCAGTGGTGCAAGAAAGCTTTTGCATCCCTTGCAGGGGACAGAAAAGGGAGTTTAAAACTTCTCAGACTAGAAGGATAAACCGTCTAAGATTTGTCTTTGCCCTCTGCTTGCTGTTAGCTTTCTAACATAACTAACGTTCACATGGCCGGTAAGCCAGCCTAGCTTAGTCCAATGGCTGCAGTTCACACTGTTGGTGCATTTCTTCATCACAAAACCTTGACTTGCCAAACAACATAACACCTTGCCAAAATGTAACTTCATGTTATTTGTTTAGATGTGTTTGAAAAATGAGAAAAACTAAATTAAAGTAACTGTAGCCTGTGAACTAAGCTAGATAGTGTTAGCTAGCTACCTAGCTTACTTCTTGAGCATGTCTTGCAGTGGGCCTGGCAGGTATTTCATCACTGTGTCCATGATGCTTTCTTCCTCCTCCTCATCACCACAGCCAGCTGGCACAGCCTTCTTAGGTCTAGTCAAGCTGCCCGCTGCAGACTCTTCTTGGGCAGCTGCTGCCTCAGCCTCGGCCTCTTCACGCTTTTTCAAGCCATACTAGAGTTGAAACAGAAACACAAGTTTGCTGATAAGAGCTCAGACAAAAAATACATTGCAAATTTGTATTTGACAAAAGCACACAAAGAAAAAAAAAGCATCCATTTAAAAAAAAAAACATGTTTCAATCAAAACATCATGGAAAAAGAAGTATTATTGCGCTGTCAGCCAGCTTTTTAAAGAGTGAGTGCTTCTTGTGAATCACATTTTTATAGACGCCTACACACTACATTTGTAAGATGCCATTTCTGGTTGACAAATGTCAGTCAAGTAATTTGGTAATCATAAAATAAAGCAGCTATGCATGTGACACTGCTAGCTTTGCCATGCTCCAGCAAGGACATGGACATAGTGTGGGCATTTTTCACACAATCTGGCACAAAGGAATGAAGCTGTGGAGGAAACTGACAGTATCCTTTTGGTGACAAGCACTTTAGGAGCTGTTCCTCACTCTTTGTTTTCCTCCAGGAGAACTTAAGAAGTATAGACGAGGTGACGAACCAAGGGAGGAGTGCTGCTTTTCAACCCGCTGATTCACAGTGGGCTATTCCCTTCAGACCTGTCCCACCCACAGACTGCCTGCCTTTCACACTGCAGTGAAGTGGTTACACTGCAGCCACTGCAGTTTCAGCGTCTCTACAGCCCTGACTAGTTTGTATAAAAGAAATACAGTGTGTAATCATGGAACAAAGACAAACGTCCAAATAATGGCCTAATAATGTATATGTAGCTTCAATTGTATCCTGGCTACCATTACTTTCTCTAAATCAATCTAATCTCATCTCATTTTTCAACAGCTTTTTACTTCTCTACAGCTCCTTCCTGATCTACTGATCTATTTCATGGGTACGAGAGCTTTAAAAATAGCACAAAGCAAGCACAACAATGTCACGGTAGTCTATTTTAAACAAGTTTTTAATATATATATAAATAAACAGTTGTGCTGTCAAGCCACCAAGATGAGAAGCCTTTAGAAGGTACGTGAAAAACAAAAGAGAGAATGGCTTCTAAAAATCCAAGTTTTTTGCCCATATGCATCTCTCGCGCAGTAAGCAGTGCTCATTGTATGACATTATTTAATTCTACATTAATTGTTTCTTTATTGTCTTTGTTTTGGTGGTTGTTTTCCTTACAAGACTGACTGACTTACTATAGTTCTGTTTGTTGGGTTGAAAACTGTAAATTTTACTTTATGACTACCTTAGCTAGCCACAGAGCAAAATCCATTTTTTTCATTATACCTTATCTCTGATGCCTTGTCTCATCGATTCCCTCTCAGCCTCCATCTTGGCATATTTGTCCTTCCTCTCCTCCTCCTGCTGCCTCAGTGCCTCCTGTCTCTCCTCCTCTTTTTTCGCTGCATCAGGGTCCTCTTCCTTTTCCTCCCCACCAAGCATTTTGCCAACATCAGGAGGGCCTCCTGAGAGACACGAAACAAAAAAGAAACACATTAGACACAACAACTGCTCCAGCAGGCTTTCAAGATTGAGCTGTCAAATTAGTTTGCGAGCCACGAGATGACAAGCAGATAAACTGACTGAATGAAATAGAGGCAGATGTATTTCACAAACACAGGTACAACCTTCAGCATTTCACCTTAGAGCTATTATTATCTGCCAGTATCCAATGCTATTTGACATCAAATGCAAAAACATTTCCGTTTTTGGTCTTTTGTTGGCCCTTTTCACTCACTATTTGATTTTCTTAAACAGATACTGTCTGAGCAGTTATTAATGGCACCTCTAATATGTTTACAAGCTGATTTCAAAGATTGTTTTAGCACAGCTCCTTTGCTGCCTGAGTTAGTTACAAGCATGGTTTAAATTAAAATGTGGTACTTCCAGCTACACCACAAAAGCAAGGGCTTACCTTTTCTCATGATTAGCTTTGGACACCACAGTTCTTCTTATTAATCTAGCATGCCATCCACTTTGTTGAATGCAAACACTGCATTACAAGGGCACCCAATAAAAACAAGTACTCTACTGTAGTGTCTTCAGTTACCCACAACTGACTGAAATTATTCCTGATGTCTTTACTATTTGTATTTTTTTTAGTCCTGCACAGTTGCCGTGGAGCACCCATAATTTCGCTTTATTGTCATTGCTCTTTGTTGGCTCTCTGATTCTTCTATTCTAATTCCAACCAGATACTGTTTCACAGTCCATTTGGGGAACATGTGTTTATAGTTGGTGCCCTCACATGTCGTGTCACAATAAAATAGAGGGAAATGGATGTCTGCATTGACCATGATGTTCACCCTCTGCTGGTAACACTTGGTTATTAATTCAGAACTCACAGTGTGGCCCATTTTGCTTGATTTTGGGAAATGAAACCAAAACATATCAGGCAAAGCCTATTTAAAAGACCAGTGCAGATGATCTGGTCCCAACAATCATCTGACTCATACAAAACTGAGACACATTTTGATGAAATGGACAGCAAAGTATACCAAAAAAGGCAGCAAAATAGAACCTTATGCTGGACCCTATTTAATATTGCTGGAAAGGCATTTGCAAGTTCCTTGTAGATGAGATCATTAAAAGCCTTTTAAAAATTAAAAAAAAGCAAATATTGACGACTGGTGGCAATTAAAACATAGCTGAATTTGCCCTTTCCTTCTAAATTCCAGTCGTCCACAGAGCTCTGTGCTGAAAGCAATGGATTTTATATTAAACATGCTTCCCTGAAGTCATGTTATCATAAAACACTGGATACATGTTCACTATTATGCAGATGATACCCAGCTGTTATTATCTAAAAAGGCAGAAAAATGAATACTTCACGTGAATGGATGTCTTAAAGACACAAAGGTCTGGATGACCTATAACCTTTCACTTCTAAAATAAAACAAAGCTGGGATTATTGTTTTTGCCCCTAAAAATCTTGAATTGAATGTAATAAACTTCTCCTGATATACAAAGTTTTAAAAAAAAGTCAAACAACATAGAAACCTCATAGAATCACATTATTTAAACAGAGCATTTGGCTCCCACACAGCATGTTTGCTTGTGGTTCCTAGAGTTTTAAAAGTAAAACAGGAGGCAGAGTCTTAGGTTATCTGACCGCTCTCCTATGGAACCATCTCCCAGCTTGTATTTGGGAAACAGACACGCTCTCTACTCGTAAAAGCAGGATTACAATTTTTCTATTTTTCCTTTTGAAGAAGCACATAGTGAGGGCTACAGCAGGTGACGCTGACCTATCCCTTTGTTAATCTGCCTTATGCTGCTGGAAGATGACCCATGATGCACTGAAAATGACTTCCTTCAGCTAGTAAACGCCATGAAATGCAGTCTTTTCTCCCACAGTTTGTGTTTTGTCCTTGTGTCTCTATGCTCTCCTTTTTTTCCCTCTTCTCTTTCCCCTCATCCCATAACCTGTCCCTGATGAGTTTGGTTGTGCTGGGAATCTTCATGTTGAAAAGGAGTTCTTTTGTCCCACTGTTGCCGAGTGTTGCTGCCAGGTAAATGCCTGATGGTTGAGTCCTTACCTTGCAATATAAAGCACACTGAGTTAGTGCTATGTAAATATAACTGAACTGAATGGAATTCTGCATTAACTAAGTAGTTTAAATGTTAGTGACCCCAGTAATGGCTGCAGTCCTAATAAGTCTCAATGTGGAATTTGAGGAACATAGATGATATCAGATAGGCTATGGATCAAACGGTTTTTGCATAGCACACTGTTGATGTATACAGTTATTTGCCAGATGACACGGCAATACGCTGTTTCTGCAACAATCAGAAGCAAACAGGAAAAAAAGACGTACTCATGAGACTAACAGTATAATCAGTATGACACAGGATGAAAGAATGGTGACAGATTTCAGAGAGTACACAGTTCTGTATATTAATCTACAAGGCATAAGCCTTTGAATATGCTTTGCACAAATCTGCTTCCTGTGCCTGTCAGAGTTATACATCTAATAAAATAATACCTCCTGATTTCAGTACAGAAAATGTTGACTTCTGCAAACACGAACAATAGAAAACAGTAGAAACAGTCATCAAGCATCATGATATAAAAGATTAGGAGAAAAACCAGTGGTCTGAAGAATCTTGGCAAAGACGGGAGGAGATAAGTAGCGAAGAGGCGGAAAGAATAACTGGACAATAAGGAATCTAGGATATCAAGGCAGTCTACATTCGAACATTTTGACACAACAAGAAGGGAAGCAAGAAGAGTGTGATGAGAAGGAGAGAATCTGTCAAAAATAATCGTCCAATTTGTTGAAGTGTTCCAGTTAGTGGGATTATCCAACAGTTCATGTGAAGTTACAGTGTGACACAGAGAGAGGGAAAGTTGGAAAGGAAGCAATATGGAGAAAGTGCTCAATGAAGGAATAAGTTGTGTTAGAAAACAGTGAAGTAAACGAGAGAGTGAGGTTAGAACGAAGAGTGGGATTGAAAAGGTAAGAGGCGGGCAAGGACGTCGGACGAGAAAAATCAAGCAACCAAGGCACAAGACTGACTACTCCTTCAGTCTTCCCCTGGTGCTGTTAGTTTTTCTGATTCATCAGCATAATAAAAACAAACTGTAGCAAAATGTAGAGAGAGATAAAAGACATCTAAGGCAGAAGACGAGAAAAGATGAGTTGGCAATGGGCGAGCACAAGGGTGCTGAAGGACAGAAAACGAAAAACACATTTTTGTGTTGGGTAATTAACAAAACACAAATGACACCAGTTTTTCTGCTCACATCTCAAAATAAATTGCATCAAATATTCAAACAGAATTTAGCATAAAAAAAAGCAACCTGAGTAGTCACAAAACACAAGTTTTAAAGGATGCCTGTATTTCCATAAGCAAAAAAGGTTATCTGGGCTTTGTTAGAACAGACTAATAGTAAAACTGCGGGACAACACTCGTAACATTGAATCATTACAGCTTGTATGGAGAAGTAGGCTTATTTGCCCTCTTAGTTAACCCCCAAATTATAAAATTTTTTTTGCAAAAATTCTAATTGTAATAAAGGCCCTACAGCTCATTTGATCTATAACCTCAATAAAAATACATTTAAAAAGTCACATTTTTTATTTTAAGTCACATTTAATACAACAGATTATACACATTATAGCACATATAATTTACAACTTATAGTCCTAAAATGGAAATAGGGTACGATTTAGCACAGAACTACTTTAACTGACAAGATGCTAACTTAAGCGTATTGAGTGTCCTCATTTTCTTAGTCAGATCCACTTCTCACTCGTGATTTAACTAAACAGGATGGTGACGGTAAAAAAGCTCACAATAAGGCTTCAAAACAGGACCTCAGCTAAAGGGCCGTGGCTACACTTAAGTATGCTGAAAGATCGCCTAGAAGAACACAATATCAAAATCTAAAGCTCTCCAGACACAATGAGGAAGAGGGCGATTGAAAGACATCAGTCTTAGAAATGTTACAAGGCTATTTCTAAGGCTCTGGGGCTCCACAGCTTCTCAGAGACTTTATTACAAAGGAAGAAGACTTAAAACAACAGTAAGACTCTGACAGCTCAAGTTGCAAACACATACTGTGCCAGTGCTTATGTAAAAAAGTACACTCAACGGAATAAGCTCCAACTCGTGCATGAAATGGAACACATTAATGTTCTAATGTTAAAAAAACATAAAAATAAAATCTATAACAGGGAGGAAAAGTTTTCTAACCCTGGAGCTACACCACCTACGGCTGGTTTCACCCGCTTATACTTTGCTAGGCTTGCAAAAATAAGGGATTGACAACTGGAGAACTAGTAATAGCTCTAGCCCAGGGGCTAGGAAAGAAGACTGTAATCTCAAGACAGTTTGAACAGGTGTTGTATGGGAAGTGTAGAGCAGCAAAGCTACAATTATTAACAAGCTCAGTGGTTCTCAGACCTTTTTCCCACCGCAGAGGCTGAAAAAGTTCATACTCCAAATTCCTTCAGTTCTATCATTCAATGAGAATAAAAACAATCCAAACTGAATTTCTTCTATTTCTTTTTCCATCAATACAAATTATGTTCATGCAAGTTAGTTTCACTCCATATCTGTGTTCCCTGCTTATCCACACCCAACCAGCAGTGAGTTTATTCTCAACCAAGATTTTAAGCATTGCAATAGCAGCACTTTTTTCAGCATTTAAAGCAATTTATCAACAGCATTAATGAGCCACTTGTATTAAACTGAAAAGGACAGAGAAAGTCAGAATCTCTTTATTAAAGAGAATAAATTCAGAGGGAAGGAAAGAAATACAAGGTAAAGTGAGGTATTAGCTGCATCAGCATTGGATGAGCAGCACATAGAAGCCAACACAGCAACATCTGGCATGCTATACTTGCTCCTTTCAAGTCTGCATCTGTATCAGACAGTGAAAGAGAGGCAGGTTACAGCTAAAGTCCTTAGTTGTCAACATATATGGTCAAACATGAGGTTTTGCATGGTTATGCAATTTCTTTTTATATGTCTTTGAATGCAAGTGATAAATGTGCACACATGTTCACACGATGATAAACATTGTATTGCTTTCATATGTGCTGAGAAAAGGTGCCATTTAAATGTTAAATGGACTAGCAGTTATAGATATATAGTACTTTTATCTAACATTCACACACACACTCAAATGGATGCATTGGTGGTAACTCGAGGTTCCGTATCTTTCCCAAGGATGCTTCACCACATAGATTGGAGGAACTAGGGATCAACCGACCTTCCAATTAGTAGAGAACCTGCTGTATTAAGTTAAAATTTTTTGAATGTTACCAGCCCAGACAATGATTACTAATAAACACCACTATTCTTTGACCACTGGTTTAGTCAGGAAAAAGGCACTGCACTATGCGAAACTATGGAAACTGAAATAAATGTTTACATGAATCGATACTGTCAGTGTCAGAAAATCCCAGATAAACATGGACTTCAAGATCAGCTTATGGCCCAGATCTGGAATATTTCCAGCAGAAGCTGTGTAAACAATGCCGCTGAATCCCGTCAGTAATGCAATGACTCACAACTAGCTGAGCCTCACTGTCAAATAATTCCCTAGGAAAACACGGTGAAAAGGGCCCTCAGCTCTTATTTTAACAACACTAAATCAAACCAAAATAAACTTGGTCTGGTTTCACAAAATCCTATTTGTGCATTCAGATCATATTTGTTCAAATAGAATAAAGGACGATAGCTTTAAAACTGAACAATGAGTCTGGCTGTTGTTTTGTAAGCCATTTGCCACAGATACATTAACGCCCTTTTAAACCAAAGTAAATTTATTTAGCTTGCTCTTATCACAAAGCTGTGGTGAGCTATGTTTTTCAATTAAAATCAGTAATATCAGCCACTTTATCCATAACAGACATAGACATGCCCTGCTGTGCCACTGGATATTGTAGATAATCTTGCTACTGACCACATCGAAAATACAATTCCAAGATAATCCAAGTACAACATTTTAAGTCATTTCCTGTATCACCTCTCTTTTTAATTAATATACTATGATTTCTTTCCTCCATGTTTGGGCATTTCCTGCTTAATAAGAAGTGTCATTTCTTTAATCCCTTCCTTCTGAAAGTTCTTCAGTAAATCTTTGTTAAATCCAAAGTCTTGAGGGAAAGTGGCAAAGAAGACTAACCTTAGCTAACTCTCACAGAGTTTCAACTTTTGACAGAATCAGATAAACAGTACTTATCTCTCTTTTCCCACTCAAAGTTCTCGGGCAAATCCCCTCTAAGCCCAGTGTGTGGCGAGAAAGTTCACAAGTGTGCTGTAAAGATTTCCAGCAAGTTTGGCCTTTGGGATATAAGTCATTGTCTCAATAACAGCTTTGTGAGACGGTGGAGGAGATGGTGGGGAGCATGTTAACTGTGATTTTGATTTTTTTTTTTTTGCCTACTAATTGGTAGCAGCTTTAATGCCAGCTTATATTCCTCTCCCAAAAGTGTCCCAAGGAAGCATCTCCACCCCATTACACCAACAGCAGCCTGACCGTTGCAGCTAAAGTGAAGATGGGGTGAGCAATCTTCAATTTTCTAATTTTGGTTAGCCCATGCAAACTCTACTCTCAGTTTCCTGTTTTTAGATGTCAGGACTGGCAGCCGGTGTCGTCTTGTTCACTGTTCAACATGTGTGTTCTCCTGCATTCCTTCGTTTTAAGGTGGTTATTTGAGTTATGTTGCCCTCCTATCAGTTTAAAGCAGTCTAACATCTCCTCTACCACTCACTGGATATTGTCTTCTTTTTCAGACCATTGTCTGTAAATCAGAGATGGTTGTGCTGGAAAATCCCAGCAGATCAGCAGTTTCTGAAATACACAGACTTTCATTATCGTTCTGTCAGTCTTCTTTTTATTCTGGTGCTTGATTTCAACTTTGGCAGGTCGTCTTGAAAATTTCCACAAGCCTGAACGTACTGAATTGCTGCCATGTGATTGGCTGATTAGATAGTTGCGTTAACAAGCAGTTGAGCTTATGAGCTGTCTTCTAAGCAAGACTTGAGATTCGTTCTGAAGGTACATGGCCATTTCAGCACAGGAAAAATGGTATTAGTAATAAAAATGCTGCAGCAGCATGTAACAATCGTCAGGCTATGAATTCGAAAAGTGATACTTTCTGTGAATTTGCCTTTCTCAGAACCCCTCCCCCGTCTCTCTCTTTCACTAATCATGCCTTATACGGTTGAATAATTTAGTTGTTGAATCTGGATGTACCAAACAGACATGCAGTCACGCACACCTTGCACTCTAGCAAAAGCTCAAGGTCACTTTTGCAAATGATTTGATTTCTTGGAGTTAACACAAGAAGAAAATGGGAAAATTATGTGTGGGTGCCAGCTGTAGACCTCCACACCAATCAAGTAATGACGGCCTCACTCCCTTTGCCAATCATATTAGAAGCTTGCTAAATGTGATTATCTCTACTTTGAGGCGATGGGGTGAGCAAGCAAAATCTCAAGGTGTCTCTTCTGTTCATTCCACCTCAAATAACACAGTTTTGTCAGACTTAACTAATGAAAATGTCTTATGATCGCATTTATGTGTTAGAGTAAATAACTAAATATTATTACAGCAGAGAAACGATGGGGTTTCATATTTTTACCAGGAAAAACTAGCATGTTCCCATTTTGTTTACAATATGTAGAACACTAATTTGCTGAAGCGGTAAATTCTTTGTAGTTTTTAGCCAACAGTTAGCAGTCTGTGTGTAAGCGTGTTTGATCATGGTAAAATGTGGTCTTGGAGTCTTTTACTGCAGCAGGAACTACCAGATATGTGGTGAAGAAATTATTACTGGGTGCTCATGGGTCAGACGATGGTATCTAGCCTTAATGGTTTCCAGACAACAGCAGAAATGAGCGATTCAGCTATGCTGGCATACTGATCTTTTAATTTAATGATGAAGGAACTGTGTGTATTTAATTATGAGACATTATTCATGTTATGGTCTCAGGTCTTTGACCAAGCATTTCAAGTTTGGGACTGAGTCTGATTTCTTAGCTCCAGCTTTTGGTTATAGTTTGATTTTCATTGTTTTCATTAGTCTATGGCCTTCTGGTTTTTCCATATAATTGTCATGCCTCAGTGTTTAGTTTCTTTGTTCTTGAAATCTTTTTTATTTGGTTTTATTTTTCAGTCTTACCTTGTTTATCCCCCCTGAGTTCTCTATGGGTTATTGTAAAAATTTTCACCACTATTGGCAATTTCCTGTTTGGTTACCTCCTGTGTTACTTTGAAAGTCATATGTTCCTTGCGCTTTTATTTATTTATTTTTTAACCTCCCCTTGCCTCTTTTCCCATTTTGAGTATATAGGCCCAGACTGTTCTTTTCTCCTTTGTGAGAGCATCTGTTTAACCTCCTCTGTGTTTCTAGTCAGTCTTACATTATGTTTTACCACCTGTTCATGGACTTTTGCCATTCATGGACTTTGATCTTCACCCAAACAAAGGTCAGCTTTCTGTTCATTGGTTTCACATGCAAGTCTCCATATCATTCACAACATCTGACAAATAAAACAAAATACTCAATATTAAGCATGCACTCTATTTAATTTCTAATTCCTGCCTTTTATTCTTTGGGTGTCATATTGATGATTATATCAATATGATTATATCAATATCAATAATTATTCCACTGTGCCGATTCAATTAGCTGTCTACTGTCGTACTGCAAAGTCCCCCTAAACAGATCTTTAAAGCTGGCCTTCAGGTGTACTTGAACTTCACACCTGTAAAGTTTCATGACTGTGTTTTGCACATTTGGTGCCACCAACAGACAAACACATAAACTCTAGTGTACACGCATTGCAAACTTCTGTGTAAAGACAATCTTCTTGGCACATCTAACCTTCCCATAGCTGAAGAAATTGTTGAACAAATGGAAAAAATATAAAACTTGCGTTAACGTGCGTTAAATGAGTAATTAAATGTGACTATTGACTAGACGATTGCACTTCTGACTTTTCTGCAGATGCAGCAGTCATGGTGTCACTGCTGTTGCCTGAGGCCTTCAGAGTTTGATTGAGCTCCAGACCTTGGGACTAAATGACTAGCGCATTTAACAGCTTCCCATTCTGTCAAACTAACTTCAACTTTTAGTTAGGAGTCAGGAGGTGCCAAGTCAGCACCCAAGCATTCAGAGGTTGAAGCAATCACTTAACAAGGAGACAAAAGTGGATCTGGAATTTTAAGATGCATTACTCTGTACCATAGCTCAGAACTAGCAACAGATCTTCACGGATGAATCATAATAATAAAATCTAATCTAACTGCATAATTTTTTGTTTCCATAATGGAGATTTTTAGGATGCTGTGGGCTTTTAAACTGTAGTCCAAGAAGCTCAAGGTACTGTATAATTTAATTTAATTTAATAATTTTTTTAAATGAGATAAACATGCCTAAACATACCTGTTCAAGTGGTTGTAAGCACCCCTCATCTGTATGTGCCCATCCGTGCATGCCATTTTACTCTGAGAAGTTCCTTAAGTTGGATTAAAATACTTGTTTCATCTCATTACATCTTGTTCTTTTCTTTGCATTTCTTTTGCTTCTCAGTAAGACGGAAATTTATAAAAACAAAAGAAGTTTCATTGTATTTTAAAATGTCTGCATCACCAAGCAGGTGCCTACAAATTTTTCAGTTACACTGTTTGTATATCCCATCTAGGAGCTTTCTGCAGCTTGCACACAGCAACAGTATAAAAATACGTTGGTAGGTTTTCATTTTTTTTTTTTTAGTTGTTGTGTGAGGAAAAATAATATGTCTGGGAGTCGCGTGACCAGCGGTGTCGATTGTGGCAAATGCAGCAAACTACCCAGCACTCTTCAAGCTTTGGATCTTAGTCCTGCTGAATCATCACAGTTAAACATCGCTCTGTTTTCTTTCAAGTATCTGTAACTAAAGAAGCCTTGGAGGATTACTTAATGCACTGGCAGCATCCTCTGTCACACAGACTCTCATCCGCACATCGCCAAACATACTCAGCAAAACACTCAGTGGCAGGATAGCAAATCCAAAAACAGGTAAAAAAAATCATCACTGGATGGAAACGAATGCTGTAGAAATGAAGAAATGCTGCTTGATTTATTCTGTTTTCTGTCTCTCAGCAAGCTACCTTTCTGCAGATTGTTTAAATTGTCTCATTAAGGTTGTCTGAATATTGACTTAAGGAGAAAAGAAATAGTCACAGGAATAAATGGAGGTCATATAAATGTTTCTGTCAGGAGTTTTTCAGTGTATACATGCTAGTGTGGATTTTAGAGGTCAACACTCCCGAGCCAGCTTTTCCAGCTCTTCTGAGGGAACACCAAAGCTTTTCCAAGCCAGAGCTTCTGGGTCTCCTTAAGGTTGCCCATGACTACACAACCTCTCGGAGACAACATTGTTGAGGAGTTCTAATCAGATCCCCAAGATACCTCAGCTAGATCCATTCTGGTAAATGGACTGGCTCTTATATAACACTGTTCTACTCAAAGCATTTTTAACTTCCAACATGGTGAATGGCCTGTATTTGTATCCTAAGGACCTCAAAGCGCTTTACACATCCAGTCATCCACACACTGGTGATGGCAAGCTTATAGCCACAGCCACCCTGGGGCGCACTGACAGAGGTGAGGCTGCCAGACACTGGCGCCACTGGGCCCTCTGACCACCACCAGTAGGCAACGGGTGAAGTGTCTTGCCCAAGGACACAACGACCGAGACTGTCCGAGCCGGGGCTCGAACCGACAACCTTCTGATTACAAGGCGAACTCCCAACTCTTGAGCCACGATCGCCCTTACTTGTAAGCATATTTCCCCAACAGCACCACAAGATGTTCCCTCTAGTCTAGTGCTATGGAGACCAGGCTTTTGTCGAAGTCTCCATTTTGACATCCAGGATATTTCTAGCCTGACAAGCTATGCCACATCCCATGCTAGGCAGGCTAGCCTAAATATGTGTTGGAGGTTTTACATTGACACCATTTCACATTACAGGTTGTGCATCCTGACCATTTAATAGGATATGTTTAAGCCTGTAAGTCATTGTTTGACAGCTCCACACATAGCAGGGGGGCCTCCGAGCAGTGTGTTGCTGCACAAGTTGACAATGTTGAAAAGGATGACAAAACTGAAATCAGGAACAGTGATATTTATGGCACGGTCAGCATTTTGATTGATACTTTCCCTGATATCTCATTAAGCACAGTGCTGCACAGATTAAATTTAGAACTGATGTTGGTGCTTGAGTCGGTACCTAAGTTACGCTCATGTCATAGAAATCCACCCAGTATTACTGAACATATTTCAGTCTCAATTAGACATCCACTGTAAGACATTGCTAATTAATAAAACATGTTATTCTGTTTCTTTTCTTTTTTTAATTTCATAGCTGTCACTGAAGCCTCGGGGAAATGCGAGAAGGGAAAGAGGGGTTTGACACATAACAAAGGTCACTGGTTGGAATGAAACCACAAGCACTGTATAGCTCAAACTGCTAAAGCACGGAGGAGACTCAATGATCCAACTTAATTAATTAAATAATATTTCACAAATATTGATTTACTGATTTTCAGGCTCTGAGCATCAGATTGATAGCTGAGCTCATTGATTAACTGGCTAACTGGCTTGCCTCCTTCATTAACCTTTCACCCCCCCTTAGGGAGCTTTAATGATGTTTTGCAGTGTCAATACTTTGTGGACATTTTCGTGGAAAGAGGTCACTGTGTCCAGACTGGAACTACAGCTTGTGTAACATACAAAGGCATTAACAGCAATGCATCCCAGAAGGAATAATTATTAAATATTAAATATGACACCCATCCTGATAATCGTCAAACTTTCTCTCTGCATCCTTACTCTCTCACCTTTCTCTCACATATACAACAAGGATCTGTTCACGCAGACAGGCCTTTGCATTCACTGTAATTTATCTTTTATAAGGTGCACACATCTATATAACACACTACCCCGCCCCTGCACTGGCAGTGTACACAGATAAACACCCACACTGTCAAATCTATTCCCAATGTCTGCAGGGGGAGTGCAGCCCAACCTATGCAGAGCAAAACTACATCCAGTGCAGTGCAGTTGATTTAAGAATTCACAGCACAGCTGCACAGCACAGGAGCTATGCAGAACAAGGCAGCGCTTGCATCCTTTGCATCCCAATGAGGAGTTGGGGCTATGCTTTAACTCCAGCTGTAACTGCCTAACATCTCTGTAACCTGGACAACAGCTCAACATCATGCACGACTGACCAGGTATGAGTGAAACCGCTGCATTGTAGCTACTGGTACCACTTTCCTGCCCTTCACCTTGAAGCTATAGCTGACGAGAAGGATGAATTACAGAGCTATAATGAGGATTAATTAGGGGGCAAATAATAGCTGAGATAATATTCTAAGGGATAATACCTGAAGGCTTTAAAGGACAAAAGTCAGCATTAATTCTTGGCAAAACCGCCCTTCTCTATCTCTCTTGCCTCAAAAGGTGCCACTGGTTGGACTTGAAAAGCCGAGTCTGCTTGGGTATTAAAACCATGTGAAAACCTCATGCATTAAAATCAACCTACAGTAAGGCTGCCTCCATCCTCAGAAGGTGACATTTTGGAGATACGCGGCTTTTTCACTTGACAGACGTATTATTGGTATATGACTAGATCTATCACTGCTGCTGCCGCCGTCCTATTTCATCTGCAGCGGTCCTTAACCTGGTTCCAGACTGATATGCTGGCCATAAAGACAAGGTTAAAACACTCAGCAGTTCTTGACAATAATGAAGCACTGGCCAACAGAATGCATTTATTGAAACAAGTTATGTTGCAGCCTTGGAGGTTTTAAAAAACAGTTGGCATAAAACAAAGAGGAAATATGATGCTATAGAGAGTAGTTTGATGTTGGATGCAGTCCAGTGTCTCCATAACTATGAGGCCAGTACCAGTATACTGCTGCTACTGCCGCCAAGCATCCTGTTAAATCCTTTACGCTGCAGTGCTGTTAAATCAACCTCACGCCGGGCAGTCTACTCACCTCCCAGCGCAGCTTTCATTACAAAATTCATGATGAAGCAGTTCTGTGTTCTCCTCCTTCAGTGGTCGCGTTACAGGGACAGACCTGCAGCCAGGGAGACAGAATACACAAGCTGTGACTGTAGGAACACCACTGTTTCACTCCAGTGATTCTTACACAAGTTTGATGGGATGGGTTTGGGGTGGGGGTAGAAATGACGAGGCACAATGCGGACACAACACGATGTTCAGACGGAGATCCCTGTTTGGTAAAGGAGTCACTCTAAAGAGAATATCTTCATATTTAGTAGCTCTCTGGAATTTTATTTCCATTAGCTGCGCTAAAAATGTACAGAAACCATCTCAAAATGTGAATAAAACAGGGAATAGTTAAACTTCGAGCGGTTAAAACATCGTTACCCTTCAGGATAACACTGTGTCCTGAGTTTGGTTGAGGCACCTGTGCCCTCAATTTACAACTGCGCTCTGTCTTGCGCATTTTATGCTGACAGTGCTGGACTGCCTGCGATTTGTCTTCACGGAGATAACTCCCAGAAGCAAAGGGAAACAAACACGGGGTCAAAGATGAGCAAACCTAGGCACAATTTGTGTCACTGCATGGGTCTTAGAAAGATTGACCACACTGCTTTTAATATGCATTCTGCTGATTTCTTATAGTACGTCTGATTCTTTTGTGTGAGTATATTGGTAACTGTGGCGTTTTCCTGCATGTCTTATTCCTATAATAATCATTTACATTGGATTTGTAGGTATTCAGAACAAATCAGCAGTTCATTTAAAACTTTAAAAAGAAAAAAGCTATGATTCTCTACGCTGCTGCTAAGGGGCTCACAAGTGGATACTTTGTAGTCATTTCAAAAGATTATAATGTCCCAAAGACATTTCTACAGCATTCAAAGCCTGAGTTAAGTCCCTTTTTAGGACATAACAACCATGTAAAGTTCTGCAGCATTCGCACCATCCCACTGACATTGCAATACACACTATAGCAGAATTTTAAAAAAATCCACTTGAGAACTTGCTGCACGGTTGCGGCATCGCTCTTTCGTCAGCGATTTTATGCTCAGATGCTCAAATCATTTCCTGGATTCCTTCCTCTTCATCGGTCTCCTTAGCTGCACCTTTTTTCCTTCCCCCCATATGAACCCTCGCAGTTAACACTGTATTATTATCTGCAGCATGTCGCCACAGTTCGTGCACAGAATGTACTATCTACTCTACAAGCTTAGAGCGATGCATCCCCTACTCTTTTCAGGGGACACAACTTACACACATGCCAGTGTTTTTGTTTCTTTGTTATTTTTTGTTGTTGTTTTTCAGTGGACGGAAGCATCGGCATCTTGTACCAAGTGCCCGGACCAATCACGCACCCTGTCCCGTACAGTGAAGCCACACGTCAACATCCCAGTGGTTGCTCGGGACATCCTTTACCTTGTTTTTGATCCTCGTCCAAGTCCCTTCTAAAAGCTTCGTCGCGGTGTTAAAATCTTCTCTCCTTCAAAGGGAAGGCGCAAAATACAAGCCGTGTGTCTTAAAGGCTGGCTTGTGTCTTTCTCCGTGTCTCACCGCTCACGCTCTCAGTTTGCGGACATGCCGGGCTGCAGCGGTGGAGGAGGAAAGACTATTCCTGCAGGACGAGGGAAGAACATGCAGAGGGAGAGGGAGGGGGAGGGGGCAGGAGGGATGCTCATGAATCTAATCCGGGCTAACTGGAGGGTCTATCTAGTTTCCAAACTCCATTTCTTTTTCATTATAACAACGTTAAAAACTAACAGTAACAGTAAGTAACAAGAGCGCCTTAATTACCCGGTGCAACGTGCAAGAAGTAAGCTATAACAGCGTTGGTTCGTTACCTCAGATATTCTCACACCTCTTAACTGATTAGCTCTTGATTCGTTATTATTCACAATTCAAAATTCGTATTTTTATTATCTCTTTATAGAGAACGTAATCATAATGTAAATACTACGGCACAGGAAATGGTTAACATAAATAATTCATACATAGATAAATACAAACTGACCTCAATTGAAATGACCAGTGTTCACACACAAAAGAAACATGCTCCAGATTTGTTTGTTAGTATTTATGAATTCACATTATACAAAGTTCATTATAAACAACAACAACAACAACAATAATAATACTAATTAATGAATAACTAAAGCTATGACGAGATACTAAACAGGTATTATTGAGTAGATATGACGTCTTCCGTCATTGTTGAGATCAGACTGTTGCAAGTTTTGTTTTTAGTGAGTCAAGCCAGATGTTTTGTATCAGTTGTTTACTGTCATGATGCTGAAGGAGTCCTCATATTATTTCCTCGATACACTGTGTCACAGTACTTACAGACTAGCATTTATATAACACTTTGGTGATCTTATTGACTACTAAAAGAGTTGTCAAAGGAGCTTGCAGAGAAAAGCGTCTGGACTTCTTTAAGTTGCTTGAAGACGTTTCACCTCTCATCCGAGAAGCTTCTTCAGTTCTAAGGTCAAATGGTGGAGAGTCCCAGATATGTAGTCAAAGCTCCTTTGACTACGATGACCTGGATGACTGAGAACCTTCACAGACATACTAAAAGAGTTAAGACACATTTCACATGCATTCATACAGTGCCTTATTCTGATTTGTGACCTTATACACTTTAAACATTTTATCTGCTTCTCATCCATAATCAGTTTAGGGTTAACAGTTAACCCAACTGCATGTCTTTGGACTGTGGAAGCTGCAGCTCCTGGAGGTAACAACAACATAACATACAATTTGAAACAAGAACTTTCTCACTGTGAGGTGACAGTGGTTACCACTGTACCGCTATGTCCACACCAGTTTATGTAGTACTATGGATTTAAAGAAGCAGGATAACAAGTAAAGTAACAAACACAACATGTTGTAAAAGAAATGTCAACCTTCAGGGATTAAAAAATGAAGATAGAAATACCAAAAACTGCAGTTCCTGGAATAGCCACTTGAAGCTTGCTCAAAAAGCACAGACACAAGTACGGCCAGAGGCTCCACATATTTCTGACTCTGCCTCCTGGTCTCACTCCATAGCTGCAACATGCAGATGACGCTCTGTGTAGGCTCTTGTAGGAACTCCAACACACAACAATGCAGGCCCTTCAAGAAGTCTATGCTCCAGTTTTGATGAGATTTGATGAGATAAATTTTAGTAACTGTTTCTTTGCAATGCTCGGAATTGAGTAGGGAGGCCGGTACCATGACTTTAGTTCACAGTCTGAACTTGTATGTTTTAGGTTTATTGACCATTCATAAGTCAGATTCACGCATACTTATGCGGTGCTTTGTGACATTCAGTGTGCATGGTGCTTTTATCACACGCACCCACACAGTAATGGCTGCGTCAACTGGAGATTCAATATCTTCCCCTTCTTTAACCTGTGGACTGGATGAGTTCAGATCAATCTGTATGCTGGGCAACCCGCTCTATTTCTCCTGAGCCACAGTCTGTGTGAACAATGTCTGGAGCCAAAAAGTATCCACATTTTCATCCAGAAAGCATATAGAGGTATCACAGCAGCTGGATCAGGTCAGTTCTTTTAGGTTTATAGCTTGTTTTGTCTCCACCTGAAATCCACATCTTCACCTGTTCCCTGTTTGCCTACCAGCCCACCACCATATTTGCCCTTTCTCCTCGTTGGTTTGTAATGCTCTGTGCCACAGTTTTACTGCCTCCTGGGGCTGTTTGTCTGTCTATGCTTCGGTGTCAAGCTGTTTTACTGTGTGGACCCTTGTGTTTGCAGGCATTTGTATATTTCTAAGGTTAGAAACTCTTAATTGTTCCAGTCTGTCCTTATGCGAGTCTTTCTCTCGTACACACCCTAGGAGATGACCCACATAAAGGACAAAGTATATATTTATCACCTGAACTTAACCTTGTTTCAGATGCTACGGGCCTAGTGAACCTCCAGCTCTAAAAGAAGATTTTTTTAATGCCCTTGTAACTACTTATAATGTCCGTGCTTTTTTTTTTTTCATATTGCAACATTGACACACTTTGCAGACATGGTGAGACAGACAGGCAGAGAGAACACTATGCACCAAAGGGAGCTTGTACTGCTGAATCTGCCATCAATTAATCAAGACATAGGAAGCTGTGTCCAGTCAGCACACTCTGACACACACATCCATCATGCAGTTTACAACCTAAGAATATTTAGTAACAATAGCATCCCGCATACGCACGGAGATACGCCATTGTCCCGTGATTGTCCTCCATCACTACAATGTGTTTCTTCTAGTTTGGGTTGAGGCTTCTACTTAGACACATCATTATTCAGCAGCTTGTAGAGTCACCTTTAACTGTAGTATTCATTTTCTGGAAGATGTTAACCGTCTCTGTTCTTCTAAAGGAAATTTGGCCCACTATTCTTCATAACGTTAACTCAGTCCATTTAGGGTTTCAGGCATTTCTTTATGCACAGCTCGATTAAGGTCCCATCACAGCATTTATTTGGGTTGAGGTCAGGATTTTGTCTGGCCTACTCCAACACCTCGATTCTTTTCTTTTTCAGCCATTGTGTTGTAGATCTTGCTGGTTTAGGATGATTGTACTGTTGCATAACTAAATTTTGGTCAATTTTTAGCTGTAAGGCTGATGGGCTCACATTAGGCTCTAGAATAATGGGAGGTCAGAGTCAACTCATTACATATATGGTGCACAGGTCCTGTAGCTGAAAAACAAGTCCAGATCAGCACCCCTGCACCACTGTGTGGGACAACTGGATGAGGTAATTGTGTCTGTCAACACTTTGGATTTTTTTTTAGCAATTTCTCTGAGCATTTTGTGGTTTGACCTTTGGGTTAATTTGCTGGCGTGTCCACTCTGGTGAAGATTTTCAACAGTTTTTTTGTTTTCCACTTGTGTATAATCTACTGTAGAATGATGGATTTCGGACTGTTTGGTCTTATAATCCTTTTCAGATAAGCAGAAACAATCGGTTCGCTCCTGATGTCTTTTCATTGGCGTCATATCAACACACACCTGAATGGTCCATTCTAATTCTCACAGTGTTCGTATTTTTTTTTCATTGCACCATAGAGTCATTGACAACTTCATATATTTATTTATTTACATGACTGTACAACATCATAATGTGACCTCAAAAGTTATCTTATCCAGCATCTTAGTTTACAGTGTGAACATCTGCCGTTTAGCAATTTTTCAGGTTTGAAGGTATGTGGCTAGAAAATCTTCATCAGAGAATAGTTATAAGTATGGAATAAATGAAAACGGCAGCAATGTTAGAATAAATGAAGGATAATCAGCAATGGCCTTCAATTTATAAACTTCAATTTCCATTGTAGAAATTGTTACTTGGACCTGGTCTACTTAAGCTGGTGCCACAGGAAATAGAGAAGCTGACAGTAAAATACAACACAGTGGGTGCTAAATTTCTGGCTTATGGCACTGCTGCTGTTGAATTATATATTATGGCACATGAAGAACCTTAGTGCTGCTGTACCATTTCTTAAAGAAAGGTTTGTTTGTTTGTTTTTTTAAAGCCAGCTGTTAATTTCATTGCAGACAACTCTTCTTCATAGCTGTATGTTTAAATGCTGCCTGCACACATCAGTAAATATGTGGATTGTATCTTCTTAGACAACCCAAATCCACCAATCCCATCCCCCTAGACTGATTGACTAACCAGTAGGCCCCTGTTTTATGACCTTTTACTGGTGGTCCATTCAATACTTAAAAAACCTCCTCCACAGAAATAAGTGTGACCTTTTCACACGATGAAGAATAAGGGTAAGCGTTATTATGAAATTAAGAATATAAACACCTTGAGGTTTCGTGATTTAACACTAAATAAACTGAACTAAAATGAACTGAAATAAAATGAACCGAACTGAATTGAATAAGATTAAAATATGTATTTCGTTGAAAAGTTATTTCTGTTTTATTGTTATTTACAATTTTTTTTATCACATTACATATGATATCCCTGCTTTCATTTCTATCCCCTTGCAGACCCAAGCAAGTTTCTACATAGTTACGGTCCTAAAATAGCATAGAGCATTCATGCATCACCTCCTGTGTGTTGTCAAAGGTGCCTCTAATGATCTTCACAATGTTAAAAACGTAAGATCCATTCTACTTCCATAATTGTAGTCTTAAAATGTTAAATAGCATGATTCACTGGGGACATTGTGTGCATTAGTCATATTTAAAGTCCCCAGTGAATCAGTGCATTCACAAGGTGATAATTGCATGACAATGAAATGTCTATGTCTCTAGAGCAGATGTTCAGTATTCATATTTTAAAGAACAGATTACAATATTGATGACTTCTCAGCCCGCCCCTTTTTCTTAGTGCTGTATCATTGCCAGCGTTTCCTCTCTTTCAGTGGTAGGTCATGTTATTTATTTATTTATTTTTTCTGAAGGGCATACTGGCCTCTCTCCGGCTATTCTGTGAAGTCAGAGGGGAGGGGTGGTTTTCTTTGGATATTAGTCTGCTGTCCATCATTCCTGCTGCACTCTGAGGTCCTCAGAGATGCTGAAAGAATGAAAGGGAGGAGGTGAAGTGAGGGATAAAAAGGAGGGGAGGGCAGTTGAGGGATTGCATGTAATTTATGTGTGTGTCTCTATATGTGTGAGTATGTGTGTGTGTGTGTCCATCAACCTCTGAAGTCCCAGACATTGGGAGGTGTGTACTGCTGCAATGCGTAAAGGCATTACAGCTTCAAGCAGTGAGCAGACACTGAGTGTGACTGACTGAAATGCTGAATGACTGACTGGTTGACTGATGGGATCAGAGTTTCATACAGTACAGTTCTCTTTATGAAAAAAAAACAACAACCTGTCAAAATAGTTAACTACCGAGCTGTCTTTATAGGTTTTATAGGCTTTTACAGCCCTTGCACATCTCATAATCACAGACCCACTGGTCTGCTTCATCTTGTGATAAATCTACTTTATTGTTCTGATCTTTCCTCATCAAACCAATCTAAGTCAGCCCTAGAGTTAATGCGATGATCTTCACTATGTTAAGAACACTAAAAAGCATTCTTCCAATCCACCCTTTGTTTGTTTTTTTCTCCCATATTCACAAATTCATATGAACTACATGGTTTCTCCCTTCAAAACTACACTCAGAAAGTAAAAGTAAAAAAAAGTAAAAAGAAGAGAGTTGAAAGTGCTGGCGAATTATGAAATTTTATATAGAAATCATTACTTACTAATTAAGAGAAGAGAAGAGAACAGAAGGTGCAGCAGGTGATTGAGAATGGCTATTTTTCCTCTTAGTTCAGGAGTGCAAAAGCTGGGCGTGAAGGATTGCAGGAAAGCCATTCAGCGGTGTCCAGTCTGCACTGCTGCTTACCTTTTTTTTTTTTTTTCTCCCAGAAGGAGGGTGTTTGATTTAATTTCATCCTTCCTGTCAATGAAGGGTGGTTCAGCTTTCTGTTGTTCAAATGTATATCTTGTGATGCACATATATACTTATTTTGAACAAAGGTAAAAATTTTCCTCAGTTATTCGTTATTTTAGCTTTGACACACCAATGTAAACGCTCCATAGCTGAGACGTTCATACTCGAGCATGATGTCACCATAGCTTGCCATATTGTGGTGTCAGAAGATCATTAACTTCCTGAGGTCTGACAGCAGGGCAAAGGAGTGGTGAGGGAAGCATCTCAGTGTGACAGCTGGAAACACTCCAGTTTGAAGAAACACACGGACAGATTTTAGAAAAAATATGAGGAAAGGAAAGGAAAGGATTAAGTCATAGCCGAGCTACAGTGCAGTAATATTTTTCCTCCATCTGTCTGTGAAAAAAACATAATTTGGACTTGACATTTCCAACTGAAAGCACAGCCAAGACTCAGAGCTGATTTGTTCCTTCACTGTGCTCTGGTGGCAAGGTCACTGGACACTATTGTTTACCAGTGCAAATTTCTTGCAACCTTCAGTATCCTTTTGAATCTTCCCCTGTACCTGTCTGAAGGCATAAAATACTGCAGGAGGCTGGGCTCCCCGCTCTCCTGTACAAAAATGATTGGAAAGCATCCAGAGTGAACGCATCATGCCCCAGAAAGCTAGTGCAGTAGAACTGTCAACAGGACGGCTGGAGCTGAATTCACACCCACCACAGTACCAAATATGAGCCTGCAGCTAGTGCAGTGGACGGGAACCCCAGAGATTTGGGGCTTTTCTGAAGACATTTGAGCTACAGCTCAAAAAGCCCTACTAAGAAACAGACTAACAGTGAAGGGGGTCTAAGGAATTATCTTTTAAGGATTCAATCATTGCTAATCTTTTGAATCTGATGCGTCAATTTCCATTATACAAAATGGACACACGTGATTAAAAATGAATGATGAAATGCTTTATGGCTGTACGTGACAAATTATAAAAGACATTGTGGTTCAAGTGCAGTTTAAGTTTAAGCTAGATCAAAAGCTACTGTGAATGCTCAAATTAGCCTGCTCTTATAAAGTGACACCCCCTTCTCAGCCCCTGGAAAGGAATGAAAAACAAAGCGCAGAGAATCAGGTCCAAAGTGTCTTGTTTCCTGTGGGGAAGCATTTTCCAGTGCACTACATCTGACAGTCTGACTGTCTAACCAGCTTCTCATTTAAGATACCAGAGAGAGCTGCTTGCTGTCAGACATTCTGCAGTGCAGTCATTCACACAAATATTGAAGAGATAAATGCATGAAAAGCAAGGAAATAGGATTTTAGTTTTTCAGGAGCAATCTAATCTTTTTCATGGCTTCATTTGTTTAGAGACCAATCAGACTGGATATTTTTTAATTTGTTTTTAAATTACATCTACCCCCACATCAACACCAGGATGTGGGGGTAGAAAGTATGGGCAAAAAGCAGAGCACAACAGACTTGTGATTCAGGTGAGAGAGAGAAAATGTGAGTGTGATACATGGGATAAGAGACGCACCACCCCCACCTTTTAGAGACTGAGAATAGTGTGTTTGTATGTGTGTGTGTTTTTGGCTGGTCTGTGAAGTCAGCCTAATTAATAGCCAGGAGTGTTTGGCTTAAAGCAGTATTCTTAAATTAGAAAAAGCTTTCTGGTGTCCAGCTTGCCAGAATAAAGCAGCCACATTACTGCTATGTTCCTGAAAGATATGTAAAATATCTTTTCTGAATGTTTTACTTTCCTAAACAAAATAACACAAAGCTGTATTCACATACTTGTCTTTCAGTCTGCCTGTCTATCTATTAAATCGATGCTTCATTGCAGCCCCAGTTGCACAGGTCTACAGACTGGTTGGTGACCATCTGCCAACCATCAGTTGCAAGGGTATAATGTGTATTCTCCGACTGATGTTGAGTGATTATTGGCAATATCTGTGAAATTGATTGCTTAAGCCCCATTGAGACCAGTCGGAGACTCCCTGGTAACCACCAGTGAAAGTGTATTCCATGACCAGGTGACTGGCTGCTGGAGGTTACCTGCAGTTGCTAGTGTGAAACTGGTTGTAAAGAGATATAAAGTGATCTGCCCAAAACCTTGCGATTGCTTTGATTGGCAATATTTCGCATGGAAGATGTCAACTTGTCTTCAATCAAAAACTAATCACCAAGGGATAGTGAAATTGAAAAGTACCACTTAAACCAGAAATGGAGAATATTTGCCTTTAAAGGAAAAGTTGGACCTTCTGAAATGTGATGGCAAAACTTCTGCTTTGTAGATGAATATTTTCAGTGCAAACCATAAGCAGCATTAATTATGTTAACTAATAAGTTCCGTAACAGTTTTCGTCAACAACTTTTCTTTTTCTGACAAAAAGGAAATGATAACTAAATAAAAACTAAGGCATGGGGACAAAAACTATTACGAAATGTATTGACATAACTAAAAATATATTGGAGAAGCAACATCCAATCTAAACTAATTAAGTTGGGTAGAAAGGCAGGATAAGTTTGGAATTGACCCGATCAGAAGTAATCTCCTTGTGTTGTAAGGTTATTTGCTTGGGAGGAAGAGAAGAGTAGACATATGGGCACATTTTGCATTTCATGTCAAGGAAAATAAAATGCTTCATGTCAGTCACATTTCTGGCTCTAAGCCTCTGCAAGATCAGTATTAACCACACCAAAGGGGAGGACTCTAAGCAATATGGTGGATTGGTGAATCTAAAGATGTGTGGGTCTTTTGGTATGTGCATGTTGATTAAAGTAGCCTGACTGTAGTGATCAATACTCTATGGGTCACTATGGTCCTTTTACTGCTTTTATTTCACGTGTCAGTCACCAATGTGCGTTGTTTCTTTCTCTCTGTCTCACACACTGATCCACAGCACCTATCCTTTGAGGATAAAGATTCTGCTGACAGAACAATCTTGTATTAACCACCCCATGGCTCATGTCCAGTGAGTGTGTGTGTGTGTGTGTGTGTGTGTGTGTGTGTGTGTGTGTGTGTGTGTGTGTGTGTGTGCGTGTGCACGCATTTCTTTCATGTATCATTACTGAGTATAAGCCCTCTTGGGTGTACTGACAGTAGTGTCACATTTTTTAAGTATCATTTTAAAAGTATGAAAAGGTTTACTTCCTGCTGCCAACATTGCCACTTAGTGAACCATACAAATCCTGCACAAAATGTCAGAGACCCAAAAGTACAGTGAAGTCATGGAATATGATGCACTTCTCATTAGGCTTTAATAAGAAAATATATGAAGTCATAGAGTTAAAAATTAGGACGTGAGAGTTTTTTAAGTTTACTTATTATTTCAGTTTTGTTAGTAACCCATATATGAGAAAGCATTGTTTTTTATTCTTTTTGATGATTGCACAAGCTTTTAGATATACAGAAATGTTTGCATTTTCAGTGAAATTTGGTTAAAAGCCTGAGCACTAGAGCCCCACACAATGCTGTCTGTTCTATGTGCTGAGCACATATGATTACTCTGATTTCAGCAAAACATTCACCAAATTTCCAGATGACACTGCAGTGGTGGGGCTTATTTCTTGGGGGAGGAGTCTGCTTATCAAGATGAGGTGGAGCAGCTGTTTCAGTCGTGCAGAGGCAGAAACCTGATCTCTAACATGTCTAATACTAAAGAAGTGCTCATTAGCTTCAGGAAGACATTAAAAATATTAAGCCTTTATTTATCAGCAAGGTGTATGTGGACAGAGTCACAGACTTCCATTTTCTGGTGGTTTCGGGGAAATAAACACCACAGAGCTTCCTTTACTTCCTGAGGGTCATCAGAAAGAGCAAAAAAGAGTGTTGGTGTCCTTCTACTGCTGCTCCATATTTGAACATATTGCTTCTGTGTGTGGTTCTCCTGTTCACAGCGGCACAGATAACGGAGCTCCAGAAGGTTATCAATATAGCCCAGGAAAATAATTTCTTGCTCCTCTCCCTACTCTGGATGACCTATACATGTCTGGCTACCTCAACAAAGGGCAGTGACATCATAAGGGATACATTGTTAATGTCAGTTAGATAGTACTGAAATTTTTTTTAAAAAAGGATAAAAAGACTGAAAAACCATTTTGGTCCCAGAGCAGTACAAGCATTAAATGCTGCAAAAACAATATCCATATAATTGTGCTTGGTGCAATAAGAGATTTGTGTAGTTTGGGAGAATATAGAAGGGTTGTGTTTGTCCTGGTGTGGTTTCATCTCGTAGATGGTTTTATATAGTTTATATTTTTATATAGGTTTTCACATGATTGTTGTGATCTTCACACTGTTGAGAAAAACATTTAATTTCGTTGCACATGTTCCATGTTACAATGAAAAAGATATTCTATTCTATTAAAATGAAAATACATTACACTTTTGTTGACATATTCAGAACAAGCAGTCCAAAGCCGCTCACGCTACGCCTTTCTTCCAGAATGGGTCTTCCATGAATCATTTTATTGATTAGGCTTTCTGTCTTATTCTGAAGATGCACACACAAACTGCTGATGCAGGGTTTCCAGTGTGCTGGAGATCTGTGAATACATTATATATACACACTCAGAGGGGCCATACATATTTGATGACTATAAAAAGGTAAGACTGGGGGAGAGCTATGATGGCTCTCCTGCCCTTTCAGGTTGAACAACACAGCTTCTACCTTACTATGCATCACTATGTGTAATAGCACATAGATTTTCATTAGAAGCAGCGCAGCAAGGATGCTGTCTGTCATTACCTTGATTGAAAACCGAATTTCTTGCAAAACAAGATGCATTTGTTATATATGCATCTGTCCTTTTTTTTTTTTTTCATGTCAGCATGTTAGTAAACATCCTTTATCTGCTAAACCTACATGCTTGCAATTTATGTTTACTGGAAATTAAGGTTTCGCCCTTGAATATTTGCAACTACAACAAAGTGTCAGTGAGTGATTTGTGATTAGATATTTAGTGACTGTCTAGACTAAGCTTCAGCATTCTCTGCCCTACTGCATAGTCTGTGTGATAAGCCGAAAACGCCCATACAGCCTCTCCCTGCTTTACATGTGACTTTGCAGATATGATGTGTGCCCTTGAAAGAAACCTTGGCTTGCATTGCAGTCACGATGATGGCTATGAGAGCAGCAATGTGGCTGCGCTGCTGCTCCCCTGTGGACAAAATGAAGAAGTGCAACTGCAGAGGTTTTTTATTTTTTTTTAAATGTGCTGCAAATAGTTTCAGCGTAAGTACAGAGGGGAAAACCCATTGAATGACTAAATATGAGCTGAGCTCCTCTAGCACTGTTACCCACGGCTATGATAATGATGATTAAAATGAGAGATGTGTTATGAGGATTATTTTTGTTAAATTTTATGTGTGACAAAACCAGAACAAGATAGGACTCTTTAAGATAGGAGATCTTTATCTCTTCCTTTTCCCACCTCTTCTTCTGCCTTTCCTTCTTTTTCTTCTCTTACCTGCCATCTCTCCACCAACCTCTCTCCACTTTCCTGGAATCCCAACTGCCCATATACTCATCACATTCTCAAGAAACAAACAAGTAAAGTCTCCAAATCAAATTGGGAAAAACTGCAAGAGTTTGTTAAACTCATCTTGGTCACCACTAGCCTCTTTGGCATACAAACACTTCTGCAGATTAACTACCTGTCAGTGCCACTGACCTGCTGATTAAACCCTGCTCTCACTATTCAAATAGAGTTGGTAAAACTGCTGTTGGCTTCTAGGTTCTGATGCTTGAGCCCAAGCTCTGGTTTAGTATGACAAATTTCTGACTAAACATCTTAGGGAAAACTTTGGGTTCAATGTGAGTTTAAATTTTTTTTTGATGTGGGCTTATTGTGAATTTGTGGGGGAAAACACCCTAATTAAAAACGAGCCACTACTGAGAGCATATTGTGTGTTACTGTGCTGGCTGCTCACACCCAGATATCAAACTGCTCCAAATCTGTCAGCAGCTCTCAAAAGGAAATTACCCTGTTCTTCGGTGAGCGCTCTCAAATAAAAAAAAAACAAAAAAAACAGGCATCATTCTTTTTTTTTCCAGACAAAAGAAGTCTGACGCTTAATTCTGGATTCTTTTCCTCCCCACACCTGAAATTCACTGAGGAGATGATGGAGCGGGTCTGGGCTCAGATCTACCCCCCGTCCCAATCCCTTTTTGTCCCCCATAAACCCCCCACCAGAGCGGCCAAAGGTTCGCCATCGAGCCCCACCCTCAACAGAGCAATCGAAGTCACATTGCCCAGCCTCGCCCCCCTTAGTTCCTCTTCATGCCCTGTCTCCGCAGTCTGATGCGTGATGTGTGAAGGGTCCGGGCTGTGAGGATTATGGCAGTGATGACTTTTCCCAGGAGAAGCTGGGACCCTGTTTACTAGAAGGTTTTAAAATTTCTGTACTTTTAGGTGACAGGAGACATGTGGCCTGGTCAAAACACAGAGAGCTGCACTCTAAAAGATCTTTAAACATAGTAAACATACCTTGTGTGCCACAGACTGCTCCCAAACACGAGGGGACAAGTAATACCTCTAAAACACTTAAGTTGGCTTTATTAAACATTAGATCTCTAGCTGGGAAAACATTTTTAATTAATGATTTAATCACTGAGCACAGCCTTGATTTTATGTTTTTAACTGAAACTTGGTTGGACCAAAGTAACAGTGGAGCTGTTCTCATCGAGACGACCCCTCCTAACTACAGTTTTATCAGTGAGGTCAGGGCGAGCAGGAGAGGAGGAGGGGTTGCTGTCTTATTTAATGAATCATTTCAATGTAAGCAGCTATCTCCTGGAAGTTTTCAGTCTTTTGAATATGTGGCTTTACAGCTGAAGGCCCCATCCAAAGTTGTGTTTCTTAATGTTTACAGGCCTCCCAAATACTGCACAGACTTTTTTAATGACCTTAGTGAACTGCTGTCTGTGATCTGTGTTGATTTTGTCTGTGTAATTATTGCTGGGGATTTTAACATTCATGTGGACAACCCTCAGGACAAAGGGACTAAAGACCTGAGTAACACTCTGGGCAACTTTGGGCTGACTCAGCATGTAACAGAGGCCACACATAATAGAGGACACACTCTTGACCTACTGATCTCCAAAGGCCTGAGCATTTCAAAGGTTACTGTGTCTGATGTGGGCCTGTCTGATCATTACTGTGTTTTCTTTGAAAGTAAAATCTCAGCCCACACAAATATATCAACAACAGTGATCACAAAACGGTGTATAACTGAACACATTAGTGCAATTTTTAACCAGGTCTTCCCATTAACACCTGACCTGTCCAGAGGGTCAGTCAATGAGCTCGTCAATAGCTTCAATGCTAACATGTTAAATGTAATGGACACTATTGCTCCCATTAAGGTGAAGGTTATCTCTGGAAGGAAAAAGTCTCCATGGAGAAACTCCACACTGGTGAAAAATGAAAAAAGAGAGTGTAGGAAAGCTGAGCGCAGATGGAGAAAAACAAACCTCCAGGTTCATTATGACATTTATAAAGAGAAACTTCACAATTATAATTTACAACTGAGGAATGCAAGGAGGTCCTACTTCTCTGACATCATCACTAAAAACAGCCATAATGCTCGGGTCTTATTTTCTACAGTTGACAGGCTAACAAACCCTCCTGTGTCAGTGGCAGCTGAACTTCATTCGACCATGGCCTGCAATGACTTTGCCAAATTCTTCACTGAAAAAATCCAAAAAATTAGACAAGCAATTGGTACATCAACAGCAGATCCAGGATATGTACTGTGTCCACCAAAAAACTGTTTAAACACCATGAAACAGTTTCAACCTATTAACAGCAAAGACCTGGAGGACATCTTAGGTCAACTGAACTCCTCCTCCTGCTGTTTAGATGTCCTGCCAACAAGTTTTTTCAAAAAGGTCTCAAAGACTTTAGAGTCAGACCTGTTACAGATCGTCAACTTTTCTTTATTATCAGGTGTGTTTCCAGAATCACTAAAAACTGCTGTAATCAAACCTATACTGAAAAAGGACAATCTTGACAAGACACAAATGAACAACTACAGGCCGATCTCAAATCTCCCGTTTTTAAGTAAGATCATTGAAAAAGCAGTTTCTCAACAGCTCAGTTACTTCTTAAAACAGAATAATTGCTACGATGCCTTCCAGTCAGGTTTTAGACAGAACCACAGCACTGAAACCGCTCTGACCAAAGTGTTTAATGACATATGTCTGAATACAGACAGTGGAAAAATGTCAGTCCTAGTTTTACTGGATCTCAGTGCAGCATTTGATACAGTTGACCACAACATATTACTCAAACGACTGGAGAACTGGACAGGTCTTTCAGGAACTGTACTAAACTGGTTCAAAACATACGTAGAAAACAGGAAATACTTTGTATCAATAGGTAACTTCACATCTGAGCAGACAAGTATCACATGTGGAGTTCCCCAAGGTTCCATCTTGGGACCCCTTCTGTTTAACATCTACATGCTCCCACTGGCACAGATTATAAACAACAACAAAATAAACTATCACAGCTATGCAGATGACACACAAATATATATCACAATGTCACCAGGAGACCGAGGCCCTGTACAGGCTCTTGGTAAATGCATTGAGGAAATCAATGACTGGTTGTGCCACAATTTTCTCCAGCTAAACAAAAACAAAACTGAGGTAATAGTCTTTGGCGCCAAAGAAAAACGATTACAGGTCACCAGAGAACTTCAATCTATACATCTAAAAACCACAAACCAGGCGAGAAATTTGGGTGTAGTGATGGATGCAGACCTAAACTTAGAGAAACACATTAAGACAATAACAAAGTCAGCTTACTATCACCTCAAGAATATATCAAGGATAAAAGATCTGATGTCTCAACAGGACCTGGAAAAACTAGTCCATGCATTCATCTTTAGTAGGCTTGATTACTGTAACAGCATCTTTACAGGTCTACCTAAAAAATCAGTCAGACAACTACAGCTCATTCAGAACTCTGCTGCTCGAGTCCTCACTAAGACCAAAAAAGTGGACCACATCAGTCCAGCTCTGAGGTCCTTACACTGGCTGCCTGTCCGTCAGAGGATAGACTTTAAAGTTCTGATGCTGGCCTATAAAGCTCTGAATGGTTTAGGACCAAAATACATCAATGACCTCCTGACCCAGTATGAACCATCCAGATCCCTCAGGTCATCTGGATCCGGTCTTTTATCAGTTCCCAGAGTCAGAACCAGACACGGAGAAGCTGCATTCAGCTTTTATGCTCCTTATATCTGGAACAAACTCCCAGAAAGCCTCAGATCAGCTGAAACACTCAGTTTATTTAAATCCAGGTTGAAGACTCACCTGTTCTCAGCTGCATTTGAATAAAGCACCAAATCCACACTTTAAGCTTAAATTTCAAAACTTACATTTAACTACTGATTTTATCTACTGTTCTGATTTTATCTGTTTTGATTTTATATACTGTTGTTTGTTGTTTGTTTGTTAATTAGTTAGTTAGTTTATTTGCTTGTTTTAATCAATTTTAAATCATGCTTTTTATTTGTTCTTGTTTCTAATGTCTCTGTAAAGCACTTTGAATCACCTTGTTGTTGAATTGTGCTATACAAATAAACTTGCCTTGCCTTGCCTTGCCTTATTTATTCCTAATGCACCTGGAGGGATGTATTGACCAGTGAAAGCAGATAGTGACAATGGGCCATAACAACTGATAACATGTGTATCTGGGTTTTGTTTGTCTGCTGTTTGTTTTGCTGATCTCGTGTAGGTGTTTGTCTTCAGGAAATCTGACACTCTCTGTTATCTCTCAGAGCCACTGTGATAAGCTTCTTTCTGCACCCCAACTGGGTTAGCCACGAAGAGAAATACAACATAGAGATGCTCAAGCCTGCAATGGCATGGATATAAAAGGAAGAGGTGGTATGATTAAGGAAAAAAGAAATGCTTTGTGGGTATCCTGGAGCACATGCTCACAGCTGGATAAGGAAGGAGGTGTAATGTGTAAATGGGCTCACGGCCCTCATTTCTTTGCTGGTCCTTTGTTACCATAATTTTAAAATCGTTTAAACTCCAACAAATTGTTTGTCAGACCAATTTCACTGTATAAAGATTTTACATTTACAGGTAAAAAGAAAGGTACTGTCTTTGCGAGTTGGTCTGTAGAAATGGTACTATGCCTAGAACTGTAGCTTTAATCATGCCTATGCACAAAAGCACATCCACATGATGCAGTCACAAGTTCCCCACATGACTGTGTCACTCAAGCCTATTTTCCCTCATTCTCTCTCTCCCATCATTTACAGCAGATGTTCGGTGGCTTTTTAAAATCATTGTCAGATATCAAAAGCTGTCATTTGTGCAGGATTAAAATACCCAAATGTACACATTTTCCCAGTGTTCAATTTATTAATCTGGTAAAAACACTGATATAAACTTGTTTAAATGGGTAACATTTTTTCATCAGAGATTAATTTAACATATATCTGTGCAAATTTTATGATTTTAATGAATATAGTTTTTTCTCTTGATACATTTTTCTACATGTTTTCCAAGCTCCTCAGCAACTCTTCAACTGCCAAATGGTACAAGTAAATCTGACACTGAATGCAGTGGACTGCTCTTTTACACAGGCAAGCACTCTCATGCAGCTTCTGTTTTCTGTTTTGGCTCATTTCAGCAGCTGGGAAAACAGGTATTTTTTTTACCCCTCAGCCATAAAAGTCTAATGGGGTATTGTTTTCACCATGCTGGGCGGGTGGATTGGCAGGCAGCATACACACCAAAGTTTATGAATGTGATAACTTGAGAATGAGGCCTCATAGGAATTTTCAATTTATACTATAGGTGCATCATCTAAAAATCTTGGACAAGTTAGAATCACTGCGATCTTGACTTGGTCAAAGTCAAAGTTTTCATAAAATCATCCAGGATTTTCACATTTATACAACAGGTGCATCTACTAGGAGGCTAAGGGATAGCACTGGTGGCCACCAGTATTTTTTAATATATTAAAAATGATGGCACCATGTCGGTTGTGACAGCACATGGGACAGCTTTTACCCAACCACTATCAGGCTGTTTAATTCAGAATACACATCATAATTGGATATAGTACAAAAGCTGAGCACACCTTAGTCGTCTATAGTTTTTAAGTAATGTTCTCACACAGTGCAATATCATCTTTTATTTTATTGTTCATTATGTAATAGACAGTTGCATTACAGTCCTTGAACCAGGTCGACATAATTTCACACATACACAATACAACACTGCCGGGTGTTTTGTGAAATCTTAAGGCTAATTGGGAGGAGGAAAGAGCAAAGGGGGGAGGGCATGTATGAGTGTATCTCCTAATGCATTTCACACACTCACTCCTTTACTTGCTTCCGTGACTTCACAGGCCAGTTCAGTGCTCAGTCATACACTTTTCATGCTTTTCAAACGTCTTTCCACCCTCTGCTGAGTTTCCTCTAAGGGTCCATCCAAACCACCATGATGCAGTCAGTTCATGCTACTTCAGTCCTGCTTTTCAGGGAATGAACTCTGCAATGCAGCAGTTATAAAATAGCATCAGTCATTGTGGGGGCTGCATCCAAGACGAAAACACTGCTGTGTAAAGGTACTGCTTAGAAAGACATTCATTTATGTGTTTCTCTAGCTGACTAGGTTCATGCCCAAAGAAATAATGTCGTCGCAATGTTTTCCTCAAGGTTAAATCATTGTAACCTGCTAGTGCTACAGTTTCTAGATTCAACATGCGTGTTGCACTATGTACTGTAACATAGTTTTAAATCATTTTTAACAATTCCAAACCATGCGTTCAGTTTTCATTTGCACAATATAACCAGTGTGTACAAATCTTTCCAGAAGAGATGTGCAGCATTCCGATTTCCCCCACCATATTTGACTACGTGTAAAGTCTAACTGCGTTATCCATATGCGTAATTTCGTTTAATTCTACGTTGTTGCCAGGTTTTTTGACGTATCTTAGCATTCCCCTGGAGTAATGATAAAGCTTAGGGGGAAAACTCAACCAATAGCACTTCCGGGTAGGGTTCAATAAAACAAAAGCTTAAAAGCGTGCACAATTGTGTTTTTAGGACAGTAACTTTACAAGGGTAAAATAACACACACACACACACACACACACACGACCGGTATTGTTACAGATTGTGTTGAGTCCCGCCGTGTAAAAGGCGTTGATAGTGAGCGCTCTGGCTTTTATTTTGAAGGTCCAAACTATGTGCATCTGGTGTCGTCGCGATTTGCTTCATGTTTGTGTTAGCTTGAAACCCCCTCGTGTGAGAGCACCAATGTACAGTACTGGGGACGTAATCACAGAAACCCAAAAGCGGAATAGAAAAAAAGTGTGGCCATCGATGGTTTTAGCGTGAGATGAGGACGGCGTTTCTGGAGGTTTCATGGTGAGTTTCTGTAAGTGGATTTCCACAGCAATCTGATTAAAATGATGGCTACACAGATGGAAACTTCACGGAACTTTAGTATAATTTCGCCAGCTAACCATAGCTAGCTTGGAGTGTCAGGCCACTCCGAAACGTTTGTTCACTTTTTGGGGATTGTCCGGATAAAGTGTCACTCACTCAAACTGGGAAACAGCGCCCTGTAAGGGGTGTGCTGGTGTTAGCAGCACTCTTAGCTCATTTACTATATTGATTTCTAACGTGCTAGCTAACCCTAGCATACGTTTCTGGCTAAACCAGGCGACAGCCGCCCTCATTTAAAACAGTTAAACTTCCTTGAGACAGCTATTCGTTTGAACATAAGGCGAAAATAACAAATTAGTCCGATTGTACCCGCCCGAGCATGTCTTGAATTCTTTAAACATTATTTTACGTTTAGAAAAGTCCGAAGGCAATCATTTTAATCTTTATCTAGTCTAAAAATATTTCTGGTTGCAGAAGGATGACTTTCTGCAACTGAGTTCAGCGATACGTAGTGGTGATTAATTTTTTAAATAGAAATCAGGGCAAGCACTTACAAACTGGCATTATGTAAGGGGCTGTTAAGTTAACGGTCAGTCACTGGGTGTCCCTGTACCCTCTGAGCTTTACTGGGCCGTGTATATTTTTACTGACCTCCTGAAAACAACTGAAAAAAATTATAATGGTTAATGTTGGCATTTAGTGTGTTATGTTGCGCCGATCGCGCCGGCCACCTATAAAACATCCACACAAGAGCATTGATGTAATTTGAGCAGGTGGGTGTGGATGAAAGTTCCAGTTAGTAGTGTAACCACATCTGCAAGACACCAGTGGTAGAACCGCCCTAAAAAAGCTTGCTTTCTTAAAAACGACATTAGATGGCAGTGTGGTATTAATGTAACGTCTCAACTTGTCTGAACTGGATGACTTGAAGATTATGGTTGGTTGGATAGAATACTCTGTCCATTTTTTAGATGTCTGAATGTTGTGTGTAAGCCTTTACAGGACAAGTGAATGAATATCATAATTGTAAAGTAAAGATCCTACAATAATACAAAGAAGACAGCAGAAAACAACCCCAACAGTCATATGACCCTCTATGAGCAAGTGCTTTGGCGATAACCGGTCGGGGTTATGAATGAGTGATGTAAAGGTGAAATAAAAATACCAGAGTGTAATGGATTGAAAATTGTAATACTTTACAAGGTATTCCTGCATATATTCAAACAGGTGTGATTACATAGCAAACCAGTAAAGAAGGATGGAAGCAGGATGTGTGCACATTTCCTGATTTATTGCTTTGTTTGCTCAGAAAAAGTATGGGAATAGTTGCTGCATATTTAAGAGTCATTTATGATTGTGTTTTATGATGTAAGCTCCACCACCACTGTCCCACCCTTGTAGATAATTATAGTCAAGCAGTATTTACTCGGTCTTGTTTGAATGCTTCAATATGTTAAGACAGTGGTTCCCAAAATTTTTTGCTAGGCCTCCCCACACACACACCCTTCTTTAACAACAATTAAGCAGATAATTAAGCAATAAATTACAGGTAGTGCTAAAATAAACTACTAACTCTTTTGTGCTACGTCCACACCTACATGAGTATTTCTGAAAACGCAGCTGTTTCTATGCGTTTGGGTCTTTCTTCCACACGTAAACGGCGTTTCGAATCACTGAAAACTTTGATTTTTAAAAACTCCCTTTTTGTGTTTACGTGCGGATGAGGAATACAGAGTTCGTCACGCAAGGTCAAAGGTATGTGCCTTTTTTTCACGTCACGCTGTGCGCCACGTTATTGTTTACATGAGCTGAATTGCAGAATGACAGATAGAGACAGAATACTGTTGCTGTTAATCTGACTATCTGCAGGTTTTACACGTTTACATATACACACGCAGTTACTGTCCCTCCATTTAGAAAGGCAGAGGCGTCACGGTGTAATTATTTTACGTGTAGTTGTGTTTTTTTCCTGTGTAATAATATTCAACATTGCTATCAATACATTTTTTCAAAAAATGCCTCTCTGTGCAAAATAGGTTCAAAAACATAAACAGCTGTGGGATACTGTTTGTCCGTGATTTGAACCGGGGAAACAAATTGTGGCAGGATCAGCCTGATATTATTTGTATCCCATTGTAACTTTACTGTATAAAGAGCTAACATCTCCAACATGTCAGGAGTAGTTAGTCATTACAAGAAGTTAGAGCTGGGCGATAGAACGATAACGATATGTATCGCGATATAACTTTTACTCGATAGAGAAATTAAGCTATCGCGATAGACCTCGCCGCTCTTGTCCTCAAAAAAAAAAAAAAAAAAAAAGGTCAGCCAATCCAAATTAAGTAGCGCAGAGCCGAACCAATCACAGCCGCAGCGTCACGTCGCGTGACTTGTTAGGTACAGCACAAGTGCCAAGCCGCACGTGTGTTTGTTTGGGAAGCAGCCAGCGGGTAATGGAGCCAGCGCGTAATGGAGGAAATGAGTGTGCCGACTAGAAAAATCAACCGAGCGTGACCGAAGAGAAAACAGATGATGGTTCCAATGCCGGAGAGATTGTCGAACGGAAGAGCCATAGAAGTTCCGTAGTGGGAAGGTATTTCGGCTATTTCAAGTCTGACAAAAAACAGAGTAGCGTGCACTGTAAATTGTGCCGAAAGCAAGTCTGGAAATACAATAAACTGGTGCATGCTCACACTGTGCGCCACGTTATTGTTTCGGTGAAATTAACTTCTACAATACTGTTACTGTTAATTGTACTCTCTGCAGTGTTTAAATGCTTACATACACACACAGTTACTGTCCCTCCACACATACGACTCGGTTCTGCTTCTATGCCCCAGCTTTGTTTACTTTTTCCCACCGAGGCTTCTAGACTTCTGATTGGCCAACATTTCTGCACGGTTAGGAATCTAGCGCCACCTGCTGCTTTGGCATGTTCATAGCAGCGTTTTCCTTCATTTCTGCCTTTACGTGTGGACGGGATTATTTTTTAAAACGGAAAATCTCAGTTTTCAAAAATACCCGTGTACGTGTGGACGTAGCCTCAGTCTCTGACTGGAAGCGCTAATTCGTCATTCGACTTTTGTCAGACTAAAGTAACTGTTAAAACTGTTTGAAAAGCTAAGCTATACAACAAGGAGAGATTGAGAATTTCCTTTTAGTTCTCAGTTTATTTGATATTGACAAAAGTTAGTCAGTTTTGTCTGTTCTTCTGTAAAACAAACTAAGATTTATTTTTAGAATTAATATTTTGTTTCTAAGTGGAATTGACAACTTAGTCTGTTTTGTTTGTTCTATTTTGAAACTTAAACGCTTTAGTGGCTGCCTTTTGTGTAGTTTGCAATATTTGCCTTTATTTATCTGAAAAAGTCTCATGTTCCTTAAGTACATCTACCCTGTTGAACTTATTATGGGAAATAAATATTTAAATAAAAACAAGCTGCTGATTATTTCACATTTTACTTGTGAGCAACGGCACATTTAAATCTTACAAATATAGTTATTTGGCTTATATCGTGATAGATATCGTTATCGCCTGAAATGAAAAAAACATATCGTGATATGAAAAAATCTCATATCGCCCAGCTCTACAAGAAGTGTTTGTGAACTAAAAATCAAGAATGTAGGATACTGTTTGTCCGTGATTTGGAGAGCCCAGCGCGTGCTCCCGACGCAGGGAAAACCAATTCTGCAGGGGAGACCTACCTTGGCACTTGTGCAGGTGAAGCCGAATGGAATATGCTTCACCATTAGGGATGGGTACCGGTGTCCGGTGCCATGATGGCACCGGTTCTGACATAAACGGTAGTAACCAGACCGAAAAGCAGCGCACATTTCGGTGCTTTATTTCGGTGCTTTTTTTTTCCTGAGCTGTGATAGACTTCTAGCCAATCATTTTACGTTTCCGAAGATAGTAGGCGGGGCCAGGTACGTACGTTCAGTTAGAGCAGAGCGACAGATTAAAAATGTCCAAGGCGAAGCGGTCAAAAGTCTGGCTGTACTTCACAGCAAAATATGCAAACTCAGCAGCAACAAGTGCTTTAAGCTGATACTGTGATACTGTCAAAGGAGGTAACACCAAGAATCCGATGAAACACCTGGCGACGCATAGCGTTTTTTTTAAAAGCCGAGAAATGCGCCGTATTTGATAGCTTGCTGCGAGACCTCACACCGTGCACGTCGGGTGGGTTGCCAGTTATCGGACCCGGAGCAACATCCCCCAAAAACCCGAAGAATAGAGTCCTGGCCCCTAGCCCTGCCAGTGTAGCAGAAATGATGACGGATGATGATGCAGCAGCAGCCGTTCTTCTCTGCGTGAGTAGCTTCATGTTGTTCGTGTGTAATTTACGTTGAGTAGGCTAACCACATTATTACATTAATGCATGTAAGGTGAACTAGCAAACATCATCATAGCTACATGCGGCTGTCTTCTTGTTTGATGGCAGATACTCCCTTCACCCTGGCCAAAAAGGCTAAAATGACCAAAGAAAAAGTGGGAAACAGTTAAACATGAGAGGTTTTTGGACAAAGTTTGTGTTTTTTCCATTGTTTAAGCACTGCTTCCAGCCAAGAGTGATACCATATATGCCCCATAGCTGCAGAAAAGGCTAACATTGTTATCTTTTTACAAAAAAACAGCTGAACATGAGAGGTTTTTGGACAAAGTTTGTGTTCTCCATTCTTTAAGCACCGGTTCGAGCACCGTTTAAGCACCGGCACCGTTTCAAAAGTACCGATTTGGCACCGGTATCGGATAAAACCTAAACGATACCCATCCCTATTCACCATATTTTCACCACCATATTTTCACCATATTTTCTAGTCTTTGGCTTGGAAGGAAGTTGGTTTGGAAACACATTTATCTACTGCATATATTTATATTCATCTCCTGCTTTGCGTTTGTGTGCAAGCCCCGTCAAAAGTCTGTCCATTATGCTAGCAGTGTTCAAGCGCTTTTAACCTCTGTGTTAAGAGGAGCTTAAAAAAAAGGTGTTGTGACGGTCTCCGGTATGAGGAAGATTTGGTGTGCGTTCTTTTGTATGTGTTTTTGTTCATGTGTGTAGGTGGGTCTGTGTGTTTTTAAAGAGCATGAAGAAAAGCGAGTAGAACAAGATCATCAGTGCTGACAGTTGGCCTGTGCTTTGATGCCACGTTTACTGCTGTAGAAAACGGATGTACTGATGATTTAGATGTTTAAAAATAATGTTAGTAAAAATTTTGTATCCAACATAACAGCTCTGGGTCTGTGGCTCTGTGCTTTACTGGCCCATGTATATTTTTACTGGCCTGCTGAAAACAGCTGAATAAATTATAACGTTTAAATATTAAAGCAGTTTAATTAATTTATTATTTGATTTTATAAGTGTGCATCTACATTGAAACTAATCTTGAAACAGTGGATGTGGTATAATTTGTCAGCAATTGGAGGATTTCTGGGCTGAAAGCTTCATGGACAGAGAAATAGAGAGCTACTGAGTGGGCTGTGGGCTGGAAATCTCTGTACAACACGTTCAAGTCTTTGCTGCACAGTGTAAAACTATGTCCACACAGGAAGACCCTTACATTCAGTTCTTGGTCAGCTTAATGGGAAAAAAATGCAGATTATCCATGATGCCCTTTTACTCTCCTGGTCTTACCTGGGAGCTGCTTTTGACTCTGTATTGCTATTTTTGTGTTATTTGTCAGTCAGCACACCTGATCTGTATAATTTGTATACCAGGATGTTCCAGCTGTATGCGGATGGTAATGTATTTGCATAGTTCTTAATAGAATTGACAGCTTGTTGAGGCAGTGCAAACCCTGATGTCAAATATTTAACTATCATGTGTCATAACCATTATACAGTACCATAAGTTTGGTAATGGTATTCTCAGTATTTCCTTTACATGGAAGTGTCACTAAGGTTACATCGTAGTTGTCTTTAAGGTCCTCAACTGTCATTTTGTCAGGCTTTATTTGCAGTTTTTATGAGCAGTGTGCAGGAGAGAAGCAATCATGTAACTACGTCTGGGCTTAGTTGTGACTGCTCCCTATTCTTTGGAAGACGGTGTGCTATGCTGGTTGACATTATACCATTGTGTTACATAGACTGGTAATACAAGAAAAGCCTAGACTGCAAATAAGGTGTTGGCATTTTGGCAGCCATATTTAATAAATTTTTGGTGTGGACTTTGGCCTATTTGTGTCTTTGCAAACATTTTAACTGCACAACAGAACTACAGAAACTGGGTACCTTTGAAAAGGAAAGCAGTTAGATCAACTTTTAAATTCAAAGATTACTGTCATGGATGAAGAGTGTTCTTCGTGTGGATTTCTTTGTGTTGCAACATATTTACTTAGGGCAAAGCAGGAAGTACTTCCCTCTGTGCTTTTTAATGAAGACTTTATATATCTGAATGAACATTTTAGCTGCTGTTGTTCCTATTTTTCAGTGTTCTGTCACTTTTTTCCCTGTAAATAGATAATTTTTCTAAGTTACCTTGAACTCCTATGCAAATTGAGTGAAGCAGGATCCTGCAGGTCCCTGAACTACTTAAATAAACAAAGTCCTACGGAGCCAGTGAGCACTATGACTCTCAATCCGGTATGGCAGAATGGAGTACGGTGCATCATATTTGTCTCCGTTTTAATTTGAACTCCTACAGTAATTCAGTCTTATGGGAGTAGGCGGCCACTTGGGACGGTTTTGACACATGATGTAACAGCTTGCACACACATTCCAAGTTCAACTGCAACTTTCCAAGGGTTTGTCTGTGCCAGTAAGTGGGTGTGTGCACTGGCATGCAACCAGTCTTTATCAGACAATAAAAATGCTTTAGAAGTCTTAAGAGTTGAAATAACACAAGATAAGAAAACTGAAATATTCTCTTACCTCATGAACACAGACCGTAACTCAGACAAGAGAGGCCTACAGTTCTTTAGTTGTTTGGGATTCTTTTGTGAGCTCTTGGATGAGTTGACAATAGACTCTTATTTTGATTGGCTGGCCACTCCTGGGAATGTTCACCACTGTTCCAGGTTTGCTCCATTTATGGAGAATGGCTCTCACCATGGCTTGTTGCCGTCCCAAAGTGTAAAAATGGCTTTGTAGCCCTTTTTACACTGATAAATGTCACTAACATTGTTCTTGAGTCTCTTTAGATCATAGCAGTAGCAGAATACGTTTTTTGGTATTATTTAGCACAGAAGATTTGACGTGATTTTCATCGGTGCAACACAACTCTGTTACTTAACCAAAAAAATCTATTTTCCTTACAAATGTAAAACATACTGTGAATAGGCATTGTCACCGTAAACAAATAATTGACCAAACACAAATTACTTACTTTTTGTAGTTATATAAGTGATGTCTTGAATCAGTAGGTTAACAGTCAACAGCTCTTGAATGAGTTGACAATAGACTCTTATTTTGGTTGGCTGGCCCCTCCTGGGAATGTTCACCACTGTTTTATTTTTAATTTTATTTCAGAATATGTGCTTTCTTTGGTCAATATAATGGCAGTGAGAGATGTTTCAAAAAAGAAAAACCTGTTTAAGAAAGCAACTGAACAATGTGTTACACTTCCTTTTATTTTAACGTGTTGTGTGAACTTGGGAAGCTTGTTGTATAGGTGGCATGTATATTAGCTGTTTAGCACTGCCTTTGCATATTATTGATTTTGCATAAAAAGAAAGTCCTGCTTCAATATTTATTGAAAAATACATTACATTCAGAATTATTTGTATTTATTGAATAGCATAAAGACCAATATATTTCAGAAATAAGCGGTTATCTCTTTGTACACCTAACATTTGGAGATGAGTTCACTGTTACATTCAGTGATTGATATGACTGGCTTTTGAACTGTACACAGATTTCAAGCTAGATTCTCAAACTCCCCTTTAGCGTGTTTTTTTAAAGATACGTTCAAATTTTTGTATAAGACCACGCAGCTTTCAGCTTCACCTATTGCTCTTCAGTCAGCTTGGGCCCAGGCAAAGCTGGATCCTTTACAAGTGGTATAATATTTGCGTATTTGCATGCTAAAGTGTTAGCTGTTGATGCAAGGACGAGCTGTCAATTCAGTTTCATGCTGACAGCAGATCCTGATATTGTGATTTTTCACTACATAAACATATCTGTTTTCATTGCTTCCTTAAAGCCGTTTTAAGAGATGCAATGCATAGTGACGTTTCTGTCAGTTGTGAAATGTCCCTCATTCATGACTTTATTCAGACATCCCCACATAATTAAAAACTATAGTATGGTTGCCTCCTCTTATGATTCTCTCTCAAGTCTCATGCCCTATAGGGAGAATGGTCAAAACCTGTCTGAACATAAGAATTGCCTGAGTTGCACACGTCTGCTTACAAAAGGTTAATAATTAGACCCACCACTGAATGTAACCTTTCCCTACTGGTCAGTTACAAGTCGAGGTTGTATTTGTATCCAGCTATTTGACTTTGATAAATACTTTCAGCTTCATAGGAATAATAGCGTGCTGCTTTAAATGTGAATGTTGCATGTTTTTAGGCACATGGCCCAGCACTGATGACCGTTAATTATTCAGAGAGAGAGAAAAAGGATCGTTAGGGCCTAACGGTAAATTTCAATCTGTTTTTCTTCTTCTACTGACATAGGTAAGCTGTGACACAGACTAAAAGATTAGTTGTCAAATAATTTGTTAAACATAATGTTGTAGTCTTTTTTTTTTTTTTTATTCTTTGTATTTTGAAAAAATATAGGTAAAAATATATTTGTAAAGTTAATGTTTATATGTATAAATTCAAAGTCAGTATTTGCAGTAGTGGTTATTGTATCAATATATTGTGCATAAATGTTTTCCTGTAACTATCCCTACTATGACCCCTTTAATCATTCATTTAAATTGACTTAATTAATGTAATTCAATTTAGTTTGTGCAGTTCAATTCAGTTTCATGCTGACAGCAGATTTGGTTTGATAATCACTGAATTAATTGGAGTAAAATTCTTGCACCTTTTAAATGTACAGTGGCAGCTAAACACTATTTAAAGCTGCTTTAATATTTTTTGAAATTATTAGTAAATCATTACTATGCGTTTTCATTTTAGTTTAACATTGCATAGATGTTTTTTTTTTCTTTCTTTTTTTTAAACAGGGTCATGAAAAACAGCACTTAACAATTTCATGTCTATTACTGCAATAGGGAATTACTTTATTTTGTCATAATAACTAGAGGCATATGATATAGAGTATGAAGTGCCAAGCCTTTGTTCTTCATTGTTTGCTGTCACATACTCGGTGAATCATTGGCATTATTTCAATTGAACCCTACCCTCGTCTCCTGCTCCTCCCCCAGCTCTATGTCTGTGTCGCGCTACCTCTCTCACTTCCTTTCTCTCCTGCTGTGTGCTGGGTTGCGCATGCTCTCCCTTCATTCCTCAATACGTCCATGATAACGGCAAAAACAAATCCTTGGATAATAAGAATATAATAATAACAATCAAAGATTGCTTTTTAGCCAAGAATCTGTAGAGGTGTGGCATGGATATGCATCTGGGTTCTGTGCAGATAAGTCCTCACGTAAGTCAGATGGGCCTTTTTGCCATATATTTTTTTTTTTGTTCGTTTGTTTTAAATCATCATCTGATTATTGCTGCTCATTTTCTTTTCTCCCTTCTGTACGTTGAGCATCTCTGTCTGCCTCCTATTGCTGTGTCATTCCTGCCTTTGCGTTCTGCATGCATCCCTGCCCCCTCCCATACCTTAATGCTGGCTGCTGATGCTGTCTTGTGATGCTTGAGTGGAACCAACCGCATGCTGAATACAATTTAGGGTAAATTACAGGATTTACCCGTGTATGTAACACCAGAATTAATGTTACTTTAACTAAATCACAGATATAACACTTGGCATGAATACTTGGTTGAAATTGGGTTGAAGAACATGGTGCACCACACTGCTGTGATAGCTGATTGAATTCTTAATAATTAAAGTGAGGGTGCCTTTTCCTGCAGCAAAGCCCTCATTCTAAACAAAACAAAACCAGCTTTTCTATTACTTAACGGTTAACAACAGACATCATCCACATTTCTTTCAAGGTACTTGATTTTGGAGGCAATGATGGAAAGCTACAAAATGCTACTGAAAACATACTATATTTGAAAGATGTAGTGGTCCAGGCCTGAAAGTGAAGCCAATGTGGATACACCTTATACCTGCTATTTTAGCAGAAGGAAGTGGATTGTGTAGAACGCTATACATGGAAAATAGCGCTACTACCCATTTGATTTGTGACCCCAGTAAACACTTTCAGTGGAGCTCAGTGGCTAGATTCATGGCTCTGTCCTTCAGGGTAGGACCATCTTATGATACTTCAGCTTCTCAGTCTCAAACCTTGATTGTCAGATGTGGTTTCAATAGACTAGCTGCAGTTATTTCTTCAAGGCCATGCTTAGCTTACTAGTTTCTCTTGTGTTATTTCCATTAAACTCAAAAGTTTGCAACAGAGGCAGCATAATGATAACAACACACTGACTATCTGTGAGTTGCTAGCTGTATGTTCTGTGGAAGAAATATTGGCTCAAGTTTTAGGATTTCTGCTTTAAAATGGTGTTAGCACCTGACAAGAGCAAGACTGTTGATTTAGAGCTATATGCTAACAAGTGAAATGTTTACATCTTTACCGTTGTACTCAAATGCCAAGGAAAAGAAAATGTTAAGCATCACTGCTTTAGTTACATTATTGTATAACGATAGACTAACTTGGTTGTAGTTTCATATTCAAATCTTTCTCAATTTCACGATTTATTTGCATTTTTATATGTAAACATAGGTTTAAATAATTTGAATAACATCTATTTATGATTTTATTTAGATTTAACACACTATATTGTATACACGATATAGTGTGTGTATACACTATACATTGCCCTTGGTGCTAAACAAATTTCCCCTTGTGGGACAATAAAGTACTGAATTGAATTCAAACTTGTTTTTTTTCTCTAATCTGTAACCATAACATTATTCTATAAGGCAGAGATCATAGAAATTGATAAAATTAAGAACAAATTTGACAGCTCGGAACTTTTACCCCTTATGTCCTTATGTAAATTGGTCTTATTTATCTTTAGTGACAAAGGAAGATGAATGTCAAGATTTGAACAGGCTCATCTTTTACTATTGTGTTTTTAGGTGTGTCATTTATGTGCCTATTGCATCCCTTAAATGACATCGTTCAGGTTGTTTCCTTAAGACTAGCAGGATCTGGAACTACCTGTTTAAGCAGCAGAAAGACACAGAGGATGTTTCTTAGACAGTACTACAAGGCAAGATCATCACAACCAGGGCATTTTACATTAGCAGTCAGGATAAACAGGCGCACAAAAGTGTTTAACCCAGGGTAACTTAACCCAAGCTAAAAGGAGTATTTCACAGGTCATATGACCTCCTCCACAAAAAACGATCCCTATGAGTGACAGCTGTTCTACAGAAGTTATCAAATGGTGATTGAAAATCTATAAAGAACAAATAAAAACCAGTGGGGCGAACGTGGTTGGGAAGCGTATCTGTAACCGGAAGGTCGCCGGTTCGATCCCCGGGCTCTCTGTCCTGGTCGTTTCATCCTTGGGCAAGACACTTTACCCTACCGCCTACTGGTGTTGGCCAGAGGGGCCGATAGCGCGATATGGCAGCCTCGCCTCTGTCAGTCTACCCCAGGGCAGCTGTAGCTACAACTGTAGCTTGCCTCCACCAGTGTGTGAATGTGAGAGTGAATGAATAGTGGCATTGTAAAGCGCTTTGGGTGCCTTGAAAAGTGCTATATAAATCCAATCATTATTATTATAAAATGCAACACTGGCAGAAGAAATTGCTGCATAAATCTAGTTATTTATCGTGCAGAGCAGTAAGATAAACATTTTAATTCCAGTTAATTAATGTATGGCCTAGCATATTTTCAGTGCTGCTTTTTATTTTTAAGGTGATGGCTACACATCACCTCTGAAATTGCTCTGAAATTTTAAACTGGATCCATTTAAAAACTTGAAGCTTACTGTCCCACAGTTTAATAAATGAGTCGATAAAAGTGATATCAATTTCAGTGATTGAACGGGCATTCTTAGTGTGGATTAGTAACTGTAATTCCTGCAGTTTAAAATAAAGTTGCATTTAAGAATGAATTTGTCAATAGGTGGTGATTTGTTGCTGCTGATCTCTAATCTTATAGCACAAAAAACCCGGGTTAACCATAAGCTTATCTGGATAAGCCAAAATCCTGATTCATAATAATGGCCTCTGGACTACCCCCCTGTTAATACTTATATTGTCTATGGCTGCATTTGTGTTGCAGTTGAACTACCTGGACACATTTTAGGGTTGGTCATTCTGAGTTGCAGAATTATGATTTAGATATGTTTTTACTATGTAGAAACTTGGACTAAATTCTATACGCCATCCAAATTGTTTGTCTTGTAGTTTTGTTAAGCTCTTTCACAGAACATCTCAAGCACATTATGGACAAACAGGGTTTTGAAACCTTCATCCATGCCACGGCTCCTCCTCCACCTTATCCTGGACTTTTTAAAAAAAGTATTTTTTGAGACATTTTTTGAGACTTTGTAATTTGACCAACTAAATGTAATACAAAGTTCTGGCTTATCCAGATAACTTTGTAGTAAAAAAAACAACAACACATTTTTGCACATGTCGAGGAGCGTGTCAGGCTACATTTCACTGTGTGTTATACTTGTATAACTATGCATGTGACAAATAAAGAACCTTGAATATTATATGTTACCAGCATTAGTGATATACCTCATTTGCCTAAATATATAGACAGACTGGTAAAACACAACTGATATGGTTTCTTCCTTGCAGCAAATGGAAGCAATATTGTCTAGTGAATAAACAGAGCTATCATCATGTTGGAGGAGCTATAAATCCTTTAAAATGACATATTGCAGGATCTGGTATTTATTCAGAATAATGGGTGAATGGAAGAGGAGCAATAATTTTTTTCTCACAGAAGACAGTATGACAGTTTACATTTAAAAAGTACTATAAATTATGTCTTTGCCAATCCAAAGTTCTCGCATACGTCTTTCTGTGTTTCTGTTAAGCTGAAAGTGTTATTAGCTGCATAGCTGGTGCTACAGGTTTTCTTACGTCACATTACTAGGTGCGTCACTTTGGCCTTGTAAAGTAAAGCACTGTTGTAGAGCATGTTTTCTGTCGGGTAAATAATGTGTTAGCGTGTGTTCTTCATGTTAAATATGAATCATTTTTAGTGTAGTTTTGTTTATTTTCATGCTTCAGCCTCTGAATATTTGGAAGGCCCAAGTGAGTATGATCTGTGGGTGTTGTGTATAAAGAAAATAATGTATAAGATAATGTTTTACACATTTTTATTTTGATCTTACCTACAGCATTTTTATTTTTCCCCCAGGAGCAGTATTTTCTGAGAATGCAAAGGAACAAAGAGAAGAAATCAATGGAAAAGATGGGAGAGTCAAATCAGGTATGATTTTATGTCTTGGCTCAATTAAAAAAAAATGTATATAGTTGTTGTGAAGCAGATGCATATGTAGTATATAGTTGAAATTCAAGGATGTGTGGAGATGATAATATTCCTTCAGACCTCAGTGAAATAACTGAGAGACGTATTTCTTTGTTTTGCATACTAAATTAAAATGACAAAAACGGTCTGTGTGTGTCTTTGTGTGCGTGTGGTGGTTACACTGTTTTCTGGTTTAGTGTAAGAGGAAACTGAGGGTGTGTGTGGCAACATGCAACAGAGCAGATTATTCCAAGCTGGCCCCCATCATGTCTGGGATCAAATCCCACCCAGAAGACTTTGAACTGGAAGTTGTGGTGCTTGGTTCACATCTCATTGATGACTACGGGTAAGACGACCCAACTTTTTTCCTTTGCAAATGCCACTTTTTCTTTTCTTTTTCACTTGTGGACCTTCAGAAGATGCTCACAAAATAAATGGTAAATGGTAAATGGCCTGTATTTATATAGCGCTTTACTAGTCCCTAAGGACCCCAAAGCGCTTTACATATCCAGTCATCCACCCATTCACGCATACATTCACACACTGGTGATGGCAAGCTACATTGTAGCCACAGCCACCCTGGGGCGCACTGACAGAGGCGAGGCTGCCGGACACTGGCGCCACCGGGCCCTCTGACCACCACCAGTAGGCAACGGGTGAAGTGTCTTGCCCAAGGACACAACGACCGAGACTGTCCAAGTCGGGGCTCGAACCGGCAACCTTCCGATTACAAGGCGAACTCCCAACTCTTGAGCCACGATCGCCCTCTGAGCCAACAACATTTTGTTTGCTCGGTGACCTGTAAAATAAATGAAGAGTTGAAGGACACCAGTGCATCCAAACCACATAACTGATTTACTAGGAGTAAAATTACATAGCAACTCATGGGGTTTGGTTGCTGAGGAAAAGATTACAGTTGTGGAGTGACGGCAAAAAAACATTGATATCAATAGTGAGTTTGAGATTTGAGAGATTTGTGATATTTATCCAGTTTTGGTGTCTAACGGATGGGATTCGAACATTTGTAAAGGAGTCAAACAACTGCACAGACAGTATAACAATGGTCTGCATGTTTTAAGCAAGACCGAGTATATAAGCCTAGAATATTCATAGAGACATGTCATATTTTCCATACTCACTCAATATTTGTGTGCAAAAGATAACTCCGATAACTTGGTCAGCATTTAAAATTTGAATCTCACATTGCCAAGTTCCAAAAATAAGCTTCCAGTCTTTTTTCTTTCTTTCTTGCATCTCAAAAACATTGCAAAAATGAAACCTTTTGTTGCCATCCCATGATTTGGAACTTTCAGTATACATTGTGCTGTTTGCAACTTACCGAAGTGTTTTGTTTTTGCAGGAACACTTTTCGGATGATTGAGCAGGACGACTTTGACATTGGCTCGAAGCTCCACACTATTGTGAGAGGAGAGGACGAGGCTGCCATGGTGGAAAGCGTTGGGCTGGCACTTGTAAAACTCCCTGATGTTATACAGAGACTGAAACCTGACATCCTGGTCGTACACGGTGATCGTTTCGATGCTCTCGCTTTGGCTACTGCTGCAGCATTAATGAATATTAGAATACTTCACCTGGAGGGAGGAGAGGTGAGGAAACCCAGTTGAACAGTTTCTCCTTCATTAGAGGCAATTACATTTCTTGAAAGCAGCACACAATGAAAAGAAAATTAAAATATGGGGGCAATATTGCATCATAAGTACTTAGATTTGTTTTATGCATTCTGCCAGTGCAGAATCTTTTCTTCTTTTTGTTTTACCCCTCAGCTGTAAAAGGCTGATGGGCTGGGCAGGTGGACAGCTTGGACACCCAACTATGTCATAACAGTATCTCAAAAGTTGTCACCTAGAGTTTTCTAATTCATACAATAGGTGCATCTTCAAAAACATGCCAGAGGAGTTTGAATTTTGGTGACCTTGACCTTGAGATCAAGTTCAGCGGTCAGGTTTTCTGAAAATCTTGTGATAACAAAAGAAGGGAGTCACCTAGAATTTAAAACATAGGGGACACTAGCTACTGGAGGATGGGGGTGGTTACATCAGTATTATTATTATTTTTTAACTCTATCCTGTGCTGCTTGTTCCAGGTTAGTGGTACAATTGATGACTCAATCCGCCATGCTATCAGTAAACTGGCCCATTACCACGCCTGCTGCACACGGATGGCAGAGCAGCACCTCATAGCTATGTGTGAGGACCACTCTCGTATCCTCCTTGCTGGCTGCCCTTCATATGACAAGCTGCTATTGTCTCATCACAGAGAGGACTACATGGATATCATCAAAAGCTGGTTGGGTATGCAGAAATATATTCACAGGACAAAATTATTTAATGAGAAATAAGTCTACGTTTGTATTTTATGTGATATTTGCATCTTGCAGATGACAAGGTCCAGGAAGGTGACTATATTGTAGCATTGCAGCACCCGGTCACGACGAACATCCAGCACTCTATTAAAATCTATGGGCTGATGCTGGATGCGTTGATTTCCTTCAACAAGAAGACTCTCATCCTCTTTCCCAACATTGATGCCGGTTAGCTCCACCTGTGCTTACTGTTTTTAAAGTCCTCTTTTCAATAAGGTTTGGACACTCAAACAAAAGTTGAGAAAAATAACATAAGCATTTCTCCTATAAACAGGAAGTAAGGAGATGGTACGTGTTATGCGAAGAAAGGGGATTGAGCAACACCCAAACTTCCGAGCAGTTAAGCACATTCCTTTTGAGCAGTTCATCCAGCTTGTGTCACATGCTGGCTGCATGATTGGAAACAGCAGCTGCGGGGTACGAGAGGCTGGGGCCTTTGGCACACCTGTCATTAACCTGGGAACAAGACAAACAGGCAGAGAAACAGGTAGGTGTAACAAGAATGTCAATTGCCCTGAGCTTATCTCATACAAAGCTTCACAGGAGCTAAACAAAGGCGCAACGTTTTCTTCTTCTTCTTTTTTTTTTTAAGTCACGCAATATCAAGAGGAAAAGGTGAAAACAAGTTACAGCGGGAATGATTATCCCATCATGAACTTTCTCATACTATTCCCATAATATCCGCTATCAATCCCATCTCCAGGAGACAAACACCCAGCACTATTAGTAGACAGTCAGGTCATCATAGTCCAAAAGACTCCACTGAGACTCATGTTTTATTTATTTTTTTAGTATATGTTAATGATTGAGTAATATAATGTCAGTATGTGTGGTATAGCTGGAAAGAATCATTTACTGGGACATGAATTAATTGTCCTTGAACATTTAAAGGATTGAGGCTGCTGGAAGACAAAATAGTACAAAAACATCAAGGTTATTTTCCTCAACCTGCCAAGCTGTATTGTTCTGCTAAATCTGTCTCAGGTTGTTTTTCTTATTAACTTGAGGACATTTTTTTTCTCCCAGGTGAAAATGTTTTACATGTCAGAGATGCCGACACTCACAATAAAATCTACCATGCTCTGGAGCTGCAGTTTGGAAAGAGATACCCCTGGTATGGCCAGTGTACAATCTTCATTTGTCCCCTGGGTGTTTGACCAAATTTTTAACTGTGTATTTTCATTTGCCAAGCCTTCTTTCAATGAAGGAACTGCTGTATATTTTCAGTAACTTTACTTACAGTGCCAGTTAAAGTCCTGTTGAACAGGATTTCAAAAATATGTTGGAAATTACAGTCTGTCATTATCAGTTTGTCACATTCAAGTTGTGTGACCTGTTTTTCCTCTGCCAGCCAGTACTTACTTTTTGCATATCTATCAAATGAGTCAGTTGATGAATTGTCTTTGTTAAAGCCCTTTAAGATATTAGAAGTAGCAGGAAATGGCAAGATGTATATTAGGGCTGCCACGATTAGTCGACTAGTCACGATTACGTCGACTATCAAAATCGTCGACGACTAATTTAATAGTCGACGCGTCGTTTGAAGCTTTGTAAGATCCCAAAAGACGCAGGAATAAGTAGTAGGATTTAAGAGTGTAATAACGGACTGAAACAGAAGATGGCAGCACTGCATGTACAAGGATGCCAGCTGCCGTTAAACCCCGAAGAAGAAGAAGCTGTGTCCCAGAATTCATAGCGCAGCCCAGCTCAGTTTCCAACAATGGCGGCAGCTAGTTAGTTTTAATATTACTCTTATTATTCTTTCTGGGTCACAAAATAAACGTTTAACATATTTTCAGGCGAGAATGTAGCTGTGTAAACCTCAAATATCTGCTCAGTTTATCAGGACACCACATATTTTCAAAAGCGCTCTGACGTTTTCAGAGACGTCTGTTACCCACTAGCTCGATAGCGAGCCGGGGGCTAGGCTCATTAGAGCCGTGAGAACACCGGACTCCTGGCAAATCGTTTTCAAACCCACCGCTGTCTTTCGCTACTCAGGTTAAACATGATATATAAGTCACTTAGATAACTTAACAATGTTATTGTTTGGCTTTTTTTTTAGTATTTTATTTGTTCCTGAGTAAATCGGTTTGGCTGAGATTAAAGTTATAGTTTTTACACAGCTAAATAAACATCAAGCAGACAGCTGATTATCAGAAGTGTGAGATGCTCCAGAATTTACTCCGGTGTCCTGTTATATTTTAGATAGCAAGGAGTTTATTAAACTTCACCGAAACAATCTGCAAATTTCATTAAAATTTAATAAACTATCATCTTGTCTTTATTTTTAGTTAGCACATACCTTAAACACTTAAAGCTGTAAGCTAATGATAGTTATATTAGAGCAGATGCTGCTGGTGCAATAAGCTGTACGTTTTACGTCCAATGGATGATGATCTGATTAGTCGACTAATCGCAAAAATAATCGGTGACTAGTCGACTATCCAAATAATCGTTTGTGGCAGCCCTAATGTATATCCTATGGTATGTTTAACATAACACGTTTTGTACAGAATCAGGTCAGGCTCATTAACTAACAATAGACATGCAGGTGAATGTTATATACGTCTGTGATTATTGTGTGCAGTCTTAGAAAGAAGAAAACTGTGTTACTTTACCAAACTGTTCGTCTATAAGGCAGATTTTATCCAAATTATTTTTAAAAAAGGGGTTATGGCAGAGTCACTGTCTGTGACATAATTTAAAAAAAAGGTTTGAGAATCAGGAGAAGGTAATAATGTAACAATGGGTTGCACTGAACTGTATTTGGAGTCAAAACAAAATTTTAAAAAATGTTTATATTAGCAAATATGCAAACACGCAAATATGTTTGTTTGTTTGTTTGTTTAAATCAGTTCTAAGATTTATGGTGATGGCAACGCAGTGCCTCGTATTCTCAAGTTTCTCCGTTCTATTGACCTGGACGAGCCTCTCCAAAAGACCTTCTGCTTCCCTCCTGTGAAAGATCCGATTTCCCAGGACATTGATCATATCCTAGAGACACAAAGTGCTTTGGCCGTCGACCTGGGAGGGACCAACCTCAGAGTGGCCATTGTCTGCATGAGGGTAGGCTGGATGAACACTAAACTTTAAATGTTTTTTTAAATGTTTCTTCATTTTCACTTTCAAAAGCTTTTGTCTGTTCTGCTGTTTTGTTTTTTAAACTTTTCCAGGGCACCATAGTGAAGAAATACAGCCAGCCCAATCCAAAGACTTTCGAGGCCAGAATGGAACTCATATTAAAGATGTGCAATGATGCCATGCGGGATGCTGTGGGCCTTAACTGTAGAATACTTGGTGTCGGTATGAAAACACACTAATACTAAAACACATTTACACATAGGAAAAAAACCCAGCACAACAATTTCAGATTTATTTCTGCTCTTTAGGAGTGTCCACTGGTGGGCGTGTAAACCCCCAAGATGGTGTGGTCCTTCACTCCACAAAGCTGATTCAGGAGTGGTCTTCTGTGGACCTAAGAACGCCCATATCAGATGCTTTACACCTACCCGTCTGGGTTGACAATGATGGCAACTGTGCTGCACTGGCAGAGAGGAAGTTTGGTCACGGCAAAGGAGTGGAGAACTTTGTCACAGTCATCACAGGAACAGGTGAGAAGTTTTTGTTTTTTAAAGTTTTTCAGATGAGGATCTTCATCTATTTGCTTGATAACTAGTGGTGCAGATGAACGTGCTTGAGCCACGCTATGATATCCCGTTCGCGTCCACTTTAGTGGCAAGATCGTTCCAAGCATGTATGAGCAGGAAAAGATTTAAGTTGTGGCTGAACTGTCCCAGGCATCTTCTGTTGCCCTAACTACTACAAATGGGTGGACCTCCAGGGCAACGGAAAGCAACGTTGACAGCTCATTATATCACAGCGGAGTGCGATATAATGAGTGGTATGGTGTATTATTGTAGGGTCTACCTTGCAATATAAAGCGCCTTGAGCTGACTGTTGCTGTGATTTGGCGCTTTATAAATAAAATTGAATTGAATTGAGTGGTAGATACAAAGCCCTATACTGCCCTATATTGTACCATAATTTTTTTTTAAATATTTGTGTGGAATGAGTCTTGAGGTGAATGTTTTTAACAGGCAAAAAATACTTCAATAAGTAAATGTTAAATTTTTGTCTTTTTTCTTTTTTTGCTAATCCGAAAATTGATCCGATCCGTGACTTTAAACCGTGATCCGATCCGAACCATGAGATTTTTGATCCGTTGCACCACTAATGATAACTGTGAGACCTGTATGAATTCAAACAAACTGCGATGATGATTTTTACAGCTGAAATAATATTTACTGCCTTATTCTTTTTGTAAATTACATCGTCTGGTTATTTAAGTCTCAGGAAGTAAAAAATATTTTGACTCTGTGTGCAGGTATTGGAGGAGGAATTATCCATCACAATGAGTTGGTCCATGGTAGTACCTTCTGTGCTGCTGAGCTGGGTCACATCATGGTTTCCCTGGAAGGCCCAGAGTGTATGTGTGGCAGCCGTGGCTGTATAGAGGCCTATGCATCTGGGATGGCCCTTCAGAGAGAGGCCAAAAAACTGCATGATGGTGAGAGATTTTTTTTGTTTTTTTTTAATAGTGGATATTGGCTATGCGCTTACCAACACTTGGCTTTAGAAACCTTTGAAAATGTAAAAATTGAAATCTCTCCACAAAAACATAAACACAAAATAAATCTTTATCCAGCAGATAATCTTTTATAAGTTTTCTTACGATACCAGAGCAACAGAAAGTGCAACTAAATTTTACACCATCAACTTTTTTTTTTATAATAGAGCATTGGCAGGATCGCCTCTAACGAAATGAAAATACTTTGTCAGTGTCGTCAGGAGCAGGGTTCATATCCATGTTGCTTGTATGCTGCTGTCATGATGACAGACTATCCAAGAGTAGGGATGGGTATCGTTTAGGTTTTATCCGATACCGGTGCTAAATCGGTACTTTTGAAACGGTGCCGGTGCTCAAACGGTGCTCAAACCGGTGCTTAAAGAATGGAGAACAGAAAATTGGTCCAAAAACCTCTCATGTTTAGCTGGTTTTTTGTAGAAAGATAACAATGTTAGCCTTTTCTGCAGCTATGCGGCATATATGGTATCACTCTTGGCTGGAAGCAGTGCTTAAACAATGGAAAAAACACAAACTTTGTCCAAAAACCTCTCATGTTTAGCTGTTTTCCACTTTTTCTTTGGTCATTTTAGCCTTTTTGGCCAGGGTGAAGGGAGTATCTGCCATCAAACAAGAAGACAGCCGCATGTAGCTATGATGATGTTTGCTAATTCACCTTACATGCATTAATATAATAATGTGGTTAGCCTACTCAACGTAAATTACACACGAACAACATTAAGCTACTCACGCAGAGAAGAACGGCTGCTGCTGCCATCATCACCCGTCATCATTTCTGCTACACTGGCAGGGCTAGGGGCCAGGACTCTCCTCTTCGGGTTTTTGGGGGATGTTGCTAAATCCGGGTCCAATAACAGGCACCACACCCGCAGTAGATGTGCTCGGTGTGAGGTCTCGCAGCAAGCTATCAAATACTGTGCATTTCTCGGCTTTTAAAAAAAAAAACGCTATACGTCGCCAGGTGTTTCATCGGATTCGAGGCGTTACCTCCTTTGACAGTATCACAGTATCACCTTAAAGCACTAGTTGCAGGTTGATGAGTTTGCATCTTTTGCTGTGAAGTACAGCCAGACTTTGACCGCTTCGCTTTCGGCATTTTTAATCTGTAGCTCTGCTCTAAAAGAACGTACGTACCTGGACCCGCCTACTATCCTCGCAAAGGTAAAATGATTGGCTAGAAGTGTATCACAGCTGAGGAAAAAAAAGCACCGAAATAAAGCACCGAAATGTGCGCTGCTTTTCTGTCTGGTTACTACCGTTTATGTCAGAACCGGTGCCATCATGGCACCGGACACCGGTACCCATCCCTACCCAAGAGTGTGAATGTATTGACACTAAGTGGTAGCAGCAGCAATCAGCATTATAGTGCAATAGTACTGAAACAGCATAAGTTCAATGTAAGCACAGAAGTAGCCTAAGTAGTGTTTACCCAGGAAATTTTAAGCAGATGCTAACACATGGCTCCTTCTTTGAGTGATAGAGATTTAACCTGCATTGATAGATGGAGTGGTCAACCTTTTATCCCCAATCATGTTTCTGACCTGTTGCCAGTTAATATTAGTATAATTAGTTCCCAACTTTTGAGATGCGTTGCTGGCATCAAATTCAAAATGAGCAAATATTTTTCATTAAATAGTAAAGTGACTCTGTTAAAATGTTTGATACGATTTTATATCTTCTGTTTTGAGTAAAATGTGGGTTTATGGGTTTGGGAAAGTGTTGTATTCTGTTTTTATTTACATTTTACACAGAAGGCCGGGGTGGGTTTTTTTGTTTGTTTGTTTGTTTGTTTTTAAATTGGGGCATGTATTTTCTTGATGGGGTAGAGAAAATTGTACCTCAACTCTTATGGTTTTATGTTGTATTCTATAATCTTTTTAAACAAATATATATTTATTGAGTTTTTGTTTAGCAACTCAGTCATCCATCACATGATAATCTGGTAAACAGTGAGATTGGTATTATTTAGATAAAACTGTATCCTGCAATGCTAGTTCCTGTTTCTTAAGCTGTAAAGTCAGTTTAAATCCAGCACAGGAATGAACGACGTCAGGAAGTAATTAAGCATAACCCTTCTTGTTGTATGTCTCAAGTGGCTTCATTCCATTTATCATTATCCATGTTCATTATCCATGTGTTTTTTGTTTGTTTGTGTGTTTGTTTTTTACAGAGGATCTGTTGAAGGTGGAGGGGATGGATATGAAACTCTCAGAGCCAATCACTGCTGCACATCTTATCAGTGCAGCCAAAATGGGAAACTCCAAAGCCGACGCTGTTCTGACCAAGGGTTAGTTCACAAAGGACACAGAGAAAATAGTAGAGAATAGTAGGTTCACCTAGCTTGAAAATGGGGTTGACAATATTTCTACCTCAGCAGTGGTCTAAATTAGAGATGGCACGATACCACTTTTTTATGTCTGATACCGATATCATAAATTTGGATATCTGCCGATACCGATATGAATCCGATATAGTGTTTTTTAATCAATAAAACTCTTTTTTTTAAATATCTTGCTGCATTTTGTATAAGTTCATACTCAAGTTTAAATAAACAACAACACTAAAGCTATTCTGTTATACCTGTATGTAAAAAATACACTGCACCCAAAATATTTCATAGTTCAGTAATACTGATCAATCTAATAAACTTAAACCTACTCAATCCTTACTATTCTGGTATTTTAAAGAGTACTTAGCAGAAATATTAAGCAACCTAACTAACAGGGTTGCAAACTCCCAGCGAGAAAAAAATAGGGAACCACCCCCCACCCTCCACCTCATGATTCTTAATTGACGTAATCAACTTTAATTTGATGCAGGTTGGAAAAAAATGCACAGAAATAAATTATTTTTCAAGAATAATTAAATAGATTCAACATCTTCCTTCAACAGAATTGCAGACTGCACAGATGGTATCTTCCCAAAGGAAAAAGCACTATAGCTTACTAGGGTATATTAGACTTAACAGTTACTATATACAGTAATGGACTTCTTACATCAGATTAAAACTTTGGGTGTAAGATTCAGATAATTATTTATTAAAAGCTAGACATTTTAAATGAGAATAAGAAAGAAAAGTATGTCTTTGTGCCCCCTTTTCCCTGTGAATGCCATATAGAGATTGACAGACCACGTGATTTTCGCGCATTGCATGCCGGGAACTCGTGGCAAAACAATCCAAGTACCGCATCAAATGCAAGCATTTGCAGCACCGCAAAACGTTCATTTTCCGGTTCCAATAAATTCTTGCTTTTTCTTTGCCCCCCCAAAAAAGGAATGTACAAAACGAAGGAGAACAATGCCGGTCCGTACAAATACAGACTCGACGAAAAGACAAAGAAAAGATACGAGGAAAAAATCAAAGGAGTGAAAGGGTCAGACCCTTACGAGCACACAGAGTGGACAAAAGACGTTAGCGTGCTGCCCAACTTTCACCACGCTCAGATTTATAATTATAGGCTTCTTGGAGTGAGTGCATACACTCATGAAGTTTAGTAACTTCAGGTCACTGCAACAAGCCCAGGTACAGTTTACTGACGGATGGGTACAGGACCTTGAAATGCACCGTGTAGAACGAAAGATCATCGTACGTATCATAAGTTTACCAGTCTCACAAATCGTCTTCATAAATACACATTCGTTAACCGTTTATTAATAGGACCTTTGAGCTCAACGGTAATTAATTAGTAGTGGAAATAATTTCTGGTACCCATCACAGAAATGTAGCAGTGACAATAATACTGTATGCTGTAATCGTACTGGGCAATTAGTGATACAAAAAACCTGTTTTATCCTGTGAATAAAAGTATATGTTTTTGTCAATGTACCATAATAACAGAAGCGAAACGCAATATTGTGTCAGGACAATTCACTGTTTATGCACAATAAACAAAGGAGCATAGCGCGACAATTTCTGTTCAGCGCCAGACTTGCTTGTAACCTATATCACCAATTATGTTAAGAAAAATGACGCATTAACTACAACAGAAGACTGACCTTTGTGGGAATGCTTGGAGCAGACTAACCTGTGAGCTGGAGTGTTCTGGGACGTTATATTTTGTCTTTGAATGGCTGCAATCCAGGCCATCCATCGCCTCTTTGTTACTTCGGAAACATGGCTTGAACAATTTCTCTTCAACGACATAATCCGATAACAACCGATCTCTTTACCCGTCGGCTTCCCGTGGCTGTCATGCGACCGGCTATTGCAGTTAATAATACAACAGCTTCTTGCCATTTTTGTGTTTCATTTTATCGCTGTATAACTGATTTCAATTGAAAGCCTGCGTGCGCTAGTACCTCTTGCCACGAGTTCCCAGAATTCTTTGCGGTTTTACCCCTGAATGACGTCACATTTTCAATCTCTATCGGCCCCCCTGGCTAAACTTTGCTAGATCCGCCCCTGCACAGTTACCAGCCGTCAGCTACGTAGAAAAAGATCCTGGTCTAGAAAGTAATATTAAATAAATTCTAACAGCAGCTTATCAAGCTTAAACGTGCTGCTGTTGTTCAGCCACTGGTTTCCTCTTTCTGGTGCAAAGTGGGCCAAAAACAAAGAAGAGAGACGGACTCGCGACAGAAAAGCCGATCAGCTGATCATTAAGCAGTTTCATGATTGAAGTAGCAACAGGAGAGGGAGAGAGAAGAGGCAGTTGCTCCATATATCAGTTGTTAAGCTTAACATGGGAATGCTTTACAAACATTCAGAGATGAACTTACACACTTGCTTTGCTTCTCTCTGGGATCACAGATGAAATGCTGGTTGAGGCTACAAATACACACAGCCGCTCTATCATGTGAGCACACTGCTCCGACGTGCTACGGTTATGGGCCGAATTACGCCATGTCGCCAAGTTTTGTGAGGTGTTTTTTTTAATATTTAATGGATCGGATTACATTTTTTTATTTCTCTCCGATATCCGATCCAGTAATTTACGTCCGTATCGGACCGATACGTAATATTGGATCGGTCCATCTCTAGTCTAAATCTGATTTATTTTCACATGTACACAACAGCCTGAATTTAACTTAAGAGTCAATACTATAAATAAATTACTCGTGGACATATTACTGGGCATCTTACATTTACAGTAGGCATTATTTGAGTAGGAGTTTTTCTGTGGGGTTAACACAGCCGTGTGTTACCGTTTATAACACACCCCTTTTGTTATATGAAAGAAATCTCAAAACCTGGCATACACGTGGAAACAGATGGAAATAGGCAGCCTGTTATTTAGATTATGTGGTAATGTTTTAAAAGATATATTTAAAAAAAGATAAAATATAACTTCCTTATGTGTTCTTACCCTTTTTTAGCCGCCACTGCACTGGGTGTGGGCATCATCAACATCCTCCACATAGTCAACCCTTCACAGGTGATTCTGTCTGGAGTCTTGGCCTCTTACTACCAGGCGCCAGTGCAGCATGTCATCTCGCAGAGAGCGCTCTTCTCTGTCCAAAACATCAAGGTTGTAACATCAGACTTGGAAGAACCAGCTTTACTTGGAGCAGCCAGCATGGTGTTAGACTATGCAACCAGAAGAATATATTAAAGAACAAAATCATTAAAACCTGCAAGGCAGTTTTGTCCCTGTGGTCTAACAAACATACAAGTACAGTTATTATTTTCCAAAGTTGAAGTCTGTTAGTCGGATTAAAATCTGGAAACACATGTGAAGTGGGAGTGGGTCTAGTGCATGGGCCAGAAATCCTAATTCTCTTTTGTACAGTGCCTATAGTATCGAGGTTGAATTAATCTCCAAAACTTATCTGTACAAGCTAGAACCTTCCTTCTGTGCTTGTGGTGTGGATGGATGGAATAGTCTATTTATAGAAACCTTGTGACCAAATTATAGCTGAATCTTGCTTCTGTTGCTTTCTTTCTATTGTAACTTTAGTTTTCTATCAATTTTGTGCGGATGTTGCATTTCCAATTGTATGGAACATACACAATTTACATTTTTAGTTTTTTTTTTGTGTGTGTTGTTGTTGTTGTTCTTCTTCTTTTTTATGAATGAAATAATCTAAAATGGTATTAAGTAACTTTAAATATACACCAATCTGTCACAACATTAAAACTACAACTCACTTACATGAAGAATACCCAACAATGTGGTAGTAGTCCCCAACAGCAGCACCAGCCTTGCCTTACTATAAAGATTCAACCCACAAGACCTTTGCCCCATTTAGAGGACAAGTGGGACATGCAGAGTACTAGGCAGGTGGTTTTAATGTTGTCGGTGTTTGGTGTATAATAAACATGATTAAAACTGCTTTGGATCTATGGATGCTATAGTATGATAAGAGGTTGGGGGGGTTGTTTGTTTGTTTGTTTTGTTTAAGTTTTTCCCAGGCTTGTTATGAAGATGTTATTCTTCTGAAGATGTACAACATGGTTTTTATGTACACCTTTATACTGCATTGCACAATACATGCTATTTGTAAGTTTTAAATACATTTCTGTGGATGTTTGTTTAATATTCATCGAGAAAATACGTTTTAGACAATTGTAAGAAAAAGACTGAAGTTAATTAAGTATTTATTATTCAACTTTTTAGTTAGTGTCCAAAGAAAAATTGAAACTGCATAGCAGTTCAAACATTTTTTCTTTGCATCTTTGAAATGTTACAGTGAGTATACATCTAAGGTGTCATTTGACCAGATTAAAATATTTACTGTTTAGAAGGCAAAACACCTATCAATTTTTTCTTTTTTTTTTGTTTTTAATTAATTTTCAAATTTTGATGTCTTCAGTTTTGTTTTAAAACTTATAAATGTTTAATTTATGCATTAAACATGCATTGAGGTCTTTATGAGGTTTTCACCTGAAATGCTTTTCCAGTGGACCTGAAGGAATTCCTACAAATGTTGAGCACTCGATAGTGGCTCCTCTCCTATCTGTTGACCAGATCAGTTTTAATATTAACGAACAAACACTGAACACTTTACGCCGATTCATCTGCTTGTTAACGCAAATATCTAATCACGTCACAAAGCTCAGAACTTCTTAAACTTGTTTCATGAACACGCCAGTGTAGTCAAAAAAAACCTCCAAAGTCACCAGATCTCAATCCAACGCAGCACCTTTGGGATGTGGTGGAAGGGGAAGACTGGCTTCATGGATGTCTAGCCGACAAATCTGCAGCAACTGCGTGTGGCTATCAACATGGACCAAGATGTTTATTTTATCTTGTTGAATCTGTGCTAGCAACAGTTAAGCCAGTTTTGAATCTAAAAGGCTGTTGATATTTGTGTAATAAAGAACTTTTAATTACCACCGTTTGCAAGTTTCACTGCCGAGAATATGAGGCTGTTTTTTTTACACCTTTGTTCTTTTTGCTCATTGATGAAATCAATGACTGAAAAAGCAAGAATTAATAAGTCAAAAAAAGCCAATGGTGATAACTTCTAACAAGTTAGGTCCAATGACAAATATAAAGATGAATTGCACTAAAAATGTATGCAAAATTCTGCCAGGCAGTTGTTGAAAGAAAGTGCATCTTGTAGTAGAGTGTTAAGTCTATGAAAAAAAATCAAGCTATCAATTTTCATCTCATTTATGATCCCTTTCAAAGCCACCAGGGCCCGTATCCCTAAAGATTCTGAGAATCCTCTCAGAGAGCTCCTAACTTAACCTAAAAATTCCTTGCCAGGAGTTTTAGCTTAGAAGTGATTCCAGAACATTTTCAGTGAACTCTGAGCAAGGAATGGATGGAAAATCCTATCTTAGTGAGGAGGTGTGGTTGACCCCGTTGCTAGGTATGAGTCATCATTTCAAAAGCCGTGATTGGTTGATCCTACAAGTTTGATGGAAATGAGCTTTTGGTGATAATGAGCAAAGGATGTACCCTCAAATCAATAAACATAATTATACACTCTAATCTTATGCTGACTGTAATTGTAAATAATATTTCACATTCAAGAAAATATCTGGAAAATGAATAGTAAGCTGTAGGGGTTATAGCCTAACATTAGAATCTAAAATATGTGAAAACTTAAACTCATTACACCCTGTTCAAATAATGATTTGTGTCTTATTTGCTCATATTAATATCCTAGCTGACATATTTTGTACTTTCACTCCCATATGGACCCTGTTGAAAACAAGATGGCCTATCTCAAGGGGCTGTCCTTAATGAAGTAGAAATCACAACGTTACAAGTCCAGTGTGGTCTTAACGAGGGTAACACAACGTACTTGGTGGTTGCAGCTTTTCTAGCGGCCTCTTCATGGTTCCCATTCGCCTGTGGGATCCCCAAGTACTTGTAACTGTCCTCTATGTCTGCAATGTTGCCTTCTGGTAGTTCAATCCCCTCAGTTCTGACTACCTTCTCTCTCTTTGTTACCATCCGACTACACTTCTCCAGTCCGAACGACATTCCAATGTCATTGCTGTATAGCCTGGTAGTGTGGATCAGTGAATCGATGTCTCGTTCACTCTTGGCATACAGCTTGATGTCATCCATGTACAGGAGGTGGCTGACAACTGCTCCGTTCCGTAGTCGGTATCCGTAGCCAGTCTTGTTAATGATCTCACTGAGGGGGTTCAGGCCTATGCAGAACAGCGGTGGGGACAGAGCATCTCCTTGGTAGATCCCGCACTTGATGGTGACTTGTGCTATGGGCTTGGAGTTGGCCTCTAGTGTTGTACGCCACATCCCCATTGAGTTCCTGATGAAGGCTCTTAGGGTCCCATTGATCTTGTACAATTCTAGGCATTCCAGTATCCAGCTGTGGGGCATTGAGTCATAGGCCTTCTTGTAATCAATCCAGGCAGTGCACAGGTTGGTCAGTCTGGTCTTGCAGTCTCGGCTGATTGTTCTGTCTACCAGTAGCTGGTGTTTTGCGCCTCTGGTATTCTTGCCAATTCCTTTCTGTGTCCCGCTCATGTATTGACCCATGTGCCTGTTCATCTTAGCCGATATGATGCCTGACAGGAGCTTCCATGTAGTACTGAGGCAGGTTATTGGTCGGTAGTTGGAGGGGACCGGTCCCTTCTTGGGGTCCTTGGGGATCAGGACCGTCCGGCCTTCAGTTAGCCATTCCGGGTGTCTCTCGTTAACTAGCAGCTGGTTCATTTGTGCTGCCAGACGCTCGTGGAGTGCAGTCAGCTTCTTCAGCCAGTAGGCGTGAACCATGTCGGGCCCTGGTTGCTGTCCAACTCTTCATACTGGAGACTCTTTCTTGGATATCTGCCACTGTGATGGTTATGGGTTGCATCCTTCTCCCATATGCTCTTCCAGTATTGCTCCGTCTCCAGCCTTGGTGGTGCTGTTCTCTTATTGTTCCCTTGCCACTGAGAGTACACCTTTGCTGGTTCTGTGGAGAACAGCTGGTTTATTCTCCTGCCTTCTATCTCTCTGGTGTACCTCCTCAAGCGGCTGGCCAAGGCTGTGAGTCTTTGCTTGGCAGTTTCCAAGGCCTCAGGTATGGACAGCTTGCTGTATTTCTTAGGCACCTTATTTGTCGCACCTTTCTGCAACTCCGTTAGTTGGCTAACCTCCCTCCGTGCTACTTTGATCTTGCCCTCTAGCCTCCTTCTCCATGGAGGGTACTGCCCCTTGTCGCTGTTCAACTTGTAGCCAAGCATCTCACTGATCACTGTTGCCGTATTGTAGATCAGCTTGTTAGTGTCGGTAATCGTGGTTGTAGGTATTGCCCGTAGTGCTGCATTAACATCATCTAGCAGACCTTCTGAGGGTACTTCACGTAATCTTGGTAACCGGCTACGGGGGATCCAGGTTTCAAGCTTGGTCATGATCCTATTTTTCAGGTCAGTTCCTCTGGCACTCAACGATCCTTCTCCTATCGCACTTGGGGCTATGTACCCAATCTCGGGTGGGGGTGATGATATCTCCCCCCTGACCTGGCGTCCTGACTCCTCCTTGCCGTAGCATTTGTGTTGTACCTCGTCAATCTCTAGCTGTGAGAGCAGTCCCTTCTTTCGAATGTTGGAACACTGAGCTACTAGTTGTTTCGCCGTCATTGTGGATGTTGGGTATCGAAGAATCCATAGGTCCCTCATCCTATTCATGTAGCCCCTTCCGCCGGGGTTACTTGCGTAGTAGCATTCCAACAACGCCCTGTTTTCGTCTCTTGCCCACCGATGCCTTCTTGTTCTAGTAGCCCACTTTTCGTCAGGGTGCCCTGGTTCCTCAACACCTGACGCGGACCTTGTTGATCCGGGCGACGTCCGAGCCGGCATGCCTTCATATTTATCTGTCTCGCTCATGTCTGCGGTAGGCTTGCTTAGCATAGGGGGTCTAGCCTTAGGACCCTTACTGGATACAGACGCCCCAGGCAGGAATCGAACTTGCGATCCTCTGTTCCAAAGGCGTGTAGTCTAAGCCACTACGCTCTATATATATATATATATATATATACACACACATTAGGGGTGCAACGATACACAAAATTCTCGGTTCGGTTCGATACTTTCGTGTCACGGTTCGATATTTTTTCGATACAAAAAAAATGTTCATTATAAATATATATTTTAACTCAAAAGTACAGTTTTTAAATTTAACCCTAACCCTTGTGCGTGTTTTTGATTTTGACAGCGAATGCGCACCTGTGGACCACTTATGTGCAGCCCTGGTTATTTAGCTCGTCATATTGCAGCCACAGAAATTGTTTTGTCCATGAAACCATAAAGCTGCACTTTCTTTTTGCCTTATAGTCTCATTTGTCATAACTTCTCCGTTTTGTGGTAAGCTTTTCTTTGGCTGTCACTTCTTCACCCTGACCTGTCTTATTTGGCTCAGCAGAACTAAAATATATATCTGTCTGTGAAGGTTCTCAATCATCCAGGTCATCGTAGTCAAATATATATCCTGCTGCTTTTACACACACTCACATAAGCTCAGCGATTCTCTGCGCGATCCACCTCTCACATGTTTAAGCTTGCTGCGGGAGATTTCACTTGTCATGTTTGCATAGTAAGCTAACAATTAATAAGACGATGTCAGAGGAATTGGTGCACAAATTATCATCACTCACAGATCAGTGCTGTCGCTCTCTATACACAGTTCGCGCAATTGCAAAGTGAAAGCAAAAAACAAGCGCAAATTCAAACGCGATTTCAATATGTCACATATTGACAGTGGCTCACCGATGCCAATGACATAATTACCCAGCTACATTTCTGAAAGAATGCAAAAGCATTGACATATATTTTTCCTTCCTACAATAGCCCGACGGGCAGGGCAGAGATAGATTTTGGTAGCCCGACTGAAAAAATCGCTAGTCCCCGGACGTCGGGCTAGCGATATTGCGAGCCCTGTATCTGATTGAGGAATCACTCATCTTTGGAAAAGAGAGTTTATTACAGAGAAATGTCTCTTTCCAAAATAAAAGCTATACTATCCGCTTCTTCTGGGCTATATTCTCAGCAGCATATTAAACATATAAGGAGAATCATGTGCTAACAGCTGTCTAAATGACTCGGCTAAAGTTAGTAGCATGCTTGCTTGTTTTTTTTCTGCTTCCACTTGTCTTTGCACTAGGATGATGTCGGCGTAAATGTGCAGTCATATTCGTTGTGTTCCCACTAGTGCTTTCAGGTTAATCTCGTTTAAATGACCTTAAAGCCACAAGACGGCAAATCTCCGTTAACGAGCTACCGCCGATCGCCCTGTGCATGGGGCTAGACGGCCAACACGTTAACGAGCTAACTGCGCTAACACACTAGTTCCCACCCATGTAATTGAGCATTGCATGGCACATCCAACATACTGTTTTACTTTAGTCCATGACTCGCTTACCTTCAGGGTCATACGTCACATGAAAACCAAAATAATTCCAAACGCCAGATCTGAATGAGGGTGGGGGAGGTTCATGTTGCAAGGAGAGCTTAACTTCTGTCTCGCTAGCTTGCCCTGCTCCTTCTGAAGATGCTGTCTGTGTTGAGCGCTCAGTGAATCTGCATTCGACTACTCCGCCTAGGCTGCACTGTCGAGCCTAGGCGGAGTAGTCGAACGCAGATTCACAGAGCGCTCAACACAGACAGCATCGTCAGAAGGAAAGTTGATAAAATAAATTACAAATTTTGTATTGTTCGATACATATGCGTACCGAACCGAAAGCACTGTATCGAACGGTTCAATATCGATACGAATATCGTTGCACCCCTAATATGTATATATATATATATATATATATATATATATATATATATATATATATATATATATATATATATATATATATATATATATATATATTGTTTTTCTAATTGGTTCTTAATTATTGCTCACCCCCCCTTTCCTGGCCCTTGACGGGGATAGACCAGAAGCCATTTTGGTTTCTTCTGGTTTGACTCACATTCTGAGAAAAGGGGCAATGATCAGTGAGAAGCTGTAAAGCATCATGCCAAGAAAGACCACTGCAAATTTAATTTTTGTTTTGAAAGTGTTAAAGAAGGCACATACAGAAGGTTCAATGTATTTTTTGTGGATCTAACGGTAAATGGATTGTCTCTCATACAGTCCTTTTCTGCTCCAGTGATGCACTCAAAGTGCTGTATAGAACATGCTTCATTCACCCATTCATACAAGTGCTTTTTTTCTATGCCCAAGTGCTTCCTAACATTTGTACACAATCAAACACTACTGAATCAAAGCATTGCAGAGCAAATTGGGGTTCAGTATCTTTCCCAAGGATACTTTGGCATGCAGGCTGGAGCAGCTGGGAACCACCAAATAGTGGATGGCCACCCTGTGTTCTTTAGAACACAAATGATAGGGTGCCAAAAGAGGAGTTGTGGTACTACATAAGGAAGTCAAGAGTGACAGAGAAGTATGTGAGGCTGGTGCAGGACATGTTTGTGGACAGAGAGACACTGGAGGGGTGTGTGGTAGGGGTGACAGATGGGGTCATTTCTGAGCCCCTTCTTGTTTGCAATTGTCATATACAGGTTGACAGATAAGGTCAAACAATGATGGCTTCAGCATATTGGACAGAGGAGGCATGAGTCTTAGTGGACTATGTTTCTAGACAACATTGTAATCTTAAGGGAGCAAGTGGAAGAGAGCCTGGAAAGAAGTGGAATGAAAAACAATTACATTTGCACAAATAAAAGGGGGATCTAAAGGTGTATGAGTTCAAATACCTTGGGTCAACCATCCAAAGCAATGGACAATGGGCAAGAGAGGTGAAGAAGAGAGTACAGCCAGGGTGACGTGGATGGGCACAAGTGTCAGGGGAGCAGTAGTGAAAGAGAAAGTCTAAATAGTAGTCAGACCTGCTTTGATGTACTGTTTGGTGAAGGTGGCATTAGCAAAAAGACAGGGGTGGAGCCTGTAGAATTCCAGTGGCTAAGATTTTCATCACGAGTGACTAGGATGGACAAGATTTACAAAGAGTACATCAAAAGGGCAGCTCAGGTTGAGGAGTTGGAAGACGAGGCTGAGTCTGGGTTGGACGTACGGAGGGATAGTGGATACGCTGAGCAAAAGATGTTAAATATAGAGCTGCCAGTCATGAGAAAAAAGGAAGACCTCAGAGGAGGTGCATGGATGTAGTGAACAAAGACATGCAAGGGGTTGGTGTGACAGAAGAAGATGAAAGAGATGAGCTGCTGTGGCAACCCCTAAATGGAGAAGCTAGATGATCTGCTGCACTACAGGTCATGTGGTTCACGACTCTGTTGCCTTCTTTCTGGAACCAAGCAGCACGGTTTCTCCCACTAAACACAAACTGGATTCGATTGCCTTGTAGTAAATAAATTGCCCATTGTTTTACTATTCAATTCCATCATCGCATTCATGCTTTGTAGTTGTAGCAGTTAATTTTTGTGAATGTGCTTGAAGAGGCTTCCTGTCTAAAATAATGATGGACTTTTTAAAAAAATCTTTACTTAGTTTAGCAAATACTTACATAATGTAGATTGCAACAGTAGTTAAATAGGGGTGTTTGGGGCATACCAGCTTGTAGTCACAAACATAACTGACTGTCTTAAATGTATTGTTTAAGAGATTGCGACTATTGTGCAAAGCTATCACCTGTGAAACTGTGAATACTGTGAGTTTAGCTCAGGGGTAGGCAACTCCAGGCCTCGAGTGCCGGTGTCCTGCAGGTTTTAGATCGCACCCTGGGTTAACACACCTGAATCAAATGATTAGTTCATTTTCAGGCCTCTGGAGAACTTAAAGAAATGCTGAGGAGTCATTTAGCCCTTTAAATCAGCTGTGATGGATCATGGACACATCTAAAACCTCCAGGACACCGGCACTCGAGGCCTGGAGTTGCCTAGCTGATACAGTAAATTGCAGCATAATATTAATTTAGGTAAAAGCATTGTAAAGGGCGATTTTTCATGGAGAAGTCATGGCGATGATAATATAGTCTTTTGTCAGTAAAGTAATTCATATTTCAGTAGTGTACAGTTCACTCAGCATATGTATTAGTAATTCAAATCAGTTGTGGTGGAGTTTTTGAACTTCTTTGAATGTTATCTTTCAATTACTATAAAAATAAACAAACTAATAGTTTAAGTCTTCCCTTAGTAACTCCGATAGTATTCCTGTTTTAAAAGAGCAGTTGCACCCAGCTATATAACCTGAGTCAGGTGAACGCTTGCCACCTGAGCCCTTTGATACTGTCAGAACTGTAAATAATTAACCAGCGCGGAATTATACTGGGGCGGGACACAACTGCTGCCAGGGTTATGAAGAGGAAGCTGGAAAACTTTTTGACAGAAGACGACAGAAGTCTTAGTCCTAAGACTAAAATAACTGGAATAACGGTCTGTGATCGAATAAGACAGTTCAAGACAATTTTCCAATATAAGGGTTAAGCAATATCAGGGAGTTAAATCAATGACAGGCCTTGTAAAGTTAGAGGGTAAACGAAAAACCTGAGGAAATAAAACAGAAAAAAATGCTGAAATTTTAATTTTATTTTTCTTATCTGACGAATTCCCAATCATAGCTATGCAAACAGTTGTGTGTTAAACGTGCAGCAGATTAAAAAAAAAATACTGCAGATTTTTCTCTATTTCTGACAACAGCACCCAGCAGGTCATGGGATCCGCATGAAACGCTTTCAAATATTTGATTGGTCCCGTTATGAGAAAGTTGTTACATGATTGGCCATGACTACTGCCAGTAATCCATTCTTGCTTGTGATTGGTTACTCTGATGTTTCCGCTACGCCAGCTTTTACCGTTTTCCCCTTTCGTCCTTCTTCCTGCTGGTCTAATCGGTTTCAGTGGTGCTACACCTGCTCGTTGTTTCACAGTTTTATCCCTCTATCACTACAGACAACATGGACGATTTTGACATGCTGAACGCGCCCAGTGCTGGAAACGGTGTCGGCTCGGAGGAGGACCCCGCTGCCGCTTTCCTGGCCCAGCAGGAAAGCGAAATTGCGGGCATTGAAAACGACGAAGGCTTCAGCATCTTGGACAGTGGAGATGTCCCCTCTTCGCTAGGAGACACTAACGGTGCGTGGCTGTTATCCTCAAGCGAAGAAAATGTCGCTGTATGTTGTCTGTTTGGCGTCATTAGTGATAGAGGATTTTGTGTACGTGTAACTAAACGTTCAACATGCGGTTAATCTAGACGCTATTTTGGCCCTGAACGGACACTAAAGCTAAGGCTAACTGAGCTAGCAGATTAGCCAAGTGGACATGGTTAGCGTTGATATTAACCTGTGTAAGATTACTTTGAACTCACAAGGAACACGTACAGGTGAAACTTGAAGTCCTTTATTAATACATGCTATTTTATGCTGAAATAAGCTACTGCTGCTGGCACTGCCACTCATTGCTTTCCAATTAACTTGATTGCTTGCGGCTACATTTACAGCAGTTTGTGTCAGCCACTTAGGAAATGGGCACAGCTTAACAACCTTTGTTCATGACTTACTCATTTCCTCCAATCTAGCCTCAGTTGTAGGAATTGTTGGTCAGAAATGCTGACATCCATTATTACGAAACAGGAGTGCATTTAGCAACAGTAATTGGTGCTCCATTAGACAAGTTCAAGGCATGGTAAAAATCTCTTTTAGGACATTTAATATTTCAAGATGTTTTGTCATGTTTATGCCTTAATTTGTCTGCTTGATTTCTAACTGCAGTCTCACCTCTACCTGTTTTAGATGGTGCCATCAATGGAGAGCTTCATGGGGTAATGTCATCTGCTCTTTAGTTATCATGTTGGAAATCACCTTGTGTTTGTTCCTGTGTTTTGTGTGTATAAGTGCACAAAGGATTAAAATCTTTTAATACAGAAATTATTGTTTGTGTATGCACTAACGTATAGTGTTAAAGGAAGAATAAATAGAGGGATGAAAAGGATGGTCTGTACTAAATGCCTGCACCATAAAGAAGGATTTGAATCTACAAAACAAAAAGATAATCTCAGTGTGTTGAAGTTGCTTCATAGTACAGGGCCCACAGATGCATTGATATACAACAATGAGTGGGGCCTTTTCTGGTACAGACCTATTTGAAATTGGTAAGACTGCAGACTTTCAGCACCATGGCTGCTCATGGATGACCTGCAACCAGTTCAGTGACTCAAAGTAGTGCCTGATGGCAGGCAATTGGCCTTCAGTAAAGATCAAAGGGGGTGATTTATTAAAAAAAAAACAAAAACATTTCACTCTGTACAGCTTACTAGCATCAGTTTAAAAACATGACATTGAAGATTCTCATGTTTGGATTTAAACTTCTTTGCTTCTTGACACATTTCATTTTAGTTATGTTCCTTGATTTCCTGGATAATTGCTGTTTGTTATATAAATATAACAAACAGCAATTATCCTTGAAATTCATTTACTTGAATACTAAGATTTGCTCAAGAGATGTTTATATATCAATTCTGCTGAATTTTCACTGTGTGCGTCATTGGAAAATACTAATTTCCTTTTAACACCGTAACAGTGATTTTTAGTAGCCGAGCTTTTGAATATTTGTCTGTTAGTCACTTCAGCTTCCTTTTCCTGTGCTGTCATTGCAACATTTCTTCCTTTCCTGTCAGTGAGAGAATCTTCTAAGAGTACATGTACGCTATGCGTATTGGGGTGTGGGGGTGCGGAAGCCAATTCCACTTTTTAATGACAACTTTCACATACGGGTTAGAAAAATGAAACACTGAACATGAATGGATAAATAGCCAAATCATTGGAAATATTGATAAAACTGTGCTTACCATTTTGCTCCTTTCTCAGGAAAGCAATGGTCCATCAGATGCCTATGCAGCAATTTCTAATGCAGACCGACTGCAGGCTGAACCAGAAAGTCTACGTAAGTGGAGGGAGGAGCAAAGAGAGAGGCTGGAGGAGCTAGGTAAGCACCCAGAAGAACGCTTTATTATAGGGTAGGACAGAACACTGATATGTGAGATGTGATAAGTAAAGGTGGAGATTTGGGCTGTGCTATATCACATTGTCAACGATAATATTGGTAACAATTTTTACATGATATAAATTATCATGTTGCAATACCATTGCTATAGCAATGCAAGGGGTTTACTTTGTGAGTGACAGTGTGTGAACCCCAGGCATCTCTGATCGCTAAGCATTAGATCCTTATGACATTTAGTACCTTTTTAATAGTTTTTGATCTAGCCACTTTTGTAACATCAACTTGTCTTGTTGTGTCACTGTATGCAAGTATCATCAGAAATATTATCGCAGATTTTTTTATTGAAATATTGTTGTGTAAATGACCTTCCTTTACTGGATATTCCACATACAGTGTTAACCAATTATTTCTGTCCCTGTTTCCTTTCACATCATTATGTTCATCATCTTTTTGGGGATGTTTATTCTTTTATCAGTCTCTGCTCTTGAGCGTGATTTCTGTATTTTTGCGTTTACTTCTGCAGATGCTAACTCTCGCCAGCAGGAGACGGAATGGAAGGAGAAGGCCAAGGTGGAGCTGGAGGAATGGCATGCCAGGCAGAATGAGCAGCTGGAGAAAACCAAAACCAATAACAGGTACTGTAGTCAATGATAGTCAACGCATAGAAACAGGATGGAAGATCAATAAAAATGAAAGAAGACTGTGGGGATATGTGAGTTATCCCAGCTTAAAAAGAATGTAGATCTGTCGGTTGTGGCAGGGGAAGAAATGATGGCCATCCGGTCACTCAACTTCTGTATCCTTGAGTAAGTTTACAACTAATTACTGAAATTTGTATCCATATGTTTTTTTTTTCAGGAAGAATCGGAATAACCTATCCTTGAATTTCAAGAAACACAGTATGCTGGTCTCCCCATTTGTGTGTGGCATCAGTTTTTGTTTCAGTTGTCTACAGGTTCATATTTTAAAGAAAATCCATTCTCTCTAAGGGGAAATCTCATGTGGCTTTTCACCACCTTTTTAGTTAAAATGCTATTTGACCTCCACTTATTCTTCACACTAAAAGGCGCACTTAAAATCCTTTAATTTTCTCAAAAATTGACAGTGCACCTTATAATCTGGGGCGATTTATGTATGAAAATGGACCCATTCATCGACAGTGCACCTTATGGAACAAAAAATACGGTGGAACCCCGGCTTACAAAGACCCCATTTAACGAAAAATTCAAGTTACGAAGGCACTTAACTGCAATATTTCTGCCCGTGGTACAGCAAAATGCCCGCGTAACGAAATCTGCTGGCTGAGCCCAGAATGCTCACAATGCCTTCCAAATCATGTGAAACTCCTTGGCTTTCGTACTTGCGTTTCGCTGTTCACGTGAAAGACGTATTGTTGTTGCAGTGCGCTATTTCGTGTGCTTTTCGTTTGCAATTAGCCTATCGTTCATTCATAATGTGGCCGAAAAAACTTTCTGCAAGTGAAAAGAAGAAGCGTAAAGTGCTCTCGATGGAAACAAAGAAATTATTGATAAATACAGTGGGGCAAAAAAGTATTTAGTCAGCCACCGATTGTGCAAGTTCCCCCACTTAAAATGATGACAGAGGTCAGTAATTTGCACCAGAGGTACACTTCAACTGTGAGAGACAGAATGTGAAAAAAAAATCCATGAATTCACATGGTAGGATTTGTAAAGAATTTATTCGTAAATTAGGGTGGAAAATAAGTATTTGGTCACCTCAAACAAGGAAAATCTCTGGCTCTCACAGACCTGTAACGTCTTCTGTAAGAAGCTTTTCTGTCCCCCACTCGTTACCTGTATGAATGGCACCTGTTTGAACTCATCATCTGTATAAAAGACACCTGTCCACAGCCTCAAACAGTCAGACTCCAAACTCCGCCATGGCCAAGACCAAAGAGCTTTCGAAGGACACCAGGAAAAGTATTGTAGACCTGCACCAGACTGGGAAGAGTGAATCTACAATAGGCAAGCAGCTTGGTGTGAAAAAATCAACTGTGGGAGCAATCATCAGAAAATGGAAGACGTACAAGACCACTGATAATCTCCCTCGATCTGGGGCTCCACGCAAGATCTCATCCCGTGGGGTCAAAATGATCATGAGAACGGTGAGCAAAGATCCCAGAACCACACGGGGGGACCTGGTGAATGACCTGCAGAGAGCTGGGACCAAAGTAACAAAGGTCACCATCAGTAACACACTACAACGGCAGGGAATCAAATCCCGCAGTGCCAGACGTGTTCCGCTGCTGAAGCCAGTGCATGTCCAGGCCCGTCTGAAGTTTGCCAGAGAGCACATGGATGATACAGCAGAGGATTGGGAGAATGTCATGTGGTCAGATGAAACCAAAGTAGAACTTTTTGGTATAAACTCAACTCGTCGTGTTTGGAGGAAGAAGAATACTGAGTTGCATCCCAAGAACACCATACCTACTGTGAAGCATGGGGGTGGAAACATCATGCTATGGGGCTGTTTTTCTGCCAAGGGGACAGGACGACTGATCCGTGTTAAGGACAGAATGAATGGGGCCATGTATCGTGAGATTTTGAGCCAAAACCTCCTTCCATCAGTGAGAACTTTGAAGATGAAACGAGGCTGGGTCTTCCAACATGACAATGATCCAAAACACACCGCCCGGGCAACAAAGGAGTGGCTCCGTAAGAAGCATTTGAAGGTCCTGGAGTGGCCTAGCCAGTCTCCAGACCTCAACCCCATAGAAAATCTGTGGCGGGAGTTGAAAGTTCGTGTTGCTCGGCGACAGCCCCAAAACATCACTGCTCTCGAGAAGATCTGCATGGAGGAATGGGCCAAAATACCAGCTACTGTGTGTGCAAACCTGGTAAAGACCTATAGTAAATGTTTGACCTCTGTTATTGCCAACAAAGGTTATGTTACAAAGTATTGAGTTGTATTTTTGTTATTGACCAAATACTTATTTTCCACCCTGATTTACGAATAAATTCTTTACAAATCCTACCATGTGGATTCATGGATTTTTTTTTCACATTCTGTCTCTCACAGTTGAAGTGTACCTCTGGTGCAAATTACTGACCTCTGTCATCATTTTAAGTGGGGGAACTTGCACAATCGGTGGCTGACTAAATACTTTTTTGCCCCACTGTATGAGCGAGGTCCTCCTCCACCAAGAACTTCGTCTTCAGCCAGCATCGTCTCACTCAAAAGGCGATGGAAAATTTTGACTTACGAAAATTTTGACTTACGAAAGACCCTCTGGAATGAATTTATTTCGTAAGTCGGGGTTCCACTTTATTAAGTTTCCCAGACACTGGAGTTATTGTTCACTGCATGTCTTCAGTCATTAAAATTACCTATACCTAAGAAAAGTCTATGCAATTTGCTGTTATTTCAGGAAATTTAATAACTAATGTGTGATATTTTAAGGAAAACAAATGGAGTCAAATATTTCCTGTGAGGTAAAAACACTTTTTACTGTGTCTTTTATTATCACAGGAGGGTTCTGTATAGAGATGCACCGATTGCAATTTTCTTGGTCAGTTTAGATATTTTTCTGATCTGCCGTTACTGATTTTTGCAGGCTTTTAACTGACAACAGTTACAAACAAAACTCCACCTTTCTTCCGTGTAAAATAAACTGTAATTGTCAATAAACTTGACAATTACAGGATCTTTTTTTTAAATTTAAACTACTTCAGTGCAGTATAAATAATTATCTGAAAATAAGCTGTTGTACACCCACATTTACCTGAAATGACTTCACCAGATAACAAGACATTGTCTTCTTTTTCTCTGTAATTTTCCTCATAACCGCTTTGATCCTTTGCTCATCCTCAGGCTGCCTCTGAGCTCTGGATAGCTTTAGCTACTTTTCCTCTGTTAGTTTCTTTAAAATGTCCATGTTTAAATATCTCTTTAGATTTGTTGTTCTGAACGTTTTTGTTTTCTGTTTGTTTGATTAAGCCACCCTTGTTTCTTATCTCACTTCCGTGCTAACAGTGTAGCATGTGGGTAGGTGTGCAACTAATAGCCTGTGCTGCTGTATGTGAGTCATACGTACATTAAAAGGACTGGCTTATAATCGGTCATATGGGAGTCTGACTGATCACCAGACAAGGTGTAAAACACTGAAAATAAGCTGATTCCAATTTATGAACGGTCAATCGGTGCATCTCTACTTTTGCATTCATGACTTGATGCAGGTAATTTACTAAAGGTCATGACATCTCACGACACATCCTGTGGGTGACTAACAGTTTTCGAGGTAATCTGCAGAGCTCCTTTTACCGTATTCTGGCTTCAGAAACGTATAAGGTGTAGAACAGGGTAATGGGTTTTAAAAATAGTGGCATTGTAAAGCGCTTTGGGTGCCTTGAAAAGCACTATATAAATCCAATCTATTATTATTATTATTATTATTATTATTATTATTATTAGTAGTAGTATGTCAAATGCAGAATGCACAAATGTTTTTTCTTTTTTTTTTTTTTTTTTCTTGTGTATGTGGGCGGGAGTTAAACGATCCCAGATTGGAAAAATGTTCTTTTTCCTCCATGGTCCCTTTGTGTAGTGGGTGATGACAAGCCAAAAATTTAAAAGCACAAATGGCACTTAAAGTGGTCTCGTCTACTCCTCAGCACAAATGCGAATGATTCAAAAGTTGCGCTTACGTGTCAGACACTGCACTGCTGTTCAGCACAGCAGCTGTTTCACCTGTCACATGATTTTTCTTACAGCGTTGCATGCACTGATGTGGGGTTACGCTTATTGTTATAGCTATAACATACTGGGTTAAGAGATTCCACTGTTAGGCTAATTAGTTAAAAATGTGTCAAGTATTCAAAATGTGAGAGGTATGAAGAACTAAAAGTGTGTTGTGCATGACTGGTGCAATGGCATTAAAGATGTAAAACTTTCTTTAAACAGTCTTTAAATCCCTCTGACACTGATCAAACACCTGATTGGTTATATTCCTAAGCATATTATTGTACGGTAACTTGCAGTGCTTGTGTTTCCATTCCTCTTCTCCCTTTTACCACTTTCTCTCTTTTCTCCTGCCTTCTTGCTGCTCTGTCGTTTGGGCGGATATTTGTCCAGGGTGTTGGATGAAGACTTCTACAAGCAACCCTTCTCTGAGCTCATTGGTTATGTGTATGTTGCTCCAACTAACATCCTCCTCTTATTGTTTATTTGTTTTGTTTTTTTCCCCCATTGTCAACAGCCATTGACATCACATATCTCTTAGAGCATCAGTTTACCTTCTTTCTGCTGCCATGTGTTACTTTCTCCTTCAGTCATACATTTGAAGTGCTTGGATTCATAATCGTTACTTTACCTATCCAGCTTGAACTTTTTCCAAATATAAACTGCATTTATAATTTGAACTCCATATCCATATCATCTGCATGACATTTGTGAGTTTGATGCCTGTCGGTATATTTCAGTAACGCATGCCATCACATCCATGGAAATCAAATGAATACTTTCACAACTGTGCCCATGTTAATTTCTCATTCATTTCTCTTTGATTCTCTTCAGCAACTCATTATCCAAATGCATTTCATAAATTTCTAACAATTAACACCTGCTTAAACCAACTGCGTAAAAAATTAATGAAAATGTTTTGGGTTTTTTTCCACTTAACAACTTTATTAATGTTGGTTTTCTTGTTTTACTTACAAGTAAGATATGTAGAGATGGGTTGAAGCAATTGTGTGTGGTTTTTCTTTTCCTTAATCTCATATATTATAATCATGGCCAAAAGTTTTGAGAATGACACACTTACTGGTTTTCAAAGTTTGCTGCTTCATTGTTTTTAGAATTTAAAAAAAAAAAAAAAAAAAATTTTTCTCAGTTGTTTCTGTGATGTAAACCAGTATAATTACAAGCACTTCATAAGTTTCACAGGCTTTTATTGGTAATTACATCAACGTTATGCAAAGAGTCAATATTTGCTGGCTCTTCTTTTTCAAGGCCTCTGCAGTCGCCCGGGCATGCTGTCAGTCGACTTCTGGGCCAAATCCTGAGTGATGGCAACACATTCATTCATAATCACTGCTTGGAGTTTGTCACAGTTACAGGTTTTTGCTTTTTCACCCACATCTTGAGGATTGACCACATGTTCTCAATTGGATTAAGGATAGTTTCCTGGTCATGGACCTTAAATTTCAATGTTTTGTTCCCTGAGCCACTTAGTTATCACTTTGGCCTCATGGTATGGTATTCCATCATTCTGGCAAAGGCATTGTTATTCACCAAACTGTTCTTGGGTGGTTGGAAGAAGTTGCTGTTGCAGGATGTTTTGGTAGCATTCTTTATTGGGTGAATGCCATAGGCCAGGAGTGTTGAACTCCAGGCCTCGAGGGCCGGATATATCTTCACACTCCTGACACTCACGGTTAACGAATTCTTTTGATACAGTTTCCCCATGAATTACGTTTGTTTCAGGATAGGAAATCTGTCCTTCTCTCAGATTTGAAACTTTCAAACGCTTTTTTTCCTCTCGTATTCATTTGTTTTCACGGCAAAGAAGGAAATTGCTAAACTGAAGCAGCAAACTTTGTGTAGACGGTAAATCATTTCACTTCACAATGGTACTTTTGAGGTTTCTTAGTATTATATAAACATCAGCCTATAAATGATTAAGAAAACCGTAATTATTTAGAAACACATGCCAGGTTTTTTCTTAAATGCTGAATGAGCCTGGAGTTCGTTTCCAGGCAGTAGTAATTATTGCATTTATTTATTTTTTATATATAAGAAATGTGAAGATATCAAATCGTGGATACACAACTGCTTCAAACTGAGCTGTGTTCATGCTTTATTAGAATGTTAAGATGACCTGCTGATACGCCCAGCTAGCTATCGAATAGCTTGAGCTGTGCAGCCTTTGGTTCTGCTATCAAATTACTTGGGTATATCCATTAGCCTTCATTGTGGTGTGCACGTTTTGTTGCTGTCAGCTTAGTTGCCAAATGTAAGAATTTAGATTGGTGCAAAACCTGGTTTCATGTAAAGAAATTCCAGGCCTCTTGTTATTCCTACATTGCCTCCAGCATTTTAAAGTGTTTAGTTTCTTTCTTGTTGAGCTGCTCATCTGAAAATTAGCATCATGTTACCGCTGTCTTTGTGTTATTTGAATAGTCCTTTTCTCAAAATGTGCACACCCGTGGAGCTTTCCAACTTATTGTTGTACTCACCTAAACACAGAATGAAATTTTAGTCTTAGTAATGCAGAATGACACTGAATCTTAATCGCTCCACTTCCGTCTTCCTCCATCTGATTGGTGTCACTCTATACCTACTATTTGGAGGAAGTGAGAATTGGAGTGTTATTTGCAAATGTAGGAACATTGTGTGTTTATAATTCATGAAAAATAAGTGAGCTGTTGGACTCTGTAGATCAGATTACTGAGATGATGCAGATGGTTAAATTTATTAACTTTATTACAGATTGAGAAGCTGATATTTTATTTATAGAAAACATAGAAGATCAGTTCAGTTTAGCAAACCAAAGGCTGCACACTAATCATTTTCATTTTTAGGAAAATAAAGCCAAAAGAAAAATGTTGCTTTTGCATGCTGACTTTAAACATCTGCATTTGAGCTCATTTTTGTTGTCTTTTATTTCACCCCCCCCTCTCTTTCTTTCTCTCTCTCCTAAATTCTGACTTGTGAAACTGTTTCTCCCTGTTTTCTTTTCCTATGCACCTTAAAGCACACATATTAACCATCCTTGCTACCGCCTAGACCAGTTAAGTAAAAATATAAAACCCCAGAATTTCAAAATACTTTATCATTTTCACAGGGGTTAGATGCAGTTCTGTCTGTGTATGTGTTTATAGTGCATTGCAGAGGTACCCAGTTGAATAGCACAAGAGTTAGATCCAGAGCCTAGAGTTTGGTATAATGTTCCTCCTGTGATGTTGTGGTCCTTCTAGTCCCTTGTGTATTGTAGATGGTTGTGAAAGTGAATGCTCATTAGCTTCTCACCTGCCCTATTTTTCTTTGTGTACTGTGTTTAAGTTATTAGCTCAGGTGGGGTGGAGACTACAAAAGATCCTTTTAAGTAGAACCAAAGAATAGCATTGAGTTTCATGTTTGTGGATGGGGTGTCACAAGAGTTTAGCCATATCTGTGGCTTGAATCTCAAATTGCCTTGTAATAGTGGAACTGATCAATTTAATTTATTTTAATTTGTTTTTGTTCTTGTTTGCATTTGTTTAACTACATAAGTAATCTTTGTAAAGGCCTTTTTTTGGTCTTTGATGGATTTAATGAACCCACACCCGTGCCTAAATATTTTAAAGTTAATTATCTGTTTGGCATTTGAGACACATAATTTCAACGTCAGCGCATTCCTTGCCACAGCTGAAACACCCCGCTTTTCTGCTTGCCAATGCATGCTTAATGCATTTTTTTTTTCGTTTTGTTGTTTTTCTGCTAGGCTTGATTAAAAATCTGAACATGTATTACTGTTCCTATTAATCAAGGACAAGTATACAGATAACTACATATCACTATACTTGGTTCTTGTTGAGTTCCTTAATGAACAGCAATTTTATCCAGCCAGAAACACATTTTTCTTAATTTATTGTTGTTGTTGTTGTTATTATTATTATTATTATTATTATTATTATTATTATTATTATTATTATTATTATTATTATTATTATTATTTGGGGGGTGGGTTGGTTGTTTTTGGCTTGAGCTTGATATCTCATTGTTGTGTATATATCTCCCCCTGATGTTGAGAGTAGAATATACAGGTGACTTGCTGTATTCTGTAAAGTGGGGGGCATGCCACAGGTAATGTAGCCGGGAAAGCTTGTTCCTTGTTGATTACTCAGTTTTGGGAGTAAAGATAGATGGATGTTTGTGTGTAGTGATTGGACTGTCCAGCCCTGAGGTAGACGCTGCTGAACTAAAAAAGTCCAACCCAGACAAAATCAGATGGAAAAACTGAGTTTTTAATGCCAGGCTTAAAGTTCAATTTCAGTGTAACCAAAACTGAGAACTTGAGTCAAAATTTCACTGTTGGCGCCTCTGACTTTGTCTAAAGAACTTGTATGTGATGTTAGTCAGCAGAGATCTTCTTCAGGGCTGCACAGCTGTGTATCTTACGACTTCACACACTGATGGGCTCGCTCTTCTGTCTTTTCCTCCTTTAATGCTTACAGGGCGGCTGAGGAAGCCATGATTTCAGATCTGGATGAGAACAACCCAGGCACAGAGTGGGAGCGGGTGGCACGGCTCTGTGACTTTAATCCCAAGTCCAGCAAGCAGGCTAAGGATGTGTCCCGCATGCGTTCGGTCCTCATCTCCCTGAAGCAGTCCCCACTAGTCCGCTAGACACCCAAGGCTGCTCGGGAAATCATTCCATATCATCTTTTTCCATGACACGTCAACGAAACCAACTTCTCATGCCCCTCCATTTGTATTCTGATATCAAGGGGCACTTACACCCCTGTGTCTATATCTGTCAGTCATGCACAGCCTTGTTTCCCCCACCTCACAGGGTATAGTCACTTGCCTTACCCTGATGTATTTCCTCCTGGCAGGGCTGTAAAGATTAGCCTTGATGTACCTGCTCACTATTTTCTGCCCCTTAAAGATTTTACCTATACACCTCTTTAATAAATCAGTCAAGACTTTGTTTCCCTTGTTTAGTAAAAATGAAATCAAGGACAGATCTACACAAGGTCTCAAGGTGTGTGTGACAGTTGTGCAAGGGTGGTGAGTTGGGACACGAAAAGGGAAGGGCTGACATTTGTTTGGGCCAACAGCTACACTACAGTGCTTTACAATGCCCCCCCCCCCCCCCCCCCCCCCCCCCGATATCATTCCTATAATGCTGTGTTGTCACTGTTAATCTGTCAGCCTCATTAATATTTTTACTTTTGAGAGTTGATATTACATGGTTTCATTCACATTTCTTTCCGCAGCATGTCCAGTACAAAGCATTTCTGATTTTGATTTGAAGGACCAAACTCTTCAGACAGAACTCCAAATTCAGTGTGTGTACTTTAAACTGTGTGTAGAGCCTGCTTGTGGCATATTGTGTTAAACTATGCATTTCTTTTGAAAGCCTCTCCCCCTCCTAGTCAGGAACTGAACTGAAGTCCAGTCATTACAATAAATGTGACCTATTTGTATGTGTGTTTAAACCTCAGCAGTGTATGTACTTGATGCGTGTACCTATGTACATAAACAGAAGGCAATATATATACATTATATAAAACATTTATGTCACTAAAATTAGACATTTGTGGGTTTAAAGAGAACTAGATCCTAGCCAGATGTTGGTTGACCATGTTTGTTTGATGTCCATTTGATTTCAATATCAATAAAAAGTAAATTAAAGATGTTGTTCTGCTGTCCTTCAACTTCATATTGAATATCTAGTCTTTGTTTAGCTTTTTTATTTTTTATCTTGAGGTCAGAGTATAACTCGATATTGCTTCAAACTAAGGGGAAAACAATCTCAGATTTGCATTAAATGTTTTTATATGAACTTTACCACATTGAAGACTCCTTTTTACTGTCATCTAATGTAAATGTATTGATCAACATTTTTATTTATTTTTTGCAACAATGGTGACATTGCAACATCACGCCGATGTCATATAAAACCTTAAGGTCACACCACGGTCTACCTGCTATTAAATGATATGAACACCTATGTACTATTACACTATCAAAAGTACACAACCCCCCATTATTGGGAGACCGTTAACAGAACGCAATGATGTAAAAGTCTCAAACTCATATTCTCATACTCACAAGATGAATAAGTTTCAACAGACAGATTTTACTATTTTACTTAGAACTCTGTTCAAAATGGTTTGGGTGTTCATATGTGGAAGTTGCAGATTGTAATTGCTCCTCAGTCAGATGTAAGACTCAAAAACCAGTCTTATTTGTAATCATCTATTGTCCACCTGAGCCTTACAGAGTTTGATTTCTCAGACTTTTCATCTGATTTAGTGCTCAGCTCAAATAAAAATCTTTATTTTGGGCAATTTTAACATCCATGTAGATACTAAAAATGACAGCCTCGACACAGCATTTAATCTGTTAGTAGACTAACAGATTAAATGCTGTGTAGATTTAGTAAAATGTAAAAGAACCCACCCACCACTTTAATCACTCTCTAGATGTTGTTTTAACATATGGCATAGAAACTGAACCTTTAATAGTGTTTCCTGGAAACCCTCTCCTGTGTGGTCATTTCCAGCTAACATTTAAATTTACAATAATTGATTACACAGCAGTGGGGAGTAGATTTCACCACAGTAGATGTCTTTCTGAAAGTGCTGTAACTGATTTTAAGAATATAATCCACCTACTGTTGTCATCTTCAATGCCCTGTACCAACATAGAGCAGAGCAGCTACCTGAACGTTACTCCAAAAGAGGTCGATTATCTTGTTAATAATTTTACCTCCTCACTACGTACGACTCTGAATACTGTAGCTCCGCTGAAAACTAAGGCCTCAAATCAGAAGTACCTGACTCCGTGGTATAATTCTCAAACACGAAGCCTAAAGCAGATAACTCGTAAGCTGGAGAGGAAATGGCGTGTCGCAAATTTAGAAGATCATCCTTTAGCCTGGAGAAATAGTTTGCTGCTTTATAAGAAAGCCCCCTGTAAAGCTAGAACATCTTACTATTCATCACTGATTGAAGAAAATAAGAACAACCCTTGGTTTCTTTTAAGCACTGTAGCCAGGCAAAAAAAAAAAAAAGGTCAGAGTACTGCTGAGCCAACTTTTCCTTTAGTGTTAACTAGTAATGACTTCATGAACTTCTTCACAAATATAATTTAACCGTTAGAGAAAAAAAATACTCATAATAATCTCAAAGATGTGTGGCTACTTTTAGTACCATTGATATTCATTGAGTCTTTTTCTCCAATTGATCTTTCTGAGTTAATTTCAATAATTACTTCCTCCAAACCATCAACATGTCTTTTAGACCCCATTCCTACAAAACCACTCAAAGAAGTCCTTCCATCAAATAATCCTTCAATCTTAAATATGATCAACCTATCTCTAATAATCGGCTATGTACCACAGGCCTTCAAGCTGGCTGTAGTTAAACCTTTACTCAAAAAGCCATCTCTAGACCCAGCAGTCTTAGCTAATTATAGGCCAATCTCCAACCTTCCTTTCATATCAAAAATCCTTGAAAGAGTAGTTGTCAAACAGCTAACAGATCATCTGCAGAGGAATGGTTTATTTGAAGAGTTTCAGTCAGGTTTCAGAGCTCATCACAGCACAGAAACAGCTTTAGTGAAGGTTACAAATGATCTTCTTATGGCCTCTGACAGTGGACTCATCTCTGTGCTTGTCCTGCTAGACCTTAGTGCAGCATTCGATACGGTTGACCATAATTTTCTATTAGAGCTATTAGAGCACATTGTAGGTATTAGAGGTACTGCACTGCAGTGGTTTGTATCATATCTATCTAATAGACTCCAATTTGTTCATGTAAATGGAGAATCCTCTTCACAGGTCAATTATGGAGTTCCACAGGGTTCGGTGCTAGGACCAATTCTGTTTACATTATACATGCTTCCCTTAGGCAGTATCATTAGAAGACATAGCATACATTTTCACTGCTATGCAGATGACACCCAGCTCTATCTGTCCATGAAGCCAGATAACACACACCAATTACTTAAACTGCAAGAATGACATAAAGACCTAGATGGCCTATAATGTTCTGCTTCTAAGTTCAGATAAAACTGAGGTTATTGTACTCGGCCCTGAAAATCTAAGAAATATGGTATCTAACCAGATTCTTACTCTGGATGGCATTACTTTGACCCCCAGTAACACTGTCAGGAACCTTGGAGTCATTTTTTACCAGGACATGTCCTTCAACGCACATATTAAACAAATATGTAAGACTGCTTTCTTCCATTTGCACAACATCTCTACAGTTAGAAATATCCTGTCTCAGAGTGACGCTGAAAAACTAGTTCGTGCATTTATTACTTCCAGGCTGGACTACTGTAATTCATTATTATCAAAAACTCCCTGAAAAGCCTTCAGTTAATTCAAAATGCTGCAGCAAGAGTCCTGACAGGGACTAGAAAGCATATTTCTCTTACATTAGGTTCTCAATAAAATGTTTAAAGTTTAAAAATTTGATATGTTTTATGTGTCCTATATTGTAAATACAAGATGTGTAGGATATTTTTGTTTTGCTTTTTGTTTACAGTTTACACAAAGACATAATTTCTGTAGTTTTGTTGGTATGTGGTGTACAGAGTAAAAAACACAGACCGTAAGTTGTGCCTGAAGTGAAAACTCAGCTTTCAGGTATTGTTTGAGAATTATAGACATTTTTGTAAGTATTCCCCATGCTTGACAAGTAATACCATTGCATTTCCATCAGTTGAATTGATCAGACTAGGTCTGTTAAATCTGATGGCTGAGCAAAAATCTATTACTATCACTAATGCTTGAAATGGTGTGCTGTTTGCAACGGCAGGTGCCTACTCTCTGGACAACAGAACCTACAAGGCTTTGTTATAGTGGAATATAATAATGTAATACCATAAAAGCTGTTGTGGTATCAACATAGATTGAATTAGACCCTTTCATAAGGTCAATAATACAAGTGAAACTTCACGAACTAAGTAAACATTGTTTGGTTTCCTAGGGGCATTCTTTCTTTGTCCTCTAAGACAATGATAATGGAAGCTTCAAAGTTTGAAGTTATATGGGAGTCATAGAGATGAATTAAAGTAACAGAGCAACTGAAGATAAAAATTCACTGGGAGCAGGGAGTTATTGTGTTTACAGCTTTTCACTGTGAATAAAGAGCACTGTTTGCATCGCAGAGTCTGCGTTTTGGGTCCTCCTTTCCCCACATCCCCACGGTCTGCCAGCCAGACCGTGACAGATTTACTCATGAAAGTGGCCACTTTCTCATTACTTTCATACATTGTTTTAGTAAGTATCCAAAACATACAAGTTTCATTATATAATTTTTCAAGGGATCTTATACCTGTTTTCACTCTTGTATGCTTTTCATACAAGTTTCACACAAGACAGATACAAACTTTATAAGATTTATATATATCTTTTCCATATGGGATGACAAGCATGACAATTGTAGGTGTGGTGTCACAACTTTTTATATAGTGGTTCTGATCCATTTTATTTTCCATTTGTTTGTCTTATCATGTCAGTTAGATTTTAAGTTCTTTGTATACACGTGGCTTATTGGTTTGTTGAATGACTTAAAAAAAGCCACACCTCTTCCTAGAAAGCTTCTGAAATGAATCATCTGTTTGGAACTTAAACACTTGGCACTTAATGACTTCATTGTCAATATATTCTTTGCCAAATAAACTTCTTTTTTGCTTCAGCAAAATGCATGCCTTATGCATGTCTTTTGTTTTTATTGCACAAAGCACAAGAGTGAAATAGTAGAATGGAAAATGCATGCAGGACATAAATCCCTGTAGCATACTGCTAATACAACTTTAGTTTTTTGTACACATCTGCACAGATGGCATTCTAACACAACACAAAGCGAACCAGAAACCCGGAGTAATGATAGAGCTTAGTGCATGTCAATCTCAACCCACCAGCCAGAGCTTAGCTAACAAACTGGTAACAAACTGCGTCAAAATGCTTCAGTCGTGCAATCAGGCTTGTAGCCTCTGTTTCTATCTGTTCTGCCATTCATACACCACACAGCAAGCGATTACACAGATTATCCCAAACTGCAGCAACATATACAGAACCACAAAGGCTCAACTGTAGAAATGATGACAAACAAGGACCACTCCACACTATCAAGACCAGCACCATTTATGGAGGAAACATGGTGCCTGATTGAAATTTGGCAGAAATTGTTAAATGACCTATTTAGATACAGGATCATCCAGTCATCCTCAACGATCTATCTGGGCAGAAGAAACGGACCACTGCTAGTTCTCATGGATAGAAAAAAATAAAACAAAAAACAAACAGTAGGTGTTCAGTCAAACCTGAATAACATGCAAATTTAGGTGTTGCAGAGGCGGGCCTTCCCAGGATTATAAGTAGCAATGTGTCCAACAGTATCTTCCTCTTTCTTTCAACCTGGAAGCGTTCGTCATTTGAGATTCAACTGTGAATTTGACTCCACTCAGAATTTTAGCCTGTTAACTTTCTGTCGCCACTATGTCTCTGCAGTTTGAACTGTGTCCTGGCAGAATGATCGGGGGCTCCCATCCATGTTTCATTATTGCTGAAATTGGACAAAACCACCAGGGAGACATTGAGATTGCCAAGAAAATGATCAAGATGGCAAAGGTAAATTTAGGATGTGATAGTCTGCCTGTGAATGATGATGAAAAAATATTTGGGCTGTAAAATCACTATCTTGCCTTGCTATCTCTTCTCATCTCTTCTCTTATCAGGACTGTGGTGCTGACTGTGCCAAATTCCAGAAAAGTGAATTAGAGTGCAAATTCAGCAAGCGAGCCTTGGAGCGCCCCTACAATTCAAAGCATTCCTGGGGGAAAACGTACGGTGACCACAAGCGTCACTTGGAGTTCAGTCATGATCAATACAGGGAACTAAAAAAGTATGCAGAGGACATCGGCATCTTTCTCACCGCCTCTGGTATGGATGAGGTATGAGCTGCAAATAACTATGTATTATCAGGAACATTCACTTTAAATGTTTTATTACTTTTGATGCGGTAATGTATGTGTAGCCCTGAAAAAAACAAAACTTGGAAGAAAATGTACAAAAAATGATGATAATGATTTCACCATGCACAGAGCATCAGAAATTAATGAAAGTTTCAAATTCTTTCCTGAAAATGTAGAATTAATAGTGTTTACATTCTTTTTCATACTGTAGGCACATAACTAACACGTAGAACAGTACATATATCACAGATCACTGATGATACTCTGTGCCTCAATTACCTTGATATTCATAGATGGCTGTGGAGTTTCTCCATGAGCTGGATGTGCCGTTCTTCAAAGTTGCGTCCTGCGATGCAAACAACTTCCCATATCTGGAAAAGACAGCCAGAAAAGGTACAGGCCTTTGTTTTATTACACCTCAACAGCACTCTTACCTCAATGTTAAGGAAACACGAAACTGACAGTGTGCAGTGAATTAAACACTGTGTAACAAGGTGGGTGTGGTCCTTTGTAAAAAAAGAAAAAAAAAGAACGAAAAGAAAAATGAGAAACTGCATTGGACAGGTATAAAAGTGGGCAGGATTAACGAGCTGTGAATGGAAGTTTGTTTGCTGTTTGTATTGCAGACTATTTCAACATGTAGCTGTATAAATCCAGTGGGAGTATAAAAATAATGACATAATACATTTTAAATATGAATTAATTATGTGTAATTAAGGTTAATAAATAATTAATTGTGAATTATTTACCTATAATAAAACAATTATTAATATGTTTTATTTATTGCTTAAAATATTAACTACATTTATTAATAAGTCTGTTGGGTTACATATATACAAATCTATCATTGTCAGGGCGACCAATGGTGGTATCCACTGGGATGCAGTCCATGGAAACCATACGCCGTGTCTACAAGACAGTAAAGGAGCACAACCAGAAATTTACTCTCCTGCAGTGCACCAGCGCCTACCCTCTGGATCCTAAAGATGTCAACCTCAGTGTGATCAGGGTAAGATGAATGAACATCATCATCATCTCCTCTGGGTAAAATGTGGTGAAATAATCAATATGCCAAAAACTACATGAAATGTACGAGAAAATATTTTTATATTGTTTTTACATATGATTGTATCAGCTATATTAGCTTTTTATTAGTTATAGATTTGAAGTGGGAAATAGGTTCAGCAGATACTATTTTGTTTACTCCAAGAGTCAAGGATTTGCTCTAATCAGATCAACATAAACTAGTCTAAATTCAATTCCTATCTGTCCTTTATGTTCACATATACTTAGAATCTAATGATTAACATATATCATGAATGAAAGCTTCATTGCAGTAGTATACAGAGAATACAAACTGCCAGTGCACTGTAAATGGCACATTACTATAAACATTAGCGGTTTTATAGTACACAACAGCTAGCTAAACAATTACTTTCAAATCCAGCCCCTAAATGTTACATGATTTTACAGTGTCATATAACACAATCACAAAGTAGATGCTGATTCTGGAGAGAAGACACCTGTCAATGAAAACCCGTGATTGTGTTGGGCAGTACAACACATTTGACTGTAATATACTCAGACTTGTGTTTAGATTTTAAATTAAATTGTTTGTGTATGTCTTAGCATTGTATTGTATGACAGTTACAGGTACACAAAGAGGCAGTGCGTGCAGCAGACAATAATACTATAGGCTTTTTTATTTTCTACTTCTTTTTTTTAAAGAAATACCAGGAGGAATTTCCAGATGTTCCAATTGGATATTCTGGTCATGAGAAAGGGATCTACATCACTGTGGCTGCTGTGGCGATGGGAGCAAAAGTTGTGGAACGCCATGTGACCCTGGATAAGACCTGGAAGGGAAACGACCATGAGGCATCCCTGGAGCCCTCTGAGCTGGCAGAACTGGTCCGAGCAATACGACTGGTGGAAACAGCAATGGGGTCACCAGTCAAGCAAATGTTACCATGCGAGAAGACCTGCCATGATAAGGTCAGTTTGAGTCATTTGACTTGAGTTTTGAAATTCTACCATGTCATAACACTATCAAACCAGTCATTGTTAACTGTGTTTACGTCCACCCTCTTCAGTTCACTGAACATCCATAACTGTACAAATTTGCAAAACGTACATGAGCTGGATTAAAATACATCTTTTATGTATTTCTATTCTTTTTCTACTCCAGTTGGGCAAGTCAGTCATTGCTAAGGTGAAAATCCCTAAAGCAACAGTGCTGAGCCTGGACATGTTTGCAGTGAAGGTTGGTGAGCCAAAGGGTATCCCTCCAGAACATATGCAGCAGCTCGTGGGGAAGAAGATCAAAGTGGACGTTGAAGAAGATGACAGCATCTTGGCAGACATGATAGAATAAAGGATCTTCCCAAACTATTGGGACAGAGAGGCAGGCAAATAGAGAAGGATAGAAAATAAATATGAAGTAAGATAGGCAGGTAGCTAGAAAATGGACAGATAATGATATCATGTGTGAACAGTGAAATGCATATGGTAAATTAAATGTGGGATAAGACAAATATAAATATTATTGAACTTGAAATCTACGTCTTTATGTAATTTGAGTAAATGTAATAATATAAATGTAAACACTTTAGAACGTAGATGTATATTGAAATTAGATCATGATGCCAACTCTGTATGCAGTCATAGGCTATTTTCTGAATGCCACAGGCCACATTTTTCATTCTTCGCTAGTTTGATGTCTTCTCTCCCTGCCTATTTTTTCCAGGATGGATTCATAACAAAAAAAGCTATGGTTAGTTACATAGGATGGTCATATGCATGTATTGCATGTGTCAGGAATATTATTGTGAAATTATCTGGGGGACTGCATATACACATGTGGGGCTTTAACTGTAATCAAATGTTTCTGTAATATTAATACTTCAAATAAACAAGGCTTTAGGAAGCTGTTTTCTTGACTTTTCATCAACAGTTTACAAACAACATTGAGACATTCCTTTAACTAAAGGAGCCTATAAATTGTAAAATGATCAAATGTAAAATAAACATTAAAAATATAGAAAAAGACAAAATTAAAATAACTGTTGTTGTAGTGTAATAAATTAGTTAGCAAGACATATCTTTTTCTGTCCTCATGTTTCCGATTTGTCTGCGTTCTTAACAAACTAGGTGTCATCAAAATTATATATCAAAAGACAGAAAAAACATTTCTTGGTCTATTGAGTCTTGATTTCTGCAACAAAATTTGGAAGGATCAGATTTGGGAGTAAATGACACGAAAGCATAGAGCCATCCCTCCTCAATGGATCAGACTGCTACTGATAGTGATGTGCGATACCACTGATTTCCTTTCCGATACCAAGTACTTTTCAGGGTGGTATCGACGATACTGATCCGATACCGATACTTTATACAAAAAAACGTATTTTATTTATTGTATCTCAAATTATAGCGTCATAATGATTACAGGACATCAGATTACTTGTTCTTATCACTTAATAATGCAGAGTTCATCATATGGAAATAAAAAAAACTGAAGTTGTGCGCTATTTGAACACCTCGCCTGCCTGCAGCACTAAAGGACTCTGTGAGAGACGTGTGTCTCGCCCTAGCAGCACCTGTCCCTCTCCTCCTCTTCAGTTCGTCTCAACATATGCGCCTCATATTCTGTGATATGATTTACTCTGAGGTGTTTGACAAGGTTAGTGATGTTGCCACAACCAAACATGCCAACCCTCCCGATTTTTCCGGGAGAATCCCGGAGCCACCATTCTCCCGAATTTCCACCTGGACAACAAAATTGAAAAACCATTTTGCAGAATTCATAGCGTGGCCGAGGCAATTCCAGTTTCCAACAATGGCGGCAGCTACTTAGTTTTAATATTACTCTTATTTCTCTTTCTGGGTCGCAAAAAACCCCCAACTTTTAACATGTTTTCAGGTGAGAATGTAGCTGTGTAAACTTCAATTATCTGAGCCGATCGACACATCGTCTTCAAACCCCCGCAGGCTTTCACTACTCGGGACAAACATGATATATAAGTCACTTTGATAACTTAAAAATGTTGTTTGGCTTTTTCAGTGTTTTGTTTGTTCGTGAGTAAATCGGTTTGGCTGAGATTAAAGTTATTAGATTAGATTAAATTAAATTTAACTTTATTAATCCCTCGGGAGGGTTCCTCCGGGGTTTTCACACAGCTGAATAAACATCAAACAGAAAACTAATTAAAGAAAGTGTGAGACGGTCGAGAGTTTACGCCAGCGCCCGGTTATATTTTAGATAGCAAGGAGCAGACGGCTGAGTTTCACTCCACCGAGGGAACTCAAGACGTACTACCCGGCTTTCTTTAGACCGCGAAGGGCGGGTCCTCAGGTGGAAGCAGCCTCTGAATTTGGACATCCCCGCTGTTTCGGTGACATTTAACGTATTTTATCCGATAAATAAACCCTGTAAAATGTGCCCTTTTGATTGTCTCCCTAATTCTGAGATCTCAAGGTTGGGAAAGTATAGCCACAACACCTCACTCTTGGAGCACTTTTTTGCCACATGTATCGCAAACCATGTCTCAGCTGTTTGTGGAGGTAAAATACGTCCGCACAATTGGGCTCAGCCATTGTTGTGAGTGCGCGCGCCAAGGGGCTGCGAGCCTTTTATACAGCCGTATTTCGCACATGACTATGATAGGCGGAAGAGGAAGTAGTTCCTTTGAATGTAGACAATCCGAATGTTATAGTTTCTTTCCACTGTGTTGCTGTTAATGATAAACTAGAAATTAACCCTAAATTACTAAAAATATCGATATTTTAATGTGAGAATCGATTCTAGAACATAAATGACTGGTATCGGAGGAATCGATATTTCAGGATCGATCCGCACATCACTAGCTACTGATGATAAAATAGTGTAGGTGGTACTTCTTTGCACACCTTGAGATCTTTGTGAGCATTATTTATCCACCACAGCCTGGGTATTGTAGCTGATTAAGTCCATCCCTTTATGACCACAGTGTGCTCATTTTCTGATGGGACATACCATATTACATGTACCAAGACACAAAATTCCAAAGATCTCAGTTTGGTTTAGTGAACATGTGTCTTTAGGAAAACTAAAGTGGGCAAAACTAAGACTAAGAACATGGAACATGGAATTTTTATAGTTCCTTCATCATCAATTTCAGTCAGGTAGCTGCACTTCTCCCTTCAGCCAAAGTGCCCTTTGTTTGACCTCCCAGCCCATTGTTGCTTCAGTGGGCTGGTTTCAGTCATTATGCAAATGCAAACTGTAAGAAATGTACGTAAAAATTACCCCAAATAACTGTAAAATGGCAACGGTAAATTACCATTAAATCAAAAATGATTAAATGATTGTAATATCTATATTAAATTTCTGTATATTTTAGTTTTACACTGCTATTATGTTGAAAATATATTAATTTATAGTGGTGCGGTTGCCCCTCTGTTGGTTCTCCTTGGTCTCTTGTGTTCTGAGGGCCTCTGGATGTCTGGAGCCTTGATCTCCTCCATACCTGCTTCATGCCCTGGAGGACAGGGCTATGGCCCCCCCACACCCTCTAGCACAGGGGTGCCCAATCCCGGTCCTCGAGAGCTACCGTCCTGCAGCTTTTAGATGCATCCTTGTTCCCACACACCCGAATCAAATGAATGGCTTGTTATCAGGCCTTTGCCAAACACGATGGCATGCTGAAGAGGTAATCAAACCATTTGATTCAGCTGTGTTGGAGTAGGGATGCATCTAAAAGCTGCAGGATAGTAGCTCTCGAGGACTGGGATTGGGCAGCCCTGCTCTAGCAGATCATTACATGAAGGAACGTTTTAAATACAAGCGTGCACATGCTCAGAGGTGTACACACGGGTGCTCACACACACAAACTACACCCTTTTTGGCTCCTACCTCAAAAGCACACTGTGCGCTGTCGATCTTACGTGCTGCACAATGATGTTTAATATTTAGTATTTACTGTTATATTCACATAGATCATCGCAATGATGTTGTTTATTATATTGCTCTTTTTTTTCTCTGCTTGTTTTCTCTGTTTTCCTTCTCAACAGGTGATCCAGGTGATTGATAGATGTATTTTTTGTCTGCTTATTTAGTTTTTTGTTTTTTGTGCCCTTTATCTCCGTTCCTCTACCCCGCTGTTTTTCTTTCCCTCTTTCTTTCTCCCCTTTCTTTTCCCCAGTCAAGTCTGTCCCGTATTTAGCAAGTGAAAATAAAAAAAATAAATAAAAAAACAATAAAAGGTGAATCAAATAGACCAATACAGCAAGGCTGGGATGGTCCATTTGGTAAAGTAAATCCGTTGGGTATCTTTCTTCGCCTACAGTGTTTTTTAACCCTTTAATGCACATCATGAGTCACAAGTGATTGTTTTTTAATCTTCCTTATCATTGCAAAAAAAAAAAATACATTCAAATTTAGAATCTCGGGGATTCATCAGTTAACTTGGTTTGATCATTAAACATATTTTTTCTTATTAGTTAATTGCTTACTCCTCTCCTCGAACTTCCACCATTCATGTCTATCCGTTTATGACCACTGTGTACCCATCTTCTGATGACTACTCCCAGAAGGATGATGCACCATATCACGAAACTGTGATCATGTTAAACTGGGTTCTTAAACATCACAATGACTTCACTGAACTCCATCAACCTCCACATTCACCAGATCCCAAACCAAGGGCACCTTTGGGATGTGGTGGAACAGGAGATTTAAATCATGAATTTACCACTGTTCAATCTGTTTGAGTGTGGTAACACCTGCTGAAATTAAAATTAATTGATAAAAATGAAATGCCCAAAAAAATAATGAAATAATGTTAATAAAATAACTGGTGTAGCTTGCAAGGTCAAGAGCAGTCAAAGAGTATATTATTAAAGCTGTAACAATCAGTTTCTTTAAAAAGTCTCATTTATATGCACATTTTGGAGAAATTGCATCATGTGTCTAAACCGTTACCTTTACATTAAAAAAAAAGAAGAAGCTTAGACGAGGAGGGTACTATTATTGTCACAGAGAGAGATAGCTGTCTGACTGTGAGGTACTGCAACAGCAGAGGGCACCAATACTCCTTGGTGGCGTGTAGTCCGCCAAACCAAGACAGTGCCACTTCTAACGGTCCAGACTGACTCAGCTCAGCAAGGGAGTACCAGCAGCACCCTGCACTGAACCAACAACCAATAGCGGTTTTTGATACGGGCGACACGGGTGGTTACCCGGGGTGGCATCATGGTGGGGGGCGGCATCATGGGCATCGGCAAAAAAAATGTCGTAGGCACCGATTGGGATTCTATCGCCCATTTGCTGGGAGTAAGGGCGCCCTCCGTTTGCATTTGCATAGTAAGGGGGGGCGCCAGAGGGAGTGTTCGCCCAGGGCGCCAAACAGGCTAGGACCGCCACTGCCAACAACCTTCTATTTCAATGCAAGTATAACATTAGACATGAAATATCAACTGTAACTATAGTTCGCTTGGTCAGTTTTCTTGTTGCGTTGAAAGTGTTCCTCTGTCACAGGCTTTGCCTTCAGTCCTGTTAGTTTTCTGGAAAGTTCATGCTAATGCAGCAGGTTTAAGATTTTAGCTAGCTCTACTGTAAAACAAACACCTGTTTAATTTACCAGGAGCAGGTAAGACAATGTACCTTTTTGATTTATTTAGGGTTATGTATTTCATTGTGACCTGCTTCTGCCATCCTGACTATTGTAGAGGAAATTTAAAAAATGGCATGAGTTGGGTCAGTCATATTCTCTGAATAAGCTCACTACACTCCTAAAAACTGAAACAATATTATCTGATGAGGGTATTCCCAAGCGGATGATCTGATATCCTCGTGTTGGTGTTGTTCCCAGACCATCATGAAAATGTTGCTCCAGGTTCAACATTGCAAGTGACCAATCACATTGTTGTGACGTTATTCCTTTGCGCGCCAAGCCATTCGTGCATTTATGAAATTCCAATGTTGCAAGGACAATATCAATTCTGCTTACTGTTTATTAAAGGGTTACGGTTAGGGTTAGGGTCAGGGTCCGTTGATCGGCGGACAGAGGCGGTTTCACGCAGCTTAAGTACAGTTTTTTGTTTTACGCCGGTTTTTCCCGAAGTCGCAAAAGTATGACGTCACAACATTCTGATTGGTCACTTGCAATGTTGATCCTGGAACAACATTTAGTATGATGATCTGGGAACAACACCAACACGAGGATATCAGATCAACCATTACCAAGCTTTGTAAGGCGGTCAAGATATCCAGGCTGTTTTCTGCATGTCATAAAGGGCCATTGATTACAACATACTCCAGAACACAGTCCTTCATACACATGTTGAACTATGTGGAGCTCAAGAAAAAAAATTTTTGGACAAAGTGAGAATGGAAAAGATCAGTTTGTATACTATGTACCTCTTAGAGAGACTTTGAAATATTTGTTAGACTCTGATTTGTGGCAGAGATGTGTAACAGGTGAGCATTCAGCTCAGTCTTCATCGATGTACTGTGTGACATTAGTGATGGTAAGATGTTCAAAAGTAGTACTTTTTTTTTTTTAAACAAAATCCATTATGTTTCAAACTACTGCTATATCAAGATGCCTTTGAAGTTTTTAATCCTTTAGGTTATGGAAATAAATAGATAAAACTGTAGTTAAAGGAACCTTGTTTTGCATGCTGGAGATAATTTGGGCTGACATTGCACTGGTGGCCTCTGCTTTAGTCGTACACATCATTTCTGTAGATACTGTTTAATGACACAATCTGTTTTTCAGGGTGGTGATCCAAATCAGTGTGGAGCAGAATGCACAATAGAGATGTACAACTCTCCTGTTGAACACCTCAAGACTGAAGGTACACCAGATAAAGAAGGAGTAAAGTTTGAGTTAGTTTTCAACTGTTTAAAATATTTTTATCTGTCAGCCAGGTTTGCCATTTTGTTTAGGACACAACAGGGCGACCGTGGTTCAGGGGGTTAGGAAGCATATCTGTAACCGGAAGGTTGCCGGTTCGATTCCCGGCCTCTCTGTCGTGGTCGTTGTGTCCTTGGGCAAGACACTTTACCCTACTGGTGTTGGCCAGAGGGGCCGATGGCGCGATATGGCAGCCTCGCCTCTGTCAGTCTGCCCCAGGGCAGCTGTGGCTACAACTGTAGCTTGCCTCCACCAGTGTGTGAATGCGAGAGTGAATGAATAGTGGCATTGTAAAGCACTTTGGGTGCCTTGAAAAGTGCTATATAAATCCAATCCATTATTATTATTAACATTTTTAGGGCATTTTGTCATATGAAGCTGCGCTGTTTCTTAATTTTTTTGTGAAAAACAAAAGATTGGTTCACCCATTCCATTCTGAATCGGAGCATTAAACAGTTTAAATACTCTGACTCTGATACCTCTTTAAAGCCGTGTGAGGTCAGTCCTCAAACTCTCAGGACAGTTAATACAAAACTCGAAATTTTTAAGGCTTTTGTCTCTCATAATTGGTGACAAAGTGGAAGATGGAACAGATGATTTTTGCCCCACTGCATCCAGACTGCAAATGAATCGCACATGTGCGAAGCCACTGCTGGCATGTGATGTGCAGCAGCAGAAAAAAAGGACCTGTGAGGCTCAATAACAGAGATTTAATTAGAAAAGTAAAGAAATTTTGCGCCAAAAATATTTATTTTTTTTGTATCTATACCTACTGAATGTTTTCAGTCAGTACTAAAAAGGTATCGTGTTTAGGTACCCAGCCCTACTTGCATTTCAATTCAATTGCAATTTTCATGTCAACGATACAATTCAATATCCCAATGCATCTTCTCCAAGTGGTGAAGATGGCCACACGAAGGGCATCTACTGTCTGGAACTGTTGTCCATTCTCAGTTGGATTTAGATCAGGGAAAGACGCAGGATGGTCCATAAGAGTGATGTTATTCTCCTGGAAGAAGTCCCTTGTCCTACGGGCATTGTGCACTGTAGCATTGTCCTGTTGAAAAACCCAGTCGTTACCACACAGACGAGGGCCCTCAGTCATGAGGGATGCTCTCTGCATCATCTGGACATAACCAGCAACCGTTTGACGCCCATGCAACTCCTGAAGCTCCATTGTTCCACTGAAGGAAAAAGCACCCCAGACCATTATGGCGCCCCCTCCACTTTTTTTCTCATCAGAGAATTTGTTTTTGAAGCCCTTCAGTCTCAGATGCTGTTTGCTGCAGTGCAGTCATCACCACTAATGGCCTTAATTTGGGTTGAGGATTTTTTTGGGTCTTCCACTTGACTTTTTTGTTCCATAACCCCCAGGATCATTTAAGAAATTCCAAATGACTGTCTTACTGCGTCCCACCTCAGCAGCGATGGCACGCTGTGAGAGACCATGCTTATGCAGTTTGACCACGTTCAAAAAGGAACGTTTTTTTGCTTTTGGCATCAGAACATCATTGTCATTTTCTGTGACTACCTGACAGAAAATGACAATGAATCCACATATTTGCATAGATTAGGCCTTTTAAAGGCATGTGGTCCTAAACTTTTGATCAGCTGTAAAACAGCCTGTCTCAGTTTAAGTTTGTTAAATGTAAGTTAAATGTTGTCTACCTCCCATTTCTGCTTGTTGCATGTTGTTGGAACCCTGTTAAGATCCAACCATGCAAAAGATGATTTTTTGCCATTTTTCAAGTGGTCTTAAATTTTTGATCAGGACCGTATTTAATAATGGATTAGTTTCTTCTGAATGGATTAAAAATGCTTTTTGTCCGCATTGCAATGCATCACAATTGTAAATCATTATACGATTGGTCTGCTCTATTAAATGTAAGATTGTATTATACATGTGTATTTGTTTTTGAAATGGGCAGTTTGCTTTATTGTGCTTTGTATTTGCTTTCAGACTGCAAGGAAAGAATGCTAATCTACACCGAGCATCAGAAGAACAACATGCAACTCCTCAAACACATTGGATCCAAAACCTGTTCCAATCCCTCAGACACCATCAGAGACTGTTTTGAAAGCCCTCTACTATCAAGTCTGGATAAAAAGAAACTTTGTCAACCACTGCAAGCTTTTTAAATTTTATTTGACTGTTTATTATGTACTTATTTGTTTTGGTTGTATTAAGTTTGATATTAATTAGATCAGTGCCTTTTTAGCCATTAATTTGATTATTTAATATTAACTGTTTAATTTAATCATTGTCTCTACTGGTTTTTCATTAATGTTTCGAACAAATTATAACAAAAAGTCATAGAATGTAAATTTTATGCCAATCAGCCCTATTATATTTATTGCCTCATTTGTTGGAGCTAAATTTTTCAGACGACATTCTGGCTAAAACAGCTGCCAATAATTTACTGTAAATATGAACTTTTGGATAAAAAAACATGTTTTTTATTATACAGCTCTTCTGTGCTTTGTTAATAGGAGTAATGTAATGTAAACAAGCCCCTTATGAAAGTTTTTCACTCTATTGCCAGAAATAGCCAAAAAATATAAATTGCCAATATTAAGCAATCCAACTGTTCCTTCGAAAGGTTGGAAAGACAGAAAGCAAAAATGTCAACAAAAAGTACAGTTAGTTTGATATTTAAGCTGAAAAAATAAAACAAAATAAAATACAAAGATTTAAAGTTTTTTTTTTCCCCCTCAGCAAGGATTGTGACTTTAATGCATTTACATCAAAGTTTGTGTCACAGTTCTGGGTCATTTTGACCCCGCTTTTACAGTTTCTTATATTTTGGTATATTTCTGTATTATGATTTATGTTCTGGTTCTTTAGTTGTGCTATTTTGATTATTATTCTAGATTTAGATCAGTGTCAGTCTGCATCCTTATTTCTTGTTTCCTGTTTTACTTTGAAAGTTCGTGTCTGGTGTCAGGGTGTTCAGTTTTACCTGCCTCCTGTCTTGTTAGCCCAATCCCTCCCAGCTGTGTCTCCCTCCTGTTTTCCATTCCCTGATTACTCCCCTGTGTTTCCTTTGTTCTCTGTCGCGTCGTTAACGTCTGCTCACCCTCATTCTCTCTGTGTGTTCCGTTTGCTCGCTTGCCTACCTGTTAGTTTATTTGTTTTCCCAGTTCAGTTAGTTTTCTGTAGTATTTTACTGTAATAAACCAAGTTTCTTAAGGTCACCTCTGCCTCCGCGAGTCCTGCGTTTGGGTCCAATCCTGCCTGCCTGCGTTGGTTGAGCTGCACGAAGCCCGCGAGGTTCTTCAAGCTCGGGAGCTAGCAGCCTTTGCTCGCTCCCAGTACTCCATGCTGAAGTCGCAGCAGCCACAGCAGCAGCGAAAGGAGCTCGCTGTGAAGCTGCATGAGCTTCCTGCGACACAGCAGCGGCAGAACACGGAGCTTTCTTCAACGGACTTTGTTTACCCTGAGCCAGTTTCTCCTCTAGCTGACAACCCCATATCTGACTTTTCAGGCTGTGGCAAAACTGAACTTAGAGGTTTTAAGACCGTCTCAGCTGACATGACACTGATAGTTCAGATGCTGTTTATTCCCATTCTTTGGACGTTAAAGAGTCTTCTGCTTGTGCTCTTTCGGAGCCTGGGAATATAAAAACTATCATTCCAGAAACTTTTTTTTGCCGGGGAAGTCAAAAACTGTTTTTCCTGAGGCTGCGTTGGAGTTAAGAGACGGTGTGTATTCTGCTCCTCCTGAGCCGGGGAATATTACTATTACACAACCGTCACTCTGATCATCAGCTCAGGTTCAGGCTCAGCTGTCTTTACCTCAGTTAGCTGCCCAGCAGCCGCCAGCTCAGTTTTCCACTCCACCACCTGCTTTACAGCCATCATTACTGCTTTCAGCAAAGCCGTTAGCCCACTTAGCCGCCCGACCTGTAGCTCAGTCTGCAGTGTACCTGCTACCCCTTAGCTCAATCATCTGCTCCTCCACCAGTTTCATTCTCACCTCAACCAGCACTTTAGCCTTCAGCAGCCCAGTCTCCTGCTGAGCCACGCTCTTCACCCATTCATGCTAAACAAAGAGATGCACTCATTAAGACGGTCGTTCCCTCGAAATCTGGCTTCTCTAGAGACTATAACTCTCCCCAGGGCCTCCCCAGAGGCTGAGCTTCAACCCTCAGCTGACTCTGGACCCCTGGAGACCAAGAAGCTAGCACAACCCGTGTTACCTGAGAACTCAAAACCCTCTCAGCAATCATTCTCTGCTGAGAGCCCGGAGAGTTAGGGACAAATGCAATCGCACGACAGGACGCTGTAAACGGACGAAACTTCAGTCAGGAGAACAACTGAGATAATCCATCTACATTACCAGGTTAGTCATTAATTCACTGCTGCATGGGCTGGGCTGTAGTTACGTCGTAAGGTTTTAAAAACCGAGCTGTAAAAAGAATAGAGGTAATAAAAACTGACAGAGGCCAACAGTGATTGCTTACTGGTTTTAGGGCTTGTTGAGATTAAATAGGAAAAGATACAAAGCATTAAAACATTTTAAAAACACAAAGACCTTAATAAACGCAGGGTAGTTTGGGCCCAGAAGCACGGTTCATCGCGTGATCACTTAAAGAATGGATATGCAGCCTAACTAGACTAACAAGTTTGCTTCAGGACAGAAAATTCTGATCAAGACATTGAAATATCAAACTGACACTGGCAAACAGAAACAAGCTTAAATAGATTATGTGTGGTATGATCACCTCCAATCACTCATCACAACATACTCAGCACTGGTTTCAGAGAACAAAATAGAACAAACTTTTTTCTTTAAAAAGACTAAAACATTTTAGAGGATTAAAAGTGTAGTTTGCAAACTACACTTAGGCTTTAAATGTTTTCTTTCTCTGACAGTGGCTCAAATGATTGTGACAAGAAGCCAAGGCATGACAGTTTAATGACATAGTTAGTAAAATGTCATAGGTTAGAAATACAAAAAGTATTTGTAGTCACCACCCAATGTGATTCTTGTCATTCTTGTCACACAAAGAAAATGTTTTTTTCTTCTTTCCAGTACTTTTCAAGGTGACTAGCCAGACAGTCTGTTCTATATTGTTATTATTATTTCTATTATTATTATTACATTTTATGTGTACAATTTCAAATCACAACAACAACTGAAGAAGAAGCTCTCAATTCATCATGGGAAGCCCCCAAAAGCCTACACCTATTGCATTGTCACTAAGGGAGAATTCTGGGTCAATTGCTCCAGTCCCAACTATAGGCTTTGTCAAAAGGAAAGTTTTAACCCTAATCTTAATAGTAGAGAGGGTATCTCTCTTCCAAATTGGGAGCTGGTTCCACAGAAGAGGGGCCTGTAAGCTGAAGGCTTTCCCTCCCATTTCACTTTAAAACACTCTAGGAACCACAAGTATGTCACGGTTTGCCGGGGCAAGCCGTATGGAATGTGAAATAGGACCCAAAATGCGGCAGCTCTGGTGCAGGTGAGTGTTTATTTGACAACCGAAAATGCAAACAGCAATGGTGTGGGTACCATGAAACAGGAAAATCTAAACTGGGTAGAACTAATAACACAAACCAGAAACGAGGATGCAGGGAGGTCCGGGGAAATACATACGGGAAGACGCAGGGAGACCGAGGGGAAACAACACAGACGAACCAGCAATTACTAAGACAGAAAATACAACTTAAATACACTCAGAGAACACAGGGAGATTACACACAGGTGGGAAACACAGCTGGGAGTGATTAACATAACGAGACTAGGGAGGCAACTGAAAACACTCACATAAGACGCAGACCTTCACAATAAAACAGGAACTTGCACATGAAGGGACACAAACTAAGAAACGCGGACTAGATACAGGAACACACGGGCAGAACAGAGTAAACACTAAACAGAGGAAGAACAGAACCAAAATCGAAGAGAAAACACAAAATGCTGGGTCAAAAGGACCCAGGATCATGACAAAGTAAGCCTGCAGTCTGTAAGTGAAATGCTCTCACAGTGATACTGGAGGCCAAGATAATGTCATCCAGAGTAAGAATAGAGGCCTGGTAGAAATTATTTGATTCAGGTGTGGTGACCCAGGGTGAGATCTAAACCCTGCAGGACCATGGCTCTCGAGTAGTGATGTGTCGGTCGTGAACGAAATGGCTCTTAGAGCCGGATCTTTGACGTTAACGATGCGAGCCTTATCGCGAGCCGTTGGGTTTTCTTTTCTTTTCTCTCACCCTCTCTCTCGCACTTTTTTTCCTCTTCACTCCGCACACGAGCCTTGTGCTTTGCCCTGGGATGACGGGGGACGGGCGGTAGTTACACTCGCAGTAGCACAGGAACGGAGCGAGAGAGAGAGAGAGAGAAAGAAAGCCAGGGACAACAACGTCACATTAGAAAGGTATAGTAATCATCCACAACTATTTTCAGTTGCGGATGATAAAGGATTCAGAAAGTTTATTGATGCAGGCCCATATGACAGAGAATGTGCATCTTCTTTTTGTTTTCATATTTCAATTTATATTTAATTGTGTTGTGGTTTGCAGTGTTTTGTGTTGTTTCACTTTAAATTTGTTTATAAGGAAAAAGCTGAAAATTTCTTTTTAGTGAGCCGAGCCGAAAGAGGCGGTTCTCTAAAAAGAGTCGGAAATCCCATCACTACTCTCGAGGACTAATATTCCCTACCCCTGATTTAGATTGACATTTGTAAAATGCAAATCAAGAGTTCCAGTGAATCGCAGCCAAATACAAATTCAGTGCTCTCTATATATGTTGTTATGGAAAAGCAAGAGAACAGGTTTCTATTGGGCATGAGGCTGCTTGTTAGTCAATTGCCAGTAATTACCTCTAAGCCAAGAAAATGAGGAACTACACTACAAAAGTACTTTGCCAGCTACACATTACACCTATAATAGCTGCTTGACTCTGGAAACCCATGCCATGAATGTCCTGGCACACAGCTTTTGTGTTGATGTTACTGTCAGAGTTTTGGAACTTTGCAGTTATCGAATCAGCAGATTGTTGGCAACACAATGCGCTTCAGTTCCTAGCTGAGATTCTATCGTTACCAAGTGTTTCTCCTTTGCAAGAATCACAAAGAGACCTACAATTTGTGTCTTGTTAAACCTGTTAAACCAGTAGGTATTTTTTTTTGTGATGCTTCTTCACCCTACTCTGGAATTCAAGTCAAGAGCCAAACCCAAAACCACAGAGCACACTATCTGTAAATATTTGTAATTAAGTATAAACCTAGCATACTTTAAAATGTTATAAAAAATACTGAAATTAAAAGTAGCAAAATTAGAAAGTAGTAGTGATAATTTTCAAAGTACTTCAAGAAACTAGAAAATTGTATGTCAGTGATATATAATAATATCTGGGATTAACATATATTTTATACTTCTTTTATGTGTGATTTTATGTAGAAGTTACACAAAAACCTAGACAAGTCTCCACTGTTAGTATTTATACATGTGTTGGCTGCACATTTGGTGATGTGCCTTTACAGTTCAAGCAACTTGCACATCAGTTGATGTAAAGATGAAAAGAATTAGAAAGAAAGTAGAGTATCCATCTTTAAAAAAAAAAAACACTACTGCAAAAAGAAAATCAGCTCTGCAAACTTAAGTTGATCATTTTGATCTGGACGTAACATTTTCAGTTTATTATTTTAGTTGATACTTTTAGGTGTTGAGACATGGAATGAAGAGATTTGCATTTTGATCTGACTTCAGGATCAAAATCTGACTTAGATAAACGTGACAAGTGGTTGAAGCAAGGAATTAAATTCAATGATAGTTCTCATGGATTAATCAAACAAAAAACATGAAGTCAAACCTGAAAAGCATGTTGCAGGTGTTGCAGAGGCGGGTCATCATAGGGCTATAAAAGACAGTGCATCCAAGAGCATCTTCCTCTTACTTTCAACCTGGAAGCGTTTGTCATTTGAGATTCAACTGTGAATTTGACTCCACTCAGAATTTTAGCCTGTTAACTTTCTGTCGCCACTATGTCTCTGCAGTTTGAACTGTGTCCTGGCAGAATGATCGGGGGCTCCCATCCATGTTTCATTATTGCTGAAATTGGACAAAACCACCAGGGAGACATTGAGATTGCCAAGAAAATGATCAAGATGGCAAAGGTAAATTTAGGATGTGATAGTCTGCCTGTGAATGATGATGAAAAAATATTTGAACTGTAAAATCACTATCTTGCCTTGCTATCTCTTCTCATCTCTTCTCTCAACAGGACTGTGGTGCTGACTGTGCCAAATTCCAGAAAAGTGAATTAGAGTGCAAATTCAGCAAGCGAGCCTTGGAGCGCCCCTACAATTCAAAGCATTCCTGGGGGAAAACGTACGGTGACCACAAGCGTCACTTGGAGTTCAGTCATGATCAATACAGGGAACTAAAAAAGTATGCAGAGGACATCGGCATCTTTCTCACCGCCTCTGGTATGGATGAGGTATGAGCTGCAAATAACCATGATTTTCATTAAAGTTTTATTACTTCTGATACCTTTCTGTTTTTCTTAACCTGATAAACAAAACTTAGAACAAAACGTACAGTGTAGTGTAGTGTAGTGTTGTCTTATATGATGATAATGTCACCATGCATAGACTATCAGCGATTAATGAGAGTTTTGATCAAATTGAAGTGAATTAGATGACCTTCACAGTTACCACATCATATTTTGTTCCTTAAATATCAGGTTGTATTTACCTAATTTTAAGACCTGCCAAGTACCAAGTGATTTTTTTTTCATTCTTTCCTGAAAATTCAGAATTAATAGAATGTTTACATTTTTTTTTTTACATGAATGTAGCTAAATAACTAACACATAGAACAGTACATATATCACAGATCACTGATGATACTCTGTGCCTCAATTACCTTGATATTCATAGATGGCTGTGGAGTTTCTCCATGAGCTGGATGTGCCGTTCTTCAAAGTTGCGTCCTGCGATGCAAACAACTTCCCATATCTGGAAAAGACAGCCAGAAAAGGTACAGGCCTTTGTTGTATTACACCTCAACAGCACTCTTGCCTCAATGTTAAGGAAACATGAAACTGACAGTGTGCAGTGAGTTAAACACTGTGTAAGAAGGTGGGTGTGGTCCTTTGTAAAAAAAAAAAAAAAGAACGAAAAGAAAAATGAGAAACTGCATTGGACAGGTATAAAAGTTGGCAGGATTAAAAGTGTAACAACGGCGATAAATTTCAAACAATAGCAATGGTCTCCTTCACCGGTTCTCTAGTTTTTAAGCTATTTGTGGCTATTTTCTATTCAATTATTGATTCAGATCATCAGTGTAAAATCAGTGAGCTGATGTCATGCATGAGAATGTGTCTCTACAAGCTGAAGGGAAAAAAAGGCCTGACCATATATGCTAATTTGAGTGTTTGTGTGTGTGTGCCCCGGCCCATGGCGCCCCACATACATCCATGTGCATGCGCACAAACACAAACGCGCACACACACACACACACACACACACACACTAGTGATGGGTCGTTCGCGAACGAAATGGCTCTTAGAGCCGACTCTTTGACGTGAACGACGCGAGCCGGCTCCTTATCGCGAGCCGTCACGTGGGTTTTTTTTTTTTTTTTCTTTCTCTCAGCCTCTCTCTCGCACTTTTTTTCCGCTTCACTCTGCACGCGAGCCTTGTGCTTTACGCTGGGCAGAGGGGGGAGGGGCGGTAGTTACACTCAGTAGCACAGGAACAGAGCCAGAGAGAGAGAAAGAGAGGCAGGGACAACAACATTAGAAAGGTATAGTAATCATCCACAACTATTTTCGGTTGCAGATGATAAAGGATTGAGAAAGTTTATTCATGCAGGTCCATATGACAGAGAATATGCATGTTCTTTTAGTTTTCATATTATAATTTATATTTAATTGTGTTGTGGTTTGCAGTGTTTTGTGTTCTTTTCACTTTAAATTTGTGAAAGGAAAAAGCTGAAAATTTAAATAGTTAAAACTTGAAATGTGAATAGTTGATTTTTGTATTATATGATTTATTTATTAAATTTTATGTGGAGTGAATAAATAAAAGTATATTTACGGTGGCCCCTAGAGACAAAGCACATACAAACTTCAAATCACGTACGAACTCTGAAGCATGTACAAACTCCAAAACACGTAAAAACACGTACAAACTCCAAAACACGTAAAAACTCCAAAACACGTAAAAACACGTACAAACTCCGAAGCACGTAAAAACTCAGAAGCATATAAAAACTCAGAAGCACATAAAAACTCAAAACACGTACAAAAGACAACAGAAGTGCTCCAGGATGCTGGGCACAGTGTTGAGCCTTTGTTATCTTGTGGCTACACAAGCCAGCAAGTACCAACGACCGGATTTGGTGTGTGGTAATAACAGGTAAATGAACTTTTTTTTAAATTATTTGAATATATATATGAGTGCCTGTGTATAAATACACAAACAATACACACATGCTTTCAATTGTGTGATTTAAGTGATCTAGTAGCTCGGCTTTGGAAGTTCAGTTCATGCTAGAAATGTGTTTTGGAGTTTATACGTGTTTTGTCTCTAGGGGCCACCGCATATATTTATATATAAACATATATAAATAAAACCACTTGTTTTTACGTTAGTAATTCCTTTTGTGCATAATTTTATATTATTGTTAATAATAAATTAATTAAAGCAACAAAACAACCTGAAGAGCCGGTTCGGAGCCGAAAGAGCCGGCTCTTTTTAGTGAGCCGAACCGAAAGAGCCGGATCTCTAAAAAGAGCCGGAAATCCCATCACTAACACACACACACACACACACACAGTCTCTGTTCTTACGTGGCATGTTTTTTCACATATGAAAAGAGAGAGAGTATGCATAGTATGCAAACGGCCAAACAGCCATTATAATTCGTCATACAATGAGAACAGGACAAATCAACAATTGACAATGACTAATTAATATTAAAATCTGTAACATAATGTATTGTTTGGAGTTTAGTCTGATACTGTTACTATTTTTTACAATCTTCTTGGAGCAACTGTAATCCACATTTTTTTGCCCGTGATGCCGCCCCCCACCACGATGCCGCCCTGGGCAACCGCCCGTGTTGACCGTATCTAAAACCGCTACTGGGCGGCATCACAGGCATCGGCAAAAAAAAAAAAAAAATGCTCGCACTGATGCTGCCCCGACGTCATGCCAGCGCATATTGGGAATGGCATAGGCACCGATCGGTTTTCTATCGCCCATTTGCCGGGAGTAAGGGCGCCCTCCGTTTGCGAGGTGCGCCTGCTGCTTGCGGCACAGGGAGAAGAGGGCGGGGCGGCGGGGGATTCTCTGGCTGGCTGGAGCAACATCTAATAGCCAACTCACAAAATAAAACAAAATACAACCAACAAACACGAAAACACCAGACATTATGTTACAGACTTATAATTTGCACCGATGTTTTTTCGAAATTCTATACGCGAAAAGTGAGCGCGAGAGCCCTCGGTGCGCCTGCTTACTGCTGAAGTCAAAGTAAACTTTATTTTCATCTCCGCTACAGTACAGTATATAGAGAGAAATCCCAGAAATAAACCCTAGACAAAGTGAATCTGTGAACCAGGGCCGTGCAGAGAGGTTTAAAGGGACGGGTGCTCAAAGTTAAAAAGGGGCACATTGAACCAGGTTGAATAACAACAACACACATTCATCAAGAATCTAATATGGGAAGGGCAGGGCTGTGTTGATCTGAGACTGTGGACATTAAAAAGTCCATAGGAGAGATGGTAGCTGATTAAACAAGTGTCATGAGATAATAACAAAATGCAAAGATTGGTGACAGCGCTTGGAACCATAAGGCAACAAAAAACTGTGAGAAATAATTTAGGCTCTGCCTGTGAATCACTCTTTGCTTCTCTTCTTCCTTCCATCCCATCATTTCATATATCACTCTCCACTTGCTGTCTATCTGAGAACAAGGCACAACTTGTTATTGCAATAAACTATAATCTAATTATCCACACCTAACAACTCTTGCACTTAATCTATAATAAATGATGACAGAAAAATGTTATAGCCCTGCCTTTAGTAGCCTCACACAGCTCCTGCTGTTTCCTCCTCATGTCCTTACCAGCTATGTCTGGACAATGTTATATCATGAGTAATAATTAAAAAAAATCTATATACATAAAACACACACATGCACGCGCACACAGTGACATTTTAGACCTTCTTCAGAATACTGTATATACTATGGGCATCACGGTGCTGATCCAGAATCGTTACATTATTATTTATTACTAGAGCTACAATAATAAAGCAATGAGGAGGGGGAAGTAATAAATATGAAATAATGTATTTATGATGATTCCATTTGTTTCACTATCCACTCTGTGCAGGGGCAAAGCTTATTACATCTTTAAACTGTAGAGATACAATAATTTTACTGCTGTAAAATCCAAATTTTGTCTTATTTAAAATATAAATCTAATATAATCTGCTTCTTAATGTATGTTCTTTAAAATACAGCGTGTGTTTTTTAATATATTATAATTATAATAATGCATAATTATGTGGACATGCATATTAGATCGTTTTTTAGTGAAATATAATCCCTCCAGAAAGGCAGGAAATGCCCAGAAACTTACTTTAAAACTAAATATGTTCCCTAAAACGGTGACAGAGCTGGAGTGCAAAATTAAAACCAATGGAAGATGGACAAGAATAGTTCAAAGCCATCAGGCGCTCAGTTTAGAAAAAAGAGAAAAGAAGAGGAGGAGAAACGAGCAAAAGATACAGATAAGCAGATGTGTCATTAGATAATGGCAGGTCATGTATCCTGAAACAATCAGAATCAGAATACTTTATTAATCCCCAAGGAAATTATGTGGGTTACAGTTGGTCTAAGAAGGTTTAAGAAAAAATAGTAACAGTAACAGACTAAACTCCAAACAATACATTATGTTACAGATTTTAATATTAATTAGTCATTGTCAGTTGTTGATTTGTCCTGTTCTCATTGTATGACGAATTATGATGGTTGTTTGGTATCCGTTTGCATACTATGCATACTCTCTCTCTTCATGTATGTGTGTGTTTCTCTGGTGAAATTCAGTATGGTTCCGACAACAGTTTTATGTCAATGTACAATCCTTAATATGTTTTATGTGTGTGTGTTTTTAACAATAATATAAAATTATGCACAAAAGGAATTACTAGTGTAAAAAAAAGTGGTTTTATTTATATATGTTTAGATATAAATATATGCGATGGCCCCTAGAGACAAAGCATGTACAAATTCCAAAACACATTTCTAGCTTTAACTGAACTTCCAAAACAGCGCTACCTAGATCACTTAAATTACACAATTGAAAGCATATGTGTATTGTTTGTGTATTTATACACAAGCACTTATATATATTCAAATAATTGAAAAAACCCCTGTTCATTTACCTGTTATTACCACACACCAAATCCGGTCATTGGTATTTCCTGGCTTGTGTAGCCATAGGTAACAAAAGCTCAAAACTGCGCCTATGGAAACACTTCTGTTTTCTTTTGTACTTGTTTTGGAGTTTTTAAGTGTTTTGAAGTTTGTACGTGCTTTGTCTCCAGGGGCCACCGTAAATATACCTTTATTTATTCACTCCACATAAAATGTAACAAATAAATCATACAATACAAAAACCAACTATTCACATTTCAACTTTTAACTATTTAAATTTTTAGCTTTTTCCTTTTAAACAAATTTAAAGTGAAACAACACACAACACTGCAAACCACAACACAATTAAATATAAATTAAAATATGAAAACAGAAAGAAGATGTATATTCTCTGTCATATGGGCCTGCATTAATAAACTTTCTGAATCCTTTATCATCTGCAACTGAAAATAGTTGTGGATGATTACTATACCTTTCTAATGTGTCTAATGTGCTTCGGAGTGAAGCAGAAAAAAGTGTGAGAGAGAGGGTGAGAGAAAAAAAAAACCCCACGGCTCGCGTCGTTCACTTCAAAGACCCGGCTCGAAGAGCCGTTTCGTTCGCGACAGACACACACACTAGTAACACCCTCACGACGGTCGTGAGGAAGCAATTGATGATCGGTAGCTGGTCGTGAGGTGTTAATGGCTTCTCATTACCCCACGTATACTACACGATGCACAACGCACGATGAAGGCCAAAATCGGGCCGATCACTAAAATGGTCGCACGACTCAAAAATCGGCCCAAATGGGCCAAAAATCGCACAGTGTAAGCCCAGCATAACGCGACTGAAAAAATTGCACAGTCTATGCCCTGCTTTACTTTAATGACATCCCGTGGCTCAAGAGTTGGCAGTTCGTCTTGTAATCAGAGGTTGCCGGTTCGAGCCCCGACTCGGACAGTCTCGGTCGTTGTGTCCTTGGGCAAGACACTTCACCTACCGCCTACTGGTGTTGGCCAGAGGGGCCGATGGCGCAATATGGCAGCCTTGCTTTTGTCAGTCTGCCCCAGGGCAGCTGTGGCTACAACTGTAGCTTGCCTTTGCCAGTGTGTGAATGTGAGAGTGAATGAGTAGTGTAATTGTAAAGTGCTTTGAGGGTCCCGAAAAGCACTATATAAATGCAATCCATTATTATTATTATTATCCCATTTTTTCAGTCTGTTCGGTTACATATATATCAACTCTATCAATTTCAGGGCGACCAATGGTGGTATCCACTGGGATGCAGTCCATGGAAACCATACGTCGTGTCTACAAGACAGTAAAGGAGCACAACCATAAATTTACTCTCCTGCAGTGCACCAGCGCCTACCCTCTGGATCCTAAAGAGGTCAACCTCAGTGTGATCAGGGTAAGACGAATGAACATCATCATCATCTCCTCTGGGTCAACTATGGTGAAAAAATCAATATGCCCCTATTCCCCACTTTTTTACATTTTTTAATACAGTAATTCATTCTGACTGTGTGTTCTGCCTTTGTTTTGTCTAATTTAGTTTACATGTTAAAAAGATACCCACCCTATGAACTTGACACTTTAGTTTCCACTGCCATTTTAGGATTGATTTTCCACTTCAGATTTTATAATTACTGGGATGTATCAGACGTGACTCCCTTGTAGAACATCACACAGATCCAATTAGTAACCAGTGTTAACACTTACAGGTACATAATTGTTCAACTTTATTTTTTAGTTAGACTGGTAGACAGTGAAAAACATCCTTTCAGGATCATGATGGACGTTCCCAAAAGAGGCAGAAACAATATGAAATGTAATTGAAAATATTTTTGCATTGTTTCTCACATACAATCATATTGTTTCTCACATATGATTGTATAAGACCACTGTGTAATCAATTTATTTCAACAAAATAATTGTATTCTGAATATCACCTTTTTAAATAGCAACTGTAACTGAATACAGTTACTCGTATTTTGTATTTTAAATACGTAACACCGGTACATATATTCCATTTCTCCCCAACACCGTTGACAGATGATGTTGACAAACTACATTAATGTTTTTCACAGATGCTTAGAACATAATTATTAACGTATATCATGAATGAAAGCTTCATTGCCGTAGTATACAGAGGATACAAATGGCCAGTGCACCGGGCATTTCATGGCACATTATTATAAACCATAGCAGTTTTATAGTACACAACAGCTAGCTGAACAATTACTTTCAAATCCAGCCCCTAAATGATATATGATTTTACAGTATCATATAACACAATCACAAAGTAGGTGCTGATTCTGGAGCAAAGACACCTGTCAATGAAAACCAGTGATCGTGTTGGGCAATACAAGACATTTGACTTTAATATGCTCAGACTTAGTCTGTGTAATACTATAGGTTTTTTTTTTCTTTTTCCTTTTTTTTTTAAAGAAATACCAGGAGGAATTTCCAGATGTTCCAATTGGATATTCTGGTCATGAGAAAGGGATCTACATCACTGTGGCTGCTGTGGCGATGGGAGCAAAAGTTGTGGAACGCCATGTGACCCTGGATAAGACCTGGAAGGGAAACGACCATGAGGCATCCCTGGAGCCCTCTGAGCTGGCAGAACTGGTCCGAGCAATACGACTGGTGGAAACAGCAATGGGGTCACCAGTCAAGCAAATGTTACCATGCGAGAAGACCTGCCATGATAAGGTCAGTTTGAGTCATTTGACTTGAGTTTTGAAATTCTATCATGTCATAACACTATCAAACCAGTCATTGTTAACTGTGTTTACGTCCACCCTCTTCAGTTCACTGAACATCCATAACTGTGCAAATTTGCAAAACGTACATGAGCTGGATTAAAATACATCTTTTATGTATTTCTATTCTTTTTCTACTCCAGTTGGGCAAGTCAGTCATTGCTAAGGTGAAAATCCCTAAAGGAACAGTGCTGAGCCTGGACATGTTTGCAGTGAAGGTTGGTGAGCCAAAGGGTATCCCTCCAGAACATATGCAGCAGCTCGTGGGCAAGAAGATCAAAGTGGACGTTGAAGAAGATGACAGCATCTTGGCAGACATGATAGAATAAAGGATCTTCCCAAACTATTGGGACAGAGAGGCAGGCAAATAGAGAAGGGTAGAAAATAAAATAGAGTTACATAGGCAGGTAGCTAGAAAATGGACAGATAATGATGTCATTTGTGAACAGAAAGGGATATGGTGCATTTAATGAGGGATAAGACAAATGTGAATATTATTGAACTTGAAACATATGTCTGGGTGAAGTTACATGGCAGTTATATGACCTTTATGTAATTTGAATAAATGTAAACACTTTTTTCTTAAGGCCACAGGCCTTTCATGAGGAAATACTCACACTACCAGCCTTGTCCAAATTGAGACATCTATCAGAGTTTCTCAACCAGTGATAAGATTCACATATTTGTCATACTAATCCAGTTTGACACAATTTCTCCCAATTATACAAAACACCTATATGTATGCAGCGCATGTGTCAGGAAAAATATTGTGAAATCATCTAGGGGACTTCATATACAATTTCTCTTAATCATCCAGGTGTCACATGTGGGCTATAACTGTAATCAAATGTTTCTGTAATTTTAATACTTCAAATAAACAAGGCTTTAAAGAGCTCTGTATTCTTGATTGTTCATTAACAGTTTACAAATAACACTGAAATCCATCCAGCCATCCATCCATTCGCTTCCGCTTATCCTTTTCAGAGTCGCTGGAGCCTATCCCAGCCGTCATAGGGCGAGAGGCGGGGTACACCTTGGACAAGTCTCCAGTCCGTTGCAGGGCTAACACACAGAGACAGACAACCATTCACACCTATGGGCAATTTAGATTAATCAATTAACCTATCCCCACAAACTGCATGTCTTTGGACGGTGGGAGGAAGCCTGAGTACCTGAGGAGAACCCATGCAAACACGGGGAGAACATGCAAACTCCACACAGAAAGAATTGAACTCAGGACCTTCTTGCTGGGCAGCAACAGTGCTAACCACCGTGCTGCCCCCAAACTTTACCAAATTAACAAAACAGAAAATGCTATTGCATGCTACATTCAGGCTGTTGATACAGTCTCATTTTGTGGCTACCCAGAAAATTACCTATGCTTTATTGTTTTCTTTTGGTGATTATATCACAGTGATTATATCGCATCTGCAGATGCTTCTCAAACCTTCTATCAGATAGTCTGTACCTTTCGAAGAAAAGCACCAATCCACCTAAACTCAACAGCCATTTCACTGGTGCACTGGATGGAGTTGGAGTGTTGTATTGCATGTACATCTTTATGAGATTTGGGAACAGATTCAGAATCTCAAGATCATACACTGAGGGCTGGTTCTCAAATTCAAACAAGTCAATTCCGGCTGGGCTGGCTGGCCGTTGGGACACATAAACATTGTCAGTTGCAGGAGCAACTTTATGACACTCTGCTGTGAGAAGTTCCTTCATCTTTCCTTCTTCCTTCACATGCTCTCTCCAACACTCATCTCTCAGTCAAGGAAGTTTAAACTTGGGACAAGTGGCGGCTGCGAGAAGTCCTTCTTAGCTATCCAGAACAGCATCAAAACAAGTCTTGATTGCCTGTAACATACAATATGATGCAACTAAGAATAACAATAATTTACTGTATAATTAGCTGTTGTAATTATTTTGTAGGTTTTACTGCCCTAAACCATCTTTTGTGCTCTCAATACTGTATGAGATTTAAATTTTGTTGAGGCTTCTGTTGATATTATGATTAATATTCATGATTAATGATGATCAATATCCCTGATATTTAACAAGGGGTGGATATTTAGTTTATTCTGTCTTATAATTGCACACACAGCTTAAAACAAAGGGTAACATCCGCCCACCATGAATGGTCTAATAAATCCAACAAATCCACTCAAAGCAATCTTACCTTTACAATGACATCTGGTTATTCTAGAGAGGGTCATCTTTCAGGGCAAGTGTCTTTGACATCATGCTTGTGAGTATTGGTAGTAAAGCTCCATAGGTCACTCATCCACTTGTAAGATGTCCAGAGCTACTGTCAGGGACTTCATCACAGTGCAGTACTCTTTCAAGAATTTGTACTTCCTTTCGTTAAGGCACTTAATTCTCATTTTTAGACACAGGGGATTAAGTTAATTCAAGGGAATTGTGATGATTCTGGCAATGGCCCCAAAAGGGAATTCCACCTTTTGGATGTGGGTACCATTAGCTTCCTGCAGCTGACTTCCTCCACCTGTTCAGAGGCTAATGTTGATTGACATGCTTTAGGCCACAGAGCAGAGCATTTTGCAATGCTACTCCTATATACAGCCTTTTTGTCTGCACGGGAATTTAGATGTTTGTCAACTTGTTGAAATCAGATTTATTGTGTGCGATGAACATCTGTACTGTGGAGGGCGGCTAAACTGTGAATAACCAGATGAGGTTGAAAGAGCTTCTATGACATCAGTAAAAGTTGATTCATCGTCATCACCTTCTTCATTTTCAGATTCAGACTCCAAATCCAGGGCTGACATACTCTAAATGCTTTGGCAAAATTGGATGCATTGACAGTTACAGTGGCAACCTTGAAGTCCATATGATGGGAATCTCTGCTCCATTTACATCATAGGTATGGCTGCCTCTGATTCTCTTGCATGCTAGGGTGACCTTGTTGCAGTGTTAAGTGGAATGAATCCAGTAAAATGTTACACCCATAAAACTTTTATTATTTACTGTCAAGATGTTAGCAGTGGTGGAAACAAAGTCTACCTCTCAGAGTGTAGCCTTCAAATTAGAGTTTATTATATCGTATTCTCTCTCAAGGTATCTTACAAATCACTTTCTCTGGGGCAGCTTGACACCACTTTTAGTCTGTATTTTTTCTATGATGTGTTGGAAATTTTTCGCTGTAGAAAGAAGTTTTCTTCCCACGCAGAGTGTACAGCGGACACCAATGTTTTTTATCACTTTTTGGTACTCTAAAGCTTTAAACGCTGCATGGTCGTACTCTCCCCCACACTCCCTATTATGCATTGTTGATCTACACACATCTGTTGCTACCACGGATGTCGCACGCTCGTACTTCATTATCATGAGACATTCTCAGAAACAAAATCACAGTTTAGTAACGCATCATTGCAGCGTGCTTATGGGAAATTAACAGTATCTAATTACTTTTTTTCAAAAGTAATCCCTTACTTTACTCGTTACTTGAAAAAATAATCAGATTCTGAATTTTTGACATGAAAGGAAAGTTGGAGATTGGCCTATAATTAGCTATGACCACTGGGTCAAAACATGGCTTTTTAGGCAGTGGTTTTACTGCTGCCACCTTGAAGGCTGTGGTACATAGCTGATTATTAGAGATTGGTTGATCCTATTTAAGATTGAAGCATTCATTAATGGCAGAACTTCTTTGTAGGAATGGGGTCTAAAAGACACGTTAATGGTTTGGAGGAAGTAATTACTGAAGTTAACTCAGGAAGATCAATTGGAGAAAGAGTAGCTGTAGATAATGTTACATCTGTGAGATGGATAGGAGTAATTTCTGAGCCAAGGTGTGAAAATGGGTGTAGATCACAATCAGCCAAGGTTTTGGGTGAGCTCATTGTGAAACCTAGCCCCACCCTATCATATGTGAGGCCCCACCCCACCCTATCACCTTCTCGGATGAGAGGTGAAACGTCTTCAAGCAACTTCATGACCTGGATGACTGAGAACCTTGACAGACAAGTCATTATTAGTTAAATTTAAAGGGATGGTTGGCTCAACAGTGCTATGACTTTTATTCAGCCTGGCTGCAGTGCTAAAGATAAACCTAGGGTTGTTCTTATTTTCTTCAATCAGTGACGAATAGTAAGATGTTCTAGGATTTTCTTATAAAACAACAAGCAGGCTAAATGATGACCTTCTAAATTTGTGACGCGCCATTTACTCTCCAGCTTACTAGTTATCTGCTTTAGGCTACATTTTTGAGAATTATACCAGGGAGTCAGGTACTTCTGATTTGAGGCTCATTCTTGACAGCAGCTACAGTATCCAGTGTCATACGTAGTGAGGAGGCAAAATCAGTAACAACATAATCAACCTCTGTTTTAGTGTTCAGGTAGCTGCTCTGCTCTGTGTTGGTACAGGGTATTGACAGTGATAACAGCATGCAAATTATTTTCTTAAACTCAGTTACAACACTTTCAGAAAGACATAGTCTGTGAAGAAATCTACTCTCCACTGGTTTGTAATCAATTATTGTTAATGTAAATGTTATCAGGTGGTGTGTGGGTTCTTTTACATTTTGATAAAAGCCAATTAAGTCTAATAACAGATTAAGTGCTGTGTTGAGGCTATCATTTTTAGCATCTGCATGGATCTGAGCTGAGCACTATCAGATAAAAAGTCTGAGAAATCAGAGAGACACTCTGTGTCATGCCCAGGTGGTGGCACAGCTGGGGCAGCAGTCGTGTGGAGGTGAGAAGGAGGATCCAAATAGGAGACAGCGGCAGAGGTGCAAGTGAGTTTATTTACAGTGAAAAATAACCATGGCGAGGGCAGAAATGAACATAAACCTAAACTGGGAAAAGCTAATAATAACAAAACCATAACTCATGAAGGTACACAGAAAAGACATGGAGAAAGCAGTGCGGAGAGGGGTAGAGAGGGACAGAGATATGCAGAGAAACACTGAGTAACACAGAGTAATGCAGACGATGCGACAAGGAACACAGGCAAATACACACTATAAATACACACATGGTAATAAGGGAATGACACACAGGAGGGGAGCACAGCTGAACCTAATTCACAAGACAAGACACAAACCTTCAAAGTAAAACAGGAAACACACAGACCGTTTTACAACACAAACTCAGGGACACGAACAGAGCACAGAGGACAGACACAGGTAGGGCTGATAAAACGCTAAACACAAAAACCAAACCCTAAGAACTAATACAAAATATGAATTAACACAAAACATAAGATGCCCATACAGAACATAATTATGACATGACTCATCGGAGGCTGCTCACAGTGAAGTTGGCGCTGGAGAAATGGCATCACTAGCTGTAGGGAGCCGAGTAGCCTACTATAGTGACAGATCACAAGAACCTCACTTACCTTACAACCAGTGTTGGGAAGGTTACTTTTAAAATGTATTTCACTACAGATTACAGAATACTTGGCCCAAAATGTATTTTGCAACGTATTCCGTTAAGTTACTTAATGAGAGTAACGTATTCTGAATACTATGAATTACTTAATATTAGTGCTGCCAGCGTTACTCTCGTTAAAATGACGTTAATGCCATAACTGCATAACGCTGCAAATCTCCGTTAGCGAGTTAGTGCGGATCACCCTGTGCGTGGGGCTGCACAATGTCAACGTGTTAGCACGTTAAAGCATTAGCGCTGTAAATGTGTGAAAGGTTTCTGCACTTCTTTATAAACAAGGTAGCCTCGGCTAGGGCGCAGATTATTTTGCCCACATCTGACCCCTCTGATCTTCCAATTTGCTCAGCTGTCTTTCAACAGTTTGAGTCGGTTACTCTTGCTCAGCTACAGGAGGTGGTGGATCATTTAAAGCCTGTAGGCTCACCTTATGATCCTATCCCTCCCCTTTTTCTGAAAGAAGTTTTTTCTACCATAGGTCCAACTATTTTAACCATTTTAAATAGCAGCCTTACTTCAGGTGTGGTTCCAAAGAATTTCAAAGATGCAATTGTGCAACCACTTCTTAAGAAACCTGGGCTAGATACAAACACAGCGTTTGAGAACTTTAGACCAATATCTAAGCTGCCCTTTTTACATAAAGTCTTGGAAAATATTGTATATGACCAATTGATCTCATACTTGAATGCACAAAATGTTCAGGAGATTTTTCAATCTGGTTTTAAAGCAATGCATAGCACTGAATCAGCACTTTTAAGAATTTTTAATGATATATTTTTATCATGTGATTCTGGTGAAAGTGTCATTCTTATTTTACTCGATTTAACTGCTGCATTTGACACTGTAGACCATGAAATTTTAATCTCACGTTTGGAGCAGTGTGTCGGTATAACAGGTGTGGCTCTGAAATGGTTCAGGTCTTACTTAACAAAACAAACCTTTTCAGTTCGCTTAGGAAACTGTGAGTCCTCCCGTGCTCCGTTGTCTCATGGAGTACCACAGGGTTCCATTCTGGGCCCTATCCTGTTTTCACTTTATTTACTTACATTGGGCTCAATTTTTAGAAAACACAGACTCTCGTTTCACTGTTATGCAGATGACTGCCAGATTTATGTTCCTCTTAGAAAGAAAGATGGGTCGTCTGTAAATCGTTTACAAATATGTCTGGAGGACGTCAAGTCGTGGTTGGCGCTAAACTTTCTTTGTTTTAATGTTTCTAAAACTGAAGTAATGGTGTTCAGACCTGCCTCCACTGCTGTTCCGTATGTTGATTTGCAATCCCTGAAATCATTCTGTAAACCAGAGATTGTTAATCTGGGTTTTAAAATGGATCCTGAGTTTAAGCTTGAAAGCCAGATCGGGTTGGTTGTAAGGTCTAGTTTCTTTCATCTGAGGCAACTGGCCAAAATTAAGCACTTTCTTACGAGACAGCAATTTGAAACAGTAATCCACGCTTTTGTAACCGTTCGGCTGGATTACTGTAATTCTCTTTATTTTGGGGTGAGTCGATCTTCTGTTTTTCGACTGCAGTTAGTCCAGAATGCTGCTGCACGCCTTTTAACTGGCACTCGTAGATATGAGCATATCACCCCAGTTTTATATTCACTTCATTGGCTGCCCGTGCATTTTAGGATCCATTTTAAGCTGCTTTTATTTGTTTTTAAATGTTTGTCCAATGCTGCCCCTGTGTACCTCTCTGAGCTTCTTCATCCATACATACCTTCCCGGTCCCTCAGGTCGGCAGACCAGCTCCTCCTGAGCGTGCCCAGGACTAATCGTAAGCTCAGAGGGGATCGGGCGTTTGCTGTGGCAGCACCAAAATTGTGGAATGAGTTGCCTTTACATGTTAGACAGGCACCTTCCTTATCTGTTTTTAAATCACGTCTTAAAACATATTTATTTACCTTGGCTTTTAGCACAGCAGGACTTGTTGATGTCTCTTAATACGTTTCTTATTAATTATATTATTTTTAATTTTAAGATATTTTATATGTAATTTAAACTGTTTCCTCTCTGTTTTATATTTGTAGCACTTTGGTCAACATTGTTGGATGTAAAGTGCGTTATAAATAAAGATGCTATGCTATGCTATGCTACATAATACATCTTGTTAGGGTGGACAAGGTTAAGAATTCGGCTTTCAAATTAATTGAAACTTTGTCTGGAATCATTTAAGCAAATATAATTATGGTGCCGTAACTGGGTTTCTGTAAAGCAGAGTACATCAATATGTTGATCAATTATTAAATCATATACCAACAAGGACTTAAAAGAGAGAGACCCCATGTTTAATAGTCCACATTTAACTGTTTTACTCTTTGGTGCCACAGAATAAATTTCAACAGGTTTTTAGAAAACGAGCTGCTCTATCCAAAGTGGGATGGATTCCGTCTCACTTAACAAGACAAGGTTTTCCCCAGAAAGTTATCCAATTATCTATAAAACCCACATTTATTTTTGGATGCCACTCAGCCAGCAACATGTTACGCCTTGTAAGACTGGGGAGGGGACCGATGAAAAGTATCCAAATTGTTTTGGATTTAAAAAAAAAGGAAGTTGCGCCCCGGGCGCAATTGACCCGTATTAACTTTGCATATGTTGTTATGCATGTGTTGCAGTGCTCTGCGTTTTTTCTTTCTTTTTCAGTGTTGTTATCCTTGCAGTGATTGCATGTTCTAACTGCGTATATTTGTTGATGTGCACTGTTGAGACTCCGCCCACTTCTAATCACTAATTGGACATACCTGGGAAGGTCGGTCACGGCCCTGGCGGAGCGCCGAGAAGACGATCAAACTTGACTATCTAGAGGAAGTAAAAGTCGGAAGGCACAGAGGTGAATAAAAGGGCCTGGCAGAGCAGAGAGAAGGCGAGAAATGGAGTGGTAGCTGGTGGCAGGCAGTTGTCGTGGGGAGCAGCACAGAAGCCAGAAGAGGCAGCCTGGGAGGTGAGAGGACAGAGGACATTCTGAGAGAGTGGAGTGCGACTGGTGGTGGTGGCAGGTTGTGGAAGGCCCGGCGTCCTGGGCTGAGACAGAGATGAGCAGAACCAGAGGATATTTTGCCAGCGGCTAGACCCGAGGACAAGGAAACGAGAGCCCTGGTACACGCTTGAGCCTAAGGCAGAGGCGGGCGGAGTTTGGAGCGCTGCCCTTGTGGGTGGGTGCCGGAGAGGAGTGATGTAGAGCGGGTGTTGGGAGGACGCCACCGGCTTCACAATGTAAGTAAAGGAAATCAAGGTATCTAAACCAAGGGCGTAGATTTGTGCAGAAAATAGGTTCAAATGTTAAACAAATTTCTTCCAGTGAGTGAATGTTGCATATAATTTAATGTTTGCTTGATGCATAAAGCTAAAAGATTAAAACTAATAAAACGAGTTTTAAAAAGAGACTTTTCCATTTGATTACATTTTGTATGATGGATTAGGCAGAAAAAGTATAATTGGGCTGAGAGATCTATCGCTTTATCACCTGTTCAGGTTGTAAATCATGTGGGTTTTTTTTTTTTTCAAAAGTAACTAAGTAATTAATTACTTTTGAAAAACGTAATCAGTAAAGTAACGGGATTACTTTTTTGGGGAAAGTAATTAGTTACTGATTACGTTTTTCAAGTAACTTGACCAACACTGATTAGCACTAAGGGAACACTGAATGACCTGGTGGGTTTTGTCCATAAAACTACTCATCTAAGATTACCACAAAGTAAAAGATCTTTCAGTAAAATTATGCAACATTTTAGGCACACTATACAAACATTACTGATGAGTGCCTCATCAGTAATGTTTTCAGACCCCACGGCGTCTTTTGCTACTCAAGTTAAACATGATATATAAATCACTTAAATAACTTAAAAATGTTATTGTTTGGCTTTTTTCAGTGTTTTATTTATTCTTGAGTAAATCTGTTTGGCTGAGATTAAAGTTATAGTTTTCACACAGCTGAATAAAATGTCAAACAGAAAACGGATTAAACAGAAGTGTGAGATGGTAGAGAATTTACTCCAATGTCCTGTTATATTTTATATAGCAAGGAGCCAACAGCTGAGTTTATTACAGCGGTGATGCAAATCTGAAGGCTAGACCGTCCCATTTCACATCCTCACACTTCCAGCCTTCTCGGTCTTCAGAGGTCCTGGCCCATGTAGACCGCGAAGGCCAGGTCCTCTGAAGGATGCAGCCCCTGAATTGAGACACAGCTATAGTGACGGTCTAGCCTTTGAATATCAAGCCAAGAAAGAAATAAGTACTTAGTTTCCAAATACGCCGGTTTGTCCACTTGCAGGCCAAAGTGTCGTGTTTGTTTTATTTTTGTGAAATGTATTTTGTAAGATGTTTTAGTGTTGAAATATAATTTTATTGTACATTTATGTTCACCAGTTCTACGTTATACCTGTGTATGTTAAAAGGAGTACAGTAAACATCTGTAAAGAAGAACTCTTGTGTCTCTCATGTATGTGTACAAACCAGCACAGGCATCTTTCTCACAGCCTCTGGCATGGATGAGGTACAAGAAAAAATGAATCCTGTGTGCAGCAAATTTCACTTCAACCCACAGAGGACAGTATGGTACTGAGTATTGATGCACTGCCATATTCCTTAAAGCTGCAATGAAAGAAAACATGTTTTAAATACAGAGATCCAAACTACAGGAAAAACCTTTAGACTTAAGCCATTGCAGTCAAGAGGTTCTGCTGTGTTGTGGGTGGAATTTTAAATATATGGTTTGTGTTGATTATCCTCCTGGACAAGAAGGTTTAATGCAATTCAATGAATGAATAATATGATCTTTTAGTCCCACAGGTGGGAAATTTTGTTTCGTTAGCAAAAGTGCAAAGTTATGTAGCAGAAATTAGAAAACACTGGAATGGAGTAGAATAAAATACTATGTACAATAGAATAGAAATGCTATATTCAACTGAGTAAGATAATAATTACTTTTATCCTACGTTGAAGCACCTCTGTACTGGTCGTTGTGGTGACTTCCAAGATAACAATCCCAATCCATACAGCACAATGAATCACACAATTTATTGAGAATGATGTAAATCCTATGCAATGATCTATGCAGTCAACAAATCATAATCTATCTAAACAACTGTGAAAGATATTGGCAATATCTTTTGCAGAATACTGTTCAGGCCTTCCAGTAGAACTAGAAGTACAACTAGTAGAGATTTAAACACTCAGTGCCGAGACACATAGCCATTATACCAGATATACTCCATCATAGCTTTTTTTTTTTTTTTTTTTTTTTTTTTGTTATGTGTGAATTTTTCAGTGTGTATACATGTATCTGATATCTATAGATAGCTGTGGAGTTCATTCATGAGCTGTATGTGAGAGAGAACTGGAAAAAACAGCCAAAAAAGGTACAAGGCTTTTCATTGAAAACCTCAAATCTTATCTGAACTGACGTGGGGAAACAACAAATCTGCAGTTTGAAGCGCATTTTATAGCTGATCCCACCTTGTGAGAGTAGTTCTTGGTTTGAAAAACAAAAACCTCTTATCTTTGATGTAGACTGCATGTGAAAGCTGAAAAAGTGTGAAGCATTAAAAAGTACAACAGTAAGATGTAGAGCTAAATTACAAATACTGCAAAACTGGATTTTTTATTTCTTTTAAAATACCACCCAAATCTTCTCTTGTCTGCTCTGTTATGATGGGCTAATTTTTATTATTTTAAGTACACACCCATGTTCATCTGGATCACATAATACATCTTATAATATCAGGACCACCTATGGCAGGCGCCACATCCGACTCTTGAGTCCTTATACTGCAGCTCGGCGTGGTTTGGAAAAATAAATTAAGTATTTAACTGAAGTGTCTGGTTCCTTTTTTTTTTTTTTTTTTTTTTTACTTGTAGTTCTAAATTAGATCATTGTAATCTTATAATATATAAATAGAATACTTTCTTTTATTTGTATGGAGAAATGTAACAAAAGAAAAATATTTGATGAAACTAGAATATATTATGATGCCTGGGCAGAGAGTTGCCTATCAGTATGCCTAATTTGTGGATTGTCGATGTTCAGATCCACAAAGTAAGTAGCTGTTCTCCACCATAAACTATGTTAAAAACAAACACTGCTCAGACCTCACAGATGACAGCTTACAGTCCTGCGTAAAGATAAAAGCCCCGATTTGCAGATTGTGTGCGCAGAGGTTTAGGGGCAAAAGCCCCATTGTAAACATACCACGGTAGACTCGACGATGTTTGCACGAACACGCTCAGCAGCATCTCTTTATTGACCACTTTTCTCACACAGTTGCTGTGCACACAGCTGGCTTTAGCTTTCAAGCTCACAGCCCGACACATACAGACTTTAAGCCGGCGAGATGTGATTGCAGATGCCGCTCAGGTGCGTCCGCCTCCCCTGCAGTCCACGCCCCACCACACACAATAACCAGGTAAAATAAATATTTATGCAGTTATTTTGCAAATATTTATGTTTAATTTTTTAGTAGCATAGTGCTGTTTTCCAAATATATATTTTTTTAAATTCAGGTCAAGGCTCCGCTACAGGCTGTGAAAGCCCAAAGGAGATATAATGATGATGGTTTACAACAATTTTTTGTTTGATACATGGATAATTTAAGTTCAGCTTCTTAATTAATTAACCCTTGGAGGGTCCTTAAAAAGACATCCACCTTTTAGGCCTAAGGACAATAAATGTCCTTAAGACCCTCCAAGGGTTTTAAAAAGAGACTTTCGACTGGGTGTCTTACTTTGTTGTTATCATTTTTTAAGAGTTCAAAATGTGTTCATTACATAAATAACTTTTAATTTTCTCTGTAGCACTTTGTAAATTTCATAAGCAGAACACTATAGTTGTTTATACAAAGAATAAAGATAAAAAAACAAAACCCCCAATATATACAGTTATTTTTATTTTAGATGTCAACAATTATTTGCGGCTCCCGGTGTTTTCTTTTCCATAGAAACATGGTCCAAATGACTCTTTGGGTGTTAAACGTTGCTTATCTTTGACCTATGGTGATTTCCACTGGGATGCAGTCCATGGAAACCAAACACTGTCTCCAAGGAGCGCAAGCAGAACACCACCTTCCTGCGGTACACCAGTGCCTACCCTTTGGACCCTAAAGTGGTCAATCTCAATGTGATCAAGGTGTGCGCTTAGTCATCACAATGACAGATTATGTGCTTTTATTGTAGTATGTAATAGTAGTAGTAAAAAAGGGAATGTTGCAGTTACATGAAGGTTCACTCTCCCTGTTGAGGCAGGAAACCGACAGTTGCATATGAAAGTTTTATTGATCTTAGGTTAGGGCAGGTGTTAGGAATTTCCCCAAATATTTCATGGCCTTTAGTTTCACCACTCAGATTAACACTGTCCTTGGTGACATCTACTCATGGTGCTTTCTTAGATAATGAAAGACAAAGCAAACTATTCACAAACTGTCACAATGTGAACATTGCAAGACCTTAGCCTAAGGTCATGAGGTATCAACTGTCAGCTACAGATCCACAAGGTATAAAACAAATCTCGTGTTTTCTTTACTGTGCCCTAATTTATACATTTCTATAAATTTTGACATTGTTCTGCTCTAGTACTGTGCAGTTTGGGCTCTTTGTACTTGACTCTTCACAAATAGTTTAGTCTCTGGTGCTTTTTTAAAGATTTATTTTCCTCTACGGTTATACCATTAATAGGTTGTATTATTAAAAATAAAAATGTTTCAGTTTTCTGCATGGGGAAAAAAACAGAGCCAAAACGAGTGCTACCCTTGCCTGTTATAAAGGTCAATTGGCTTAGCATGCCTTCTTAAAAGAAACCCCGACTATGACAAGTTACTCTAAATATGTTACAAATTATCTCCATTACATAAAAACATACTTGAGAATAACTACAATTGTTTTGTTATTCATTAAATCTTTGTTGTTTAAAACTATTTTGGAGCCGTGGGAGCGGCCATGTTTTTTTCGCGCACAATGCATTCTGGGATGATGACATGTATTGGTTGTCGGCAGTATAAGCGCTTTCGTTCACCTAACCTGTTTTTTTTTTTTTTTTTTTTTTAAATAGTGTAGCGGTATTAATTAACTTGCCTATTAGTGACCTGGTTACGACTTGGTAGACCAGCACTATACCGGGAGGTTAACAAGGGCTGCACAAGTGCCAAGATAGGTCTCCCCTGCATAATTGGGTTTCAGTTCGTCGGGAGCACGCGTTGGGCTCTTCAAATCACGGACAAACAGTATCCCACATTCTTGATTTTTAGTTCACAAACACTTGTTGTAATGACTATATACTCCTGCCTTTTTGGAGATGTTAGCTCTTTATATTACAGTGGGATACAAATAATATCAGACTGATCCTGCCACGATTTGTTCCTCCTGTCTAAATTACGGACAAACAGAATCCTATTGTTGTTTATGTTTTTAAACCCATTTTGCACAGAGAGGCATTTTTTGAAAATGTATTGATAGCAATGTTGAATATTATTACACAGGAAAAAAACAACTACATGTAAAATAATTACACCGTGACGCCTCTGCCTTTCTAAATAGAGGGGCAGTAATTGCGCGTGTAAAAGCGTGTATGTAAGCGTGTAAAACCTGTCAGATTGACAGTATTTTGTCTCTATCTGCCATTCTGCAATTCATCTCGTGTAATGGGGGGCGCAAACATTTTTCTTGTAAAACAAAGGGGGGCCTAGCAAAAAAGGTTTGGGAACCACTGATCTAAACTAAGTACTGGTTGACTATTTTCATCCTCTCTCTCGGTTTGCTCTGGTTCAAACTGGAAAGATTGAACAGAAGCCATTTCCAGTGCGCTGCTAACTGTGAACTCGATGCGGTGCAGCCGTAAGACGTCACTACCCAGAGTGCATTGAGAAGTAATTAGTGATGGGATTTCTGGCTCTTTTTAGAGAACCGGCTCTTTCGGCTCGGCTCACTGAAAAGAGCCGGCTCTTTTGGCTCCGAACCGGCTCTTCAGGTTGTTTTGTTGCTTTAAATAATTAATTATCAACAACAATATAAAATTATGCACAAAAGGAATTAGTAATGTAAAAAATGTGGTTTTCTTTATGTATGTTTATATATAAATATTTATGGGGGCCTCTAGAGACGAAGCATGTACAAACTCCAAAACACATTTCTAGCGTTAACTGAACTTCCAAAACAGAGCTACCTAGATAACTTAAATTACACAATTGAAATTCATACGGCTATTGTTTTTGTATTAATACATAAACACTCATATATTCAAATAATTTAAAAAAAAAAAAAACTTCATTTACCTGTTACTACCACACACCCAATCTGATTGTTGATACTTCCTGGCTTGTGTAGCCACTAGGTAACAAAAACTCAACATGGCCCCTAGCATCCTGGAGCACTCCTGTTGTGTTTTTGAGTTTGTACGTGCTCCGGAGTTTGTACGTGCTTTGTCTCTAGGGGCCACTGTAAATATACTTTGATTTATTCACTCCACATAAAATGTAATAAATAAATTATAAAATACACAAACCAACTATTCACGTTTCATACATTTCAACTTTTAACTACTTAAATTTTCAGCTTTTTCCTTTTAGACAAATTTAAAGTGAAACAACACAAAACACTGCAAACCACAACACAATAAAATCTAAATTAAAATATGGAAAAACAGGGGGGAAAAAAGAACGCCCAGATCTTTAATTAAGGCAAAGGTTGGCATTTAGAAATATTAATATCACACTCAACTGACTGCGTTTTATCTTCCCATTGCACTGATGGGTGGACAGTTCTTAGGTGCCTGTGCATGTTGTTTGTGGAGCCGGCTCTATATGATGTAATTTTCTTGTAGACTCTACACTCTGCCTTTGTTTTGTCAATAAGATTGAAATGGTTCCAGACTTTGCTTCTTTTCTTGATGTCACTCATTTTCTTTACTGTACCTTTCCAATGTGACGGTGTTGTCACATTGGAAAGGTACAGTAAAGAATATCAAGATACCATTTTAAATGTCCTTTTTTTTTCTTTTTTTTTTTAAACATTAAGAGTCTAGGTCTTGCTCTCAGTAAATTAGACAGAACAGTTAGCTCAACAGTTAGTTAAATCCATTCCTTAAATTTTATATGACATTACACTATCACAAAGCTTTGTAAGGTACTATTGTTTGGACAGAAGGAACCTGACAATGAAAGACTAAACAAAACCAGTGTTTTTGTTGAGCAGTATCTACACTCAGATTTTATGTTTAGATGTTAAATTGTGTGATAATGTGTGACCGTTACAATCATACAACGGTCATACAGGCATTCCATGCAAAAAACAATAGTGATAGATTTTTGTCAGGTCCATCCATTAATTTTTAAAGTACCTTTTGAATTTTCTGTCCCAATTTTCTTGTGTCTCTTCCAGCCATCACTGGGCAAGAGGCAGGGTACAGCCTGGACATGTTCCCAGTGCGTCACAATTAGTGATTAGTGTCGGTCGCGAACGAAACTGCTCAGAATCGGGTCTTTGAAGTGAACAAAGGGCGCCAGCTCCTTATTGGGAGCCGTGTTTATTTTATTTTTTTTATTTTATTTTTTTTCTCACCCTCTCTCTCTCTCTTTTTTTTGCTTCACGGCGCATTGTGTTTTCGCTGAGCAGAGGGGGGAAAGGCGGTGGTTACACTCGCAGTAGCACAGGAACAGAGCCGGAGGGAAAGAGAGAGAAAGAGACAGCGAGTTTTTGTGTTTCATGTTAAATTTGTTTAAAAGGAAAAAGCTGAAAATTTAAATAGTTAAAAGTTGAACTGTGACTAGTTGGTTTTTTCTATTATATGATTTATTTATTACATTTTATGTGGAGTGAATAAATAAAAGTATATTTACGGTGGCCCCTAGAGACAAAGGTGTCAGGGGTAGACATTTGTTCAAACACAAGTAAGAGAAATAAGACACTGCAGACCGACTCGGAGAGTATTAGAAACGTGCACACGGGTGAATGCCTCTGAGAAGACACACACACCGAGTGCAGGCTCGGTTGCTTTATTTATAGTGAAAGTAAGTTTACATAGTACTTCCTCTTTTAACAGAAAGGGGAGAGGTCAGGGATTATCTCAGCTTATCTGACCTTGCACACATACACTGAAAATAACAATGCAGAAGTATATCATGCTTATCTGACATCACACACTGAAGTAAGGAATGCATTATGTTCTCTTTAACAATAAGCTTGGTTATGTGAAAATATATGAACACATAAAACATAAGGCACACTTGATTATATTGTATTATAGAGATTTGGTTATATTGTATAATGTAGAAAATCTCTTGACAAAAGGAGATAAAAACTCCAAAACATGTACAAAACACAACAGAAGTGCTCCAGGATGCTAGGAGCAGTGTTGAGCTTTTGTTACCTAGTGGCTACACCAGCCAGCAACAACTGGATTTGGTGTGTGGTAGTAGCAGGTAAATGAACTTTTTTTTTTTTTTAATTATTTGAATATATATGAGTGCTTGTGTATAAATACACAAACCATACACATACAGTACAGGGAGTGCAGAATTATTAGGCAAATGAGTATTTTCAAATCAAATCACTTTTATTGTCACATCACATGTGCAGGTACATTGGTACAGCACATGTGAGTGAAATTCTTGTGTGCGAGCTTCACAAGCAACAGAGTTGTGCAAAATACAATAATGTAAACAAGCAAAATAAGCAAAAATTTTGTCTACATCATCCTCTTCATGCATGTTGTCTTACTCAACAGCCTACTACCAATTAAGCATATTAGGTGATGTGCATCTCAGTAATGAGAAGGGGTGTTGTCTAATGACATCAACACCCTATATCAGGTGTGCAGAATTATCAGGCAACGTCCTTTCCTTTGGCAAAATGGGTCAAAAGAAGGACTTGACAGGCTCAAAAAAGTCAAAAATAGTGAGATATCTTGCAGAGGGATGCAGCAGTCTCAAAATTGCAAAGCTTCTGAAGCATGATTTTTTTTTTTACTATTTAATTTGTAAAAATGTGTATACACACACACACACACACACACACACACACACACACACACACACACACACACACACACACACACACGTAGGAAAATATTTAGTATACACATCCAGAAATGCATACACTATTATATATTGTACATATATTTATTAGTTTCAGGTTGGCCATTCTTGTATTTTGCTCGTTTGTGTTGTGTTTGCACATCTCTGTTGCTTGTGGGGCTCGCACACAAGAATTTCACTCGCATGTGCTGTGCCAGTGTGCCTGCACATGTGATGTGACAATAAAAGTGATTTGATTTGATTTGATCATCGAACTATCAAGCGTTTCATTCAAAATAGTCAACAGGGTCGCAAGAAGCGTGTGGAAAAACCAAAGGCGCAAAATAACTGCCCATGAACTGAGAAAAGTCAAGCGTGCAGCTGCCAAGATGCCACTTGCCACCAGTTTGGCCATATTTCAGAGCTGCAACATCACTGGAGTGCCCAAAAGCACAAGGTGTGCAATACTCAGAGACATGGCCAAGGTAAGAAAGGCTGAAAGACGACCACCACTGAACAAGACACACAAGCTGAAACGTCAAGACTGGGCCAAGAAATATCTCAAGACTGGTTTTTCTACGGTTTTATGGACTGATGAAATGAGAGTGAGTCTTGATGGGCCAGATGGATGGGCCCGTGGCTGGATTGGTAAAGGGCAGAGAGCTCCAGTCCGACTCAGACGCCAGCAAGGTGGAGGTGGAGTACTGGTTTGGGCTGGTATCATCAAAGATGAGCTTGTGGGGCCTTTTCGGGTTGAGGATGGAGTCAAGCTCAACTCCCAGTCCTACTGCCAGTTTCTGGAAGACACCTTCTTCAAGCAGTGGTACAGGAGGAAGTCTGCATCCTTCAAGAAAAACATGATTTTCATGCAGGACAATGCTCCATCACACGCGTCCAAGTACTCCACAGCGTGGCTGGCAAGAAAGGGTATAAAAGAAGAAAAACTAATGACATGGCCTCCTTGTTCACCTGATCTGAACCCCATTGAGAACCTGTGGTCCATCATCAAATGTGAGATTTACAAGGAGGGAAAACAGTACACCTCTCTGAACAGTGTCTGGGAGGCTGTGGTTGCTGCTGCACGCAATGTTGATGGTGAACAGATGTCTGTGATGGTTCTCAGTCATCCAGGTCATCGTAGTCAAAGGAGCTTGCAAAGAAAAGCGTCTGGACTTCTTTAAGTTACTTGAAGACGTTTCACCTCTCATCAGAGAAGCTTCTTCAGTTCTAAGGTCAAGATAAGATAAGATAACCTTTATTAGTCCCACACGTGGGAAATTTGTTTTGTCACAGCAGGAGTGGACAGTGCAAAAGTTATGAGGCAAAAATTAGAATACCCCTCTCACCCCCATTCTCTGCGACCTGCTGGAGCAGGGGGGCTAGGAGGAGGAGTTGGCCATCCGACTGCGGTCTGGAGTGTGGAGCCTTCCTGCTGCTGCGGAGTCGGGGCGGTCTGCCTCCCCCCACCGCAGGGAAAAGGGAAACACCACCTGGGTCTGGGTGCAGTTCCCCCCTCCAGGGGCGGGGGCACCTAGACCCGGTTTGTAGAGTACGCTTGGGGAGTGTGATCGTGTGTACAACGTCTCTTTATGTCTGTCTCCAGGTTGGTTGAGTGTGGAGTAAGTGCATATGAGAGCATGAGGGTGGGAATGGATGTTTGTATCTGTGTGTGCCTGTATATCTGTGTCTATATGTCAGGTTGGGTGTCAGGCGCCACCTCTCTGGGGACATCTCAGGCCCTCCAAGGTTTGGAGGCCTATCTCCCCCTACCACCACTTCCCCTGCCAGTGGCGGACCCCCTCAGACATCGGTGCATTGGTGGTTCTTTGTGTCCGGGGATGGGCGTCCAGGTACACACCGGCTCACTCCTTGGCGGCCGCTTATCGGGGCCTGGAGCCTGGGGCTTGCTCGGGCCACTTCGGAGGTGGGGTGCCCCCGGCCTCTCGGCCTGGGGCTCGGTCACTCAGGCGCAGCTGGCTGCCGGCGGAGCTCACGGGCGCGTCACTGCAACTCCCCCTGGCTTCTGCTCCGCGGCTGCTGAGTGAGCCCTCATCTGGGACTCTCCTCAGCTCTTTCTGGGACAGTGGCGCAGCTGCCCCTCTGTTGGTCTTCCTTGGTCTCTTGTGTTCTGGGGGCCTCTGGATGTCTGGAGTTTTGATCTCCTCCACACCTGCTTCATGCCCTGGAGGACGGGGCTGTGGCCCCCCCACACCCTCTAGCAGATTATTACATGAAGGAACCTTTTAAAAAACAAAAAACAAACGCGTCCATGCTCACAGGTGTACACACGGGTGATCACACCCACAAACTACACCCTTTTTGGCTCCTACCTCAAAGCACACTGTGTTCTGTTGTGCTGCACAATAATGTTTAACATTTAGTGTTGGGTCTGTGTTTCCACAAACCCCGCTAATTCTAGAGACTTATTCATCATGAAGAAAACAAGACAGTCGATCGATCCATTACTTGCAAAAGGGAGGCCTCGTCTGTGTCCAGCACGACAAAGAACCCCAAAAATGGTGGCCTCCTCTCGCTGCCTTTTATTGACAAACTTCAAACAATAGTTTACAAAGCACCTCCCCTTGCAACCCCCCTTTGGTTACAAAGACAAGGCACTGTATGTAAATGTATACACTGTGTGTGTGTGTGTGTGTGTGTGTGTGTGTGTGTGTGTGTGTGTGTGTGTGTGTGTGTGTGTGTGTGTGTGACCTCCTGCTGACCAAAGGGTCATAAACCCAGGAAGCTTACATCAAAAGAAACAGATCTTTCAGATAGGATGTATCTACAATAAAACCTCCCCCAGCACAGAGTGGCTGGAGAGGTGGTCAGAATCAAAGGAATGGCTTTGATCCTACTGCTTAAACTAAGACTGTACAAATTTAAGAAACACAATGGCAACATTCAACAATTAGACTTAACATTTAGTATTTACTGTCATATTCCCATATATCATTGTGATGTTGTTTATTCTATTACTCTTGTTCTCTTCTGCTTGCTTTCTTTTTTCTTTCTCAGCAGGTGACCCAGGTGATTGATATATGCATTTTTTTTTCTCTGCCCGTTCTGTTGGTTTTTGTCTTTTGCCCTTCTCCCCCATCCCTCTTCTCAGCTGTTTCTCTTTCCCTCTTTCTTTCTCCCCTTCTTTCCCCCAGTCAAGTCTGTCCCGTATTCAGTAAGTGAAAATAAAATAAACAATAAAAGGTGAATCAAATGGACCATTACGGCAAGGCTGGGATGGTCAGTTTGGTAAAGTAAATCCGTTGGGCATCTTTCTTTGCCTTTAGACAACAATTCTGAGGGCAAAAGAGCCAAACGGGACAGGCCAAAAAAAAAAAAAAAAGGAAATTGGAATCAGATAAGAAAATTGCAATTGGTGCATCACTAATTTTCCAGTCTTTGATCACTTAAGCTAACTAGCTGTGGATTTTAACTTCACATCTAATGAGCAGATATAAAAGTTAGTTGCAAAAAAAAAGTGAACAGACCTCCCGCCCAGAATGTGTCCTATTCTCACAACATGAAAAATCAGTTTTTAAAAAAAAGGCTCTGTAGTTTTCCAATTAAGACAATAAAGACTCACACAGGAAAAAACAAACAAAAAAACAAAAAAAAAGAATAAATACAGTACACAACTGTACAGAATAGAATAAAATAAAATACTATATACAGTAGACTAAAATAAAATAAATATACAATAAGATAAAAATAGAATACAAATACAAATACTATATACAACTGAGTAAAAATACAACGATGACAGAAAGGATTATTGCACTTAGTATTATTGCATATGTATGGATGTGTGTGCTTGATCAGTTAAAGTCTTTATTATGGAGTCTGACAGCAGTGGGGAGGAAAGACCTGCGAAATCTCTCCGTCCCACACCGTGGGTGCCGCAGTCTCCCACTGAAGGAGCTGCTCAGTGCTGTCACAGTCTGCTGCATGGGGTGGGAGATGTTGTCCATCAGGGATGACAGCTTAGCCGCCGTTCTCCTGTCACTCACCACCTCCACTGGGTCCAGAGGGCATCCTAGAACAGAGCTGGCCCTTCGGATCACCCTGTTCAGTCAAATGGGGGAGAGTCCCAGATATAAACCTAGTGGGAGTAACCCCCCACAGAGGGACAAACGGACCCCCTGATGATCCTCTAATCGCCTGAGCCAAGGTGTGAAACTGGGTGTGGGTCCCAGTCAGCCAGAGTTTCGGGTGAGTTCACACACTCACATCCTGGGGTCAGATGGCCCAGGATGTGAGTGGGCGTTAAGGCGTCTGGGAAGGCATTCTTAAAGTCAGCAAAGAGGCACAGAAAAGAAGACCAGACACCAGCGAGGGAGGATAAGAAAGACAGACGCAACAACATTGTCATCCCCTATGTAGCCGGTGTATCAGAAAAACTCAGGAGAGTTTTCTCCAAGCATGACATCCCGGTGCATTTCAGACCCAGCAACACGCTCAGACAAAAACTGGTTCACCCGAAAAACAAAACGCCAAAACACAGACTTAACAATGTGGTGTATGCTGTACAGTGCAGCGAGGAATGCCCAGACCTCTACATTGGAGAGACCAAACAGCCACTTCACAAGCGCATGGCACAACACAGAAGAGCCACCTCCACAGGACAAGACTCAGCAGTCCATCTGCATCCTAAGGACACTCTTTCGAGGATGCCAATGTTCACATTTTGGACAGAGAGGACAGATGGTTTGAAAGAGGAGTGAAAGAAGCCATCTGGCGATCGTGACTCAAGAGTTGGGAGTTCGCCTTGTAATCGGAAGGTTGCCGGTTCGAGCCCCGGCTTGGACAGTCTTGGTCGTTGTGTCCTTGGGCAAGACACTTCACCCGTTGCCTACTGGTGGTGGTCAGAGGGCCCGGTGGCGCCAGTGTCCGGCAGCCTCGCCTCTGTCAGTGCGCCCCAGGGTGGCTGTGGCTACATTGTAGCTTGCCATCACCAGTGTGTGAATGTGTGTGTGAATGGGTGGATGACAGGTTGTGTAAAGTGCTTTGGGGTCCTTAGGGACTAGAAAAGCGCTATACAAATACAGGCCATTTACCATTACCATCTATGTCCACTGTGAGCGACCATCTTTGAACAGTGGCGGGGGTTTACGACACCAACTCTCTGCCATCTATAATCCAGTTTGAGATCCCTTCCCAGACGCCTTAACGCCCACTTACATCCTGGGCCATCTGACCTCAGGAATTCGCATGATAAGGTGGGGCCAGGTTTCACAATGAACACACCCGAAACTCTGGCTGATTGGGACCCACACCCAGTTTCACACCTTGGCTCAGGTGATTAGAGGATCATCAGGGGGTCCGTTTGTCCCTCTGTGGGGGACACTCCCACTAGGTTTATATCTGGGACTCTCCACCATTTGACCTTAGAACTGAAGAAGCTTCTTGGATGAGAGGTGAAACGTCTTCAAGTAACTTAAAGAAGTCCAGACGCTTTTCTTTGCAAGCTCCTTTGACCATGGTGAACAGATCAAAACACTGACAGAATCCATGGATGGCAGGCTTTTGAGTGTCCTTGCAAAGAAAGGTGGCTATATTGGTCGCTGATTTGTTTTTGTTTTGTTTTTGAATGTCAGAAATGTATATTTGTGAATGTGGATATGTTATATTGGTTTCACTGGTAAAAATAAATAATTGAAATGGGTATATATTTGTTTTTTGTTAAGTTGCCTAATAATTATGCACAGTAATAGTCACCTGCACACACAGATATCCCCCTAAAATAACTAAAACTAAAAACAAACAAAAAACTACTTCCAAAAACATTCAGCTTTGATATTAATGAGTTTTTTTGGGTTCATTGAGAACATGGTTGTTGTTCAATAATAAAATTATTCCCCAAAAATACAACTTGCCTAATAATTCTGCACTCCCTGTAGGGTTAAGCCTTAGATTTTTGGCATAGTTGATGGAAGCTACTTTTTACCACAATAGACACCTGTTTATCCAGTTTGAAGGAACTATCCATAAAAACTCCAAGATTCCTAACAGCATCAGTGAGGTGAATAGCAACCTCACTAATTATCCATAACTGTAAATCTGCAATTCTGTATATATTTTTACATAAACATCTTAATATTGCATACTCTGTATATATTATCACTGTGACAGTGTTGCAACTACTTGCACTTTAAATTCTTATTACACCCACACATTGTTTTACCTATTTAATACTTTGCTTTTAGTTAGACTTTCATTGCTCTGTGTAACCATTTGTGTTGGGCTGTGTACATGACAATAAACTTCTTGAACCTTGAGATAAGCTTATCTCTGCAACACTTTTGTGTGTGCCTGCAACTTTTGAAATTAGTTCGAGGAAGGGAAGGTTATTCCTGGAAAGGGCTGAATGCAACATGTGCATTTAAATCCCTGTAAAAAAACAAACCAACAAAAAAAAAAAGCCCGCACTTTTCTATTTTTGCTCTATGCTTTTATTATGCATTCTTCCTTTTTTCTCCCCTGTTCCTTTTTCTTTATTTTTTCTTTCCCATCCTACCTTTCAGTTTGGACATTGACATACTGCACATGTACTATAATAACAGAAGTGCCATGAATTTGAAATATGTTGGTGATGTATGCTGCGCCGGTGGCGGAGCAATCGTGGCCGCGAGCCGAGCCGCCAGATTCTCAATCCTCTGCATCTGGCGCTCGATACACTCCTGGAGTTCTTCATGCTGGCAGCACAACACTTCCTCCTGCTCCCTCTGTGCAGCCGCCAGTTCGGTCACCATTCGGGCTAGCTCCTTCCCAGGCTGCCCCGGTCCTGGGTCTGCGTGCCCCGCTTCTGGGTTTTGACACCACTGTAACAATACCACGGCACACCCAACTATATGGTAACACTTTTCACATACACTTTATTCTTACAGTTGCTGTTTTACAATCGGCTGCAGCTTTGCAGCTTGCAGCCGCGCACATCACCAACAAACAACAATTGCAGCAAGACCCAATTCAGACTTTAAGCCGGCGAAGCATGATTGCCGATACCGCTCAGGTGCGTCCACCAGCAGCACTGCAGACGAAGCCCCGCCACAGATTCGCATATGTTGCATTAGTCCTTTACACGAATAGCCTGTCTTTCCTGGAACTAATTTCAAGAGTTATAGGTCCACATAAAAAATCTTGACAAGATAAGCTTATCTTATTGTTTGATTTAATGGCAAATATAAAGCCACACCAGTTTGCTACTATTTCATGTGGCATGATTTCAATTGTGGCAGGTTTTAGACTGGTGTTAAAGCATAACATTTCAACCTTGTCACCGTTATTTATAGCATAACCTGATATGCATAATTGTATAAATACTTTTAATTTACTTCAAGCAAAACATTCTAGGGGTTTAACCTATAAAACATTTTTAGTTTGAATAATTTTTCAGTGCATTCATAAAATTTTCAGATTTTGATATCTAAATCCCCTAACATGTCAGACAGTGGAGAGTATTAAAATTGTGTTTAAGTGATAATAATAGTAAATTCAAAATATAAGCTGTTTATTTTATTTTTCTTATTATATTATGTTTTATATATAATATTTCATTTTTAAATAAATGTGTATAATTTATATAAATGTAAAAATAAGCCGTTTTAAAGCTGTTGATATAATTAAATTAAGCAAGCATTTTGTCATGAAATTGATGTTGCCATATGAGACTTTTAATTCGAAGTAAAAAGATAACAATAATGCAAAGTATATTTTACTATCCAGAGGGGTCTTTATTACTGGTTGAATTTTGGACCTCTCTCTCAAATATAGATCTAAATAGCTGAATTGAGATTATAGACAGTTGCATTGCATGTCAAGTGGTACAACCATTATAAAACTGGGAAAATATTTGCATATCATAAACTCTTTTCTTCATCTAAGGTATATGTTTACTACACCCAAAAGCTAATGCAGCTGTCCACTTAACAGTCTGTTTGAGGTGAATACACGCCTTTTCTGAAAAGAAAACAAAACTTTTTTTTTACAAAGTTTTCTTTTCTTTTCAAAAAAGGCGTTCCATCGCAGCACATGCCATCTGCTCAATGGTCTCAAATTTGCATAAAAATAATGGTATCAATTTTTAACATGTATGAGTGCTGTGAAATTTTAGCTTCATGTATCTAATACTTTAAGATATACTTTTATGAGAAATGGTCAGTTGACCCACTGGCCTTTCTTTCACACATTAAACACTCATAAATGTTTGAGGATGAATATCTAAAAGACTATTAAAGCAGTCGGTACTCTGATGTAATTGCTTCTAGTGATCTGTAGGTTCCAAAAGTGTTGGAAACATTGCACATTTTTGTTATCACTAAATACTAGCATCGCAAAATTGTTGAACATTTATGATGCAAACCCCCCCTAGATATGGCATAATCAAAAGCATTTAGTAATGCAGTACTGCAACATTTATTGGTAACCTTATTCAGTTTCATATTTTCTAATAAACCATGAAATGTATCTGTCAAACATTATCAGCATTTTGTTGAATTACTAAATTTCTTTTCTTATTTGTAATTCTTGAATTTTATGTTATAGTACACCTAAGGTGGTGAAAAGTGTGTCTGATGAAAATGTTTAGCTGAAGAGGACTTATAGAGGACGTTTTATAATAACATTCACGGCTTATGAAAACATCAACAAAATTCATTTTTGTTTTCCCATTTAAAGTGCATATTGCAGACAGCATATTGTGGCTCAAAAAACTCTGATAATGATGGAAAATCAGTTGTGCAAAATTCATTTTTGAATTTCTTTTTTAATATTTTGTTCAAATAAAATGAAAATATTTGGATTCAATCATTCAAGCATGTGACCTTCCGTCTGATAACTTCATTGGCTACAACAAAGCCAACAACCATTAAAATCACTGTTAGTATGTATTTAATTTTTTTAGCTTAAAGAATCCCTGATAAATACAGAAATGAACCAAAATATAATTAAGTGTTCAAACTTGGTGTTATGAAAAATGTTAAAAATCTGGTGTAGGTTAAGGTAGGGATAAGTAAATATGAATTCTTGCCTATGTGTCCAAAAAAAAAATTTGTGGAGGCGGTACTTCGGGTGTATAAAGTACAACATACAGCAGTAACCACTTCCTGTCCTCTCGCAACTCGAATGCTTTGGTCGTTTGCAATCTGAATTTGAATCATCTGTTCAATTTCTCTGTTAGCAGCATGCCTCTTCAGTTTGAATTCTTACCTTATTTGTGAAATAGATCAAGTTGTTCCCATAAAAATGATAAATATTTAGATTAACAACATATAAATACTATCTGTGATTTCTGTATTCTTTGTTTTCTACACAGCTGGGCAAGTCAGTGATAGCTAAGGTGGCCATTTCCAAAGGTACAGTGCTCAGCCCCGACATGTTTGTCGTGAAGGTTGGTGAGCCAAAGGGCATCCCTCCAGAGAACATGCAGAACCTAGTGGGCAAGAAGATCAAAGTGGATGTGAAGGAAGATGACAGCATCTTGGCAGACATGATAGAATGAATAACCTTCAAAACTGTTGGAATAGAGGCAGCCAGAAAGAGAGGGTTAGAAAATGTAGAAAGAAATTGGACAGGTGATGTGAACAGATAGAGAAACAACAAATAAGGGAAGAAAATATGGGCTTAAATGAAGATAAGGTGTGTATCTGGTCAAATTAATGGGAAGAGCGGAATTGTCATTCCTCTGCATAATTTGCACAAATAAAGCAAATTAAATGTGAACATGTCTGTACTTCAGAATTAGAATGCAGCTTAAGGTGCTCTATCTGTATGCTTCCATGCACTGTTTGCATGTAAAGGCAAAAATATCTGCATATTCTCATGTTAGGAATGAATGTTTACATTTATAGCATCAGATGCAAATATATCTGATATGCAAACATTTCCCCCAAAATAAGGAAACAACTGTGTATGAGATTTGTCAAAACTGACACATGCACTTTATAAGAATATACAAACACCTTCACTATTTTGTGAGTGATTTTTTTCCTGCTTCTGTTTTCCCAGCACACATTATTGGGTGATTATGGTGATATATGGTTATATAGGTTCCACACCAATCAAACACACCTTTACCACCTCTGTCATTTTTGCAGGCTTTACATTTGGAGAAATGATTATGGTCCTGGATTTTTTAATAATTATCCTTTAAATAAAAAAGTTCTGAAAACATCTAGTTTGCATCATCTTTATTCTGGAGTGATTCATCCCTTCCCATCCAAACATTTAAATATGGCAAAATGTGTCAATACAGAGGCTTCACACCAATTAGACACAGATTAATAAACCCAAGATGGTAACATTAGATATAAGTATGCAGTACTGAGTATAATTAGGTGTTAGGTACACATCAGTGTGTAATTTACAAACACAGTTTACAAAAACAGTTTATAAGTTTAAATATAATAATGACATTTTTTAACCTTAGAAACAGTGGAATCAACATTTAAACAGTTGTCTCTATTAATTGTTCATGCCATCACAAAAATGGTCAAATCATTTATATGCAAAATAGTTAAATGTACATTTATAACTAAAACAAATTTTGTCAAGTTTTATAAACATTTATTGCAATCCATGGCTAATTCAGGGAGCTAATAGTTGTTAGTGAAATACAATGGGTGACCTCATCAAAAGTGAAGATCATCTATCGCTTAAGCATTTGTTAGTGGAAGGCCAGCAGTACCACAAAAGTCTCGGCTATTTTTGACATGACAAAAGAGAAAAGAAAAAAATGGAAACAGGCAAAGGACAAAGTGATAAACAGCATACAAATCTTTATTGCAAGAGTCAACCTTAACCCGCTTCAGCTTTACAGAATACTGCAATGAGAGTGTGAAGGATTGGGAGGGGTTTAGGAGAGAAGCATTGAGCAACTTAAGGCACAGGCTACTCTCAGCTTGAATATACTGAACCTCCTGCAGTTAAAATTCAACGTTAATTAGGTTATGCTTCTGTGGACTCATTTTCCACAGCAGCACAGAAGCTGAGGGGCAGCTCGTCCCACAGCATAGCTTAAAGTTCATTGTTAGCATGGAGGAATTTGGGGCAATTTGGACATTTCATAGGTTTTGCTTTAAATAGTAAACTCAAACACCACTTTAATGTTGTAAAACATCAGGTTGTAGGTAACAAAAAAAGCTAACTATTATAAATAATAAATAGTGTTACATTTCTAATTAAGTTGGCAAGCAAATAGCACGTAAAGTTTACTCTAATGAAAAAGACATGAGCTAAAATGAATAATAAAATTCTTACTTTCTAACTGCTGCTTGCCAGGTAAAAATTGCTGCAGCTTCAATTTGTTTCAATTTAAACCCAACTACAAGACAAAAACAAAAAACACAAAAAAGCTAGCTAGTCATAGAATCAAAGAGGATATTTGGTTATTATTTCTGTTTACAATTCCTATGGGGTTGACTAACAAACTGAAGAAGCCCTGTGTTATTATATAGGTACTAATGTATGACATGAACCAGCTTGTTTGCATTTTCTGTCTTGGGGTTCTCAAAATATACAGAAACAAATAAATAAATAAGAAGTACAATCTGTACATCCTTTAAGAAACAAATATGCAGACCAGACAGCAGAGGACACCACAGAACATCCATGTATCATCCACCAAACAACACCATAACACTCCTTGAGTGTCTTTAAAGCAAGTCTCTTAAAAAAACTCTTTGAAAAAATGTTAAAGAAAGGGAAAAAATTGTGTCCCTTTGTTTAATTTCAGGTCTTCCCCGTTTAAGGCCACCTTCCCTTCCCTGTGAGCAATGATTCTCAAACTGTGGGCGCCCTCTGCTGGTGGCCATCCAGCCATTTAAGAATGGGTGCAGACAACCAGAGGAAAATTATTGTGAAATTACTTTGAATTCATATAATAATTTCTTAGCAAAAATATAGAATAGTTAATTGATGCTGTTGTCCCCATCTAAAAACAAAAAAACAAAACACATCTAACCTCAGATCCTTTTTCATTAATAACTGTTGATTTAAAGAACACAATAATAAATACACTTAAAAGGTGGAGGTTTTTGAAAAAACAACACTAACTCTTATTGGCTTCTCTTCAGAAATAGAAGGCTTGATTAACTGGTGTATGAGAATACTGTACTTACATTCAAAGCTTCACTGACTATTCACACAGTTCTGAAAGTATGTATCAACCAACTGACTCAAGATTTCAAAACTCTAAACACAGTTCTATTTGTCTCACCAATATTAACTTTATAAATCTTTAAAAATTCCATCATTTAGATGTGTTTGGTCGAGGTAGAAACACTGGTGTTCAAAATGCAACATACTGAATACCAATTAATCTTACTCATGTTGTGCCTGAGCGCACTCAATTGGAAGGACAATTCAGCCATGTGTCAGGATAAAAACAAGGCCTCAAGTGACTTATACAGGTGTTACGAAACAAGATGGAGAAGCAAGAGCACAGAGGAAGAGTGATTGGAAGAGGCCTGTGAGGCAACAGAAGGCAATGTTCAAATTGTTATTGTCTTTTAAACGGACCAATTTGTGTAGCAAAAACAAATAAATATTTCTTATGTTATCTTTGTGATTTTATTTGTAGTATTTCCTGCCACATCTACATTAAATTAAAGTACTCAGGTTTGCTACATACACTGAAAAGTTGCTCATACATGTTCTTCTAGAACCATTTTCTTAATTCTGTTGTATAAACAAGTTAAACATGAATTTTCAGTTTGTCTGCACTGAGTCATCTCAAGTGGGTGGATTTATTTATTTAATAAATTCTTCAGACATTGTTTGCTTTGTGTTAAGACTGTCCTCTCTTTGTTTTACTTTCTGTTTTAAGACCACAGGCTGTTTATGTGAGACCAGGACCTTCATGTCTTTGAATAGGCTAAATCAGTTACTGCTGTTGGGCAGGGCTGAACTGAGATAAAATAATCAGCCCAGGCATTTGTGGTCCAGGCGACTCACCATGATCTCTATATATCATTTCATTTTGTTTGACTATTGATTTTAACATAGGTATTAATCGGGTCAGTACAGTTGTTGTTGTGTTATTTCTCAGTTGCACTGCAGTGTGTGATAATAATTAAAATCTACTATTAGCAAATGGTTTATGGTCAAAGCAGCCATTGATTTTACCCGAATCCCTGAATCTATCCCTTCCTAATTATGTCCCTCCATCTATTTTCTTACCACGTGAAGGTGAAATTCACATGGTGAGAAATTCACGTGTCTCTTCCTCAGCACCAGCAGCCTTCTCTGATTGTAAAGCTTGATTATTAGATGCTGCTGGTACTTCTGTTACAGTCACAGCCAGACCGATGCTAACATGTCGGTTAATCTCTTACCTCAAAGCACACTGTGTTCTGTTGATCTTATGTGCTGCACAATAATGTTTAATATTTAGTATTTACTGTCATATTCCCATATATCATTGTGATGTTGTTTATTCTATTACTCTTGTTCTCTTCTGCTTGTTTTCTTTTTTCTTTCTCAGCAGGTGACCCAGGTGATTGATATATGCATTTTTTTTTTTTGCTGCCCATTCTGTTGGTTTTTGTCTTTTGCCCTTCTCCCCCGTCCCTCTTCTCAGCTGTTTCTCTTTCCCTCTTTCTTTCTCCCCTTCTTTCCCCCAGTCAAGTCTGTCCCGTATTCAGTAAGTGAAAATAAAATAAACAATAAAAGGTGAATCAAATGGACCATTACGGCAAGGCTGGGATGGTCAATTTGGTAAAGCAAATCCGTTGGGCATCTTTCTTTGCCTTTAGACAACAATTCTGATGGCAAAAGAGCCAAACGGGACAGGCAAAAAACAAACAAACAAACAAACAAACAAACAAACAAAAAAAATAACATGTCGGTTAATCTGACACATTTAGCTGCATCTCATATTAGTTTCTTTCAGTGTCCTCTCTCGGCTTTCCAGCTCCACCTTCTCGCTGCTTCTTCCACACCAAACATTTTCTTCAAGGTGCAGCGAAGGTAGGAGAGGGGCCGGTAGCGTTAGGACATTTGATTGGCTAATCCAGTTTCACTAATGAAAATGAACGAATGGGCTGCTGCCATTTCTTGTATGGCTGGTGCGCAGCGGGCACTTCAGGCCGTCCCATCGGCCCAAAAGTGAGTCGGACTCGGCTCACCGGGAAAATGCCCGGTACGTGCCCACTGGGCTAAATTTCATATATATATATACTTTGCTTGTAGCTTTGAGCTTTGGTTGGAAAGCTCAAAGCTTTGATTGGAAAATGTCTATTCAACCACTTGTTTCACGGGAAGTTTATAAATATAAATGTACATATCCATAAATGTGATTTTCCATAGCTATAAATTTGTCGATGCAAATAAAAACAGAACAGAATGGTTGCTTTTATTTTGAAAGAAAATCCGCGATTGCTACGTTGATCCACAAAGGCGGAAGTTGCGGCACATCCTGTTTGTGCATGACGTTAACTGTTCCGGTTATCTACCCGGGTTGACACTTTTTAGTTGTCTTTATTACTTTCTCTGGTTGTACTCGCTTTCTTTTCTACCAACAAAATGCCGTTAGAGTTTGAGCTGTGTCCCGGTCGTATGATCGGAGGGAACCATCCGTGTTTCATCATAGCTGAGATTGGACAGAACCACCAGGGAGACATTGAGATCGCAAAGAAAATGATAAAAATGGCAAAGGTAATGTAAAAAAGCAAACACGTATCGGTTTGTCTTTTAGGTATATTTACGCACAGACAATCAAACACACGCACGCACACGATATACCGTCTGTTTCCTGAACTTCATTCATAAGAAAGCAATATGACACGTTCCTCTGCTTCACCCAAGCAAATCATAAACTTTTCGTTTCAGACATGAAATCCTGAAAGCAAAGTTGGATGCTTCATTTAACCAGTTTATGCCATTTAAACGGTGTTTCTGGCATAAGCTGCAAAATATTAAATTACTAGATTTATGAATGGAGTTTGGCTTCTCTTTCTGTGCCTGTCCTATAGCGCCCTCTTGTGCCTGCTGCTTGATTCAAACCAGACGTGAATTGTATTCAATTGTAGTAAAATTTGTCTTAAATTCGTTAGCTGTGTTCATGTGCCCATTAAACCTGTTATGAAAGATTTTTATCATGTCCACATCTTTTTAGTACAACACTTACAATTTTTTTTCCCAGAACACTATCAAGTTACAGGTATTTATCAAGTGTGTCTTGTAGGATCTTAAAAGATACGTGAGAGCAACTCAAGAAACTAGTACCATTCAAAAAAAACAAAAAACAAAAATCAAAAATCTTATCCCCACCTCCTCAGGACTGTGGTGCAGACTGTGCCAAATTTCAGAAGAGTGAATTAGAGTTTAAGTTCAACAAGAAAGCCTTGGCCCGCCCATACACCTCCAAACACTCCTGGGGGGAAACCTACGGTGAGCACAAGCGCCATCTGGAGTTCAGCCACGATCAGTACAGGGAACTGCAGAAATATGCAGAAGAGGTGGGGATCTACTTTACTGCATCGGGAATGGATGAGGTAAGGGAGAGTTTTGTTCATAGTATTATGGTACTTTACTCAGTGGAGAAGTTTAACCATAAGCTTTTCTGTCTTCAGATGGCGGTGGAATTTCTTCATGAGCTTAATGTGCCTTTCTTCAAAGTGGGTTCTGGAGACACCAACAACTTCCCCTATCTAGTTAAAACTGCCAAAAAAGGTGAGAGTGAAATACCATGTGTGGAGAAATGGCTCAAGTTTGAAACTCAATCATCGGCATCAGTGTTCAATATATATATATATATATATATATATATATATATATATATATATATATATATATATATATATATATATATATATATATATATATATATATATATATATATAATAGGGGTGCAACGATACACAAAATTCACGATTCGGTTCGATACTTTGGTGTCACGGTTCGATATTTTTTCGATACAAAAAAATGTTCAAGCATTTTTAATTTGTCATTTATTAAAATTATAAATATATATTTTAACTCAAAAGTACAGTTTTTAAATTTAACCCTAACCCTTGTCCGTGTTTTTTATTTTGACAGCGTATGCGCACCTGCGGACCACTTATGTGCAGCCCTGGTTATTTAGCTCATCATATTGCAGCCACAGAAATTCTTTTGTCCATGAAACCATAAAGCTGCACTTTCTTTTTGCCTTATAGTCTGATTTATCATAACTTCTCCGTTTTGTGGTAAGCTTTTCTTTGGCTGTCACTTCTTCACCCTGACCTGTCTTATTTGGCTCAGCAGAACTGAAATGCTTTTACACATGCACTCACATAAGCTCAGCGATTCTCTGCGCGATCAACCTCTCACATGTTTAAGCTTGCTGCGGGAGATTTCACTTGTCATGTTTTTTAGATTAGATAGAACTTTATTAATCCCTCGGGTGGGTTCCTCTGGGAAATTCGATTTGCATAGTTTGCATAGTAAGCTAACGATTAATAAGACGATGTCAGAGGAATTGGTGCACAAATTATCATCACTCACAGATCAGTGCTGTCGCTCTCTATACACAGTTTGCACGATTGCAAAGTGAAAGCAAAAAAAACAAGCACAAATTCAAACGCGACTTCAATATGTCACATATTGACAGTGGCTCACCGATGCCAATGACATAATTACCCAGCTACATTTCTGAAAGAATGCAAAAGCATTGACATATATTTTTCCTACAATAGCCCGACGGGCAGGGAAGAGATAGATTTTGGTAGCCCGACTGAAAAAATCGCTAGCTCCGGGACGTCGGGCTAGCGATATTGCAAGCCCTGTATCTGATTGAGGAATCACTCATCTTTGGAAAAGAGAGTTTATTACAGAGAAATGGCTCTTTCCAAAATAAAAGCTATACTATACGCTTCTTCTGGGCTATATTCTCAGCAGCATATTAAACATATAAGGAGAATCATGTGCTAACAGCTGTCTAAATGACTCGGCTAAAGTTAGTAGCATGCTTGCTTTTTTTTGTCTGCTTCCACTTGTCTTTGCACTAGGATGATGTCGGCATAAATGTGCACTCATATTCGTTGTGTTCCCACTAGTGCTTTCAGGTTAATCTCGTTGAAATGACCTTAACGCCACAACACGGCAAATCTCCGTTAACGAGCTACCGCCGATCGCTCCGTGCATGGGGCTAGACGGCCAACACGTTAACGAGCTAACTGCGCTAACACACTAGTTCACACCAATGTAATTGAGCATTGCATGGCACATCCAACATACTGTTTTACTTTAGTCCATGACTCGCTTACCTTCAGGGTCATACGTCACATGAAAACCAAAATAATTCCAAACGCCAGATCTGAATGAGGTTCAACTTGCCTGTTGCAAGGAGAGCTTAACTTCTGTCTCGCTAGCTTGCCCTGCGCTCTTCCTTCTGACTATGCTGTCTGTGTTGAGCGCTCAGTGGATCTGCGCTCGACAGTGCAGCCTAGGCGGAGTAGTCGAACACAGATTCACTGAGCGCTCAACACAGACAGCATTGTCAGAAGGAAAATTGATAAAATAAATTACAAATGTTGTATTGTTCGATACATATGCGTACCGAACCGAAAGCACTGTATCGAACGGTTCAATATCGATACGAATATCGTTGCACCCCTAATATATAATATATATATATATATAAAAAACACCCAGCACGCCCCTGCGGGCGGTTTATCCTTCAAGCTCGGATCCTCTACCAGAGGCCTGGGAGCTTGAGGGTCCTGCGCAGTATCTTAGCTGTTCCCAGGACTGCGCTCTTCTGGACAGAGATCTCCGATGTTGTTCCCGGGATCTGCTGGAGCCACTCGCCTATCTTGGGAGTCACCGCACCTAGTGCTCCGATTACCACGGGGACCACCGTTACCTTCACCCTCCACATCCTCTCGAGCTCTTCTCTGAGCCCTTGGTATTTCTCCAGCTTCTCGTGTTCCTTCTTCCTGATATTGCTGTCATTGGGAACCGCTACATCGATCACTACGGCCGTCTTCTTCTGTTTGTCTACCACCACTATGTCCGGTTGGTTAGCCACCACCATTTTGTCCGTCTGTATCTGGAAGTCCCACAGGATCTTAGCTCGGTCATTCTCCACCACCCTTGGGGGCATCTCCCATTTTGACCTCGGGACTTCCAGGTTATACTCGGCACAGATGTTCCTGTACACTATGCCGGCCACTTGGTTATGGCGTTCCATGTATGCCTTGCCTGCTAGCATCTTGCACCCTGCTGTTATGTGCTGGATTGTCTCTGGGGCATCTTTACACAGCCTGCACCTGGGGTCTTGCCTGGTGTGATAGACCCCAGCCTCTATGGATCTTGTGCTCAGAGCTTGTTCTTGTGCTGCCATGATTAGTGCCTCTGTGCTGTCTTTCAGTCCAGCTTTGTCCAGCCACTGGTAGGATTTCTGGATATCAGCCACCTCCTCTATCTGCCGGTGGTACATACCGTGCAGGGGCCTGTCCTTCCATGATGGTTCCTCGTCTCCCTCCTCTTTCTTGGGTTTCTGCTGCCTGAGGTATTCACTGAGCACTCGGTCAGTTGGGGCCATCTTCCCAATGTATTCTTGGATGTTCCTTGTCTCATCCTGGACTGTGGTGCTGACACTCACCAGTCCCCGGCCCCCTTCCTTCCGCTTAGCGTACAGCCTCAGGGTGCTGGACTTGGGGTGAAACCCTCCATGCATGGTAAGGAGCTTTCTTGTCTTTATGTCAGTGGCTTCTATCTCCTCCTTTGGCCAGCCTATTACCCCAGCAGGGTACCTGATCACGGGCAGGGCGTACGTGTTGATGGCCCGGATTTTGTTCTTACCATTCAGCTGACTCCTCAGGACTTGCCTGACCCTCTGCAGGTACTTGGTGGTTGCAGCTTTTCTAGCGGCCTCTTCATGGTTCCCATTCGCCTGCGGGATCCCCAAGTACTTGTAACTGTCCTCTATGTCTGCAATGTTGCCTACTGGTAGTTCAATCCCCTCAGTTCTGACTACCTTCCCTCTCTTTGATACCATTCGACTACACTTCTCCAGTCCGAACGACATTCCAATGTCATTGCTGTATAGCCTGGTAGTGTGGATCAGTGAATCGATGTCTCGTTCACTCTTGGCATACAGCTTGATGTCATCCATGTACAGGAGGTGGCTGACAACTGCTCCGTTCCGTAGTCGGTATCCGTAGCCAGTCTTGTTAATGATCTCACTGAGGGGGTTCAGGCCTATGCAGAACAGCAGTGGGGACAGAGCATCTCCTTGGTAGATCCCGCACTTGATGGTGACTTGTGCTATGGGCTTGGAGTTGGCCTCTAGTGTTGTACGCCACATCCCCATTGAGTTCCTGATGAAGGCTCTTAGGGTCCCATTGATCTTGTACAATTCTAGGCATTCCAGTATCCAGCTGTGGGGCATTGAGTCATAGGCCTTCTTGTAATCAATCCAGGCAGTGCACAGGTTGGTCAGTCTGGTCTTGCAGTCTCGGCTGATTGTTCTGTCTACCAGTAGCTGGTGTTTTGCGCCTCTGGTATTCTTGCCAATTCCTTTCTGTGTCCCGCTCATGTATTGACCCATGTGCCTGTTCATCTTAGCCGATATGATGCCTGACAGGAGCTTCCATGTAGTACTGAGGCAGGTTATTGGTCGGTAGTTGGAGGGGACCGGTCCCTTCTTGGGGTCCTTGGGGATCAGGACCGTCCGGCCTTCAGTTAGCCATTCCGGGTGTCTCTCGTTAACTAGCAGCTGGTTCATTTGTGCTGCCAGACGCTCGTGGAGTGCAGTTAGCTTCTTCAGCCAGTAGGCGTGAACCATGTCGGGCCCTGGTGCTGTCCAACTCTTCATACTGGAGACCCTTTCTTGGATATCTGCCACTGTGATGGTTACTGGACCCTGTTCAGGGAGGTCGCTGTGGTCTGCCCTCAGATCCTCTAGCCACTGAGCATTGCCATTATGGGTTGCATCCTTCTCCCATATGCTCTTCCAGTATTGCTCCGTCTCCAGCCTTGGTGGTGCTGTTCTCTTATTGTTCCCTTGCCACTGAGAGTACACCTTTGCTGGTTCTGTGGAGAACAGCTGGTTTATTCTCCTGCCTTCTATCTCTCTGGTGTACCTCCTCAAGCGGCTGGCCAAGGCTGTGAGTCTTTGCTTGGCAGTTTCCAAGGCCTCAGGTATGGACAGCTTGCTGTATTTCTTAGGCACCTTATTCGTCGCACCTTTCTGCAACTCCGTTAGTTGGCTAACCTCTCTCCGTGCTACTTTGATCTTGCCCTCTAGCCTCCTTCTCCATGGAGGGTACTGCCCCTTGTGGCTGTTCAACTTGTAGCCAAGCATCGCACTGATCACTGCTGCCGTATTGTAGATCAGCTTGTTAGTGTCGGTAATCGTGGTTGTAGGTATTGCCCGTAGTGCTGCATTAACATCATCTAGCAGACCTTCTGAGGGTACTTCACGTAATCTTGGTAGCCGGCTACGGGGGATCCAGGTTTCAAGCTTGGCCATGATCCTATTTTTCAGGTCAGTTCCTCTCGCACTCAACGATCCTTCTCCTATCACACTTGGGGCTATGTACCCAATCTCGGGTGGGGGTGATGATATCTCCCCCCTGACCTGGCGTCCTGACTCCTCCTTGCCGTAGCATTTGTGTTGTACCTCGTCAATCTCTAGCTGTGAGAGCAGTCCCTTCTTTCGAATGTTGGAACACTGAGCTACTAGTTGTTTCGCCGTCATTGTGGATGTTGGGTATCGAAGAATCCATAGGTCCCTCATCCTATTCATGTAGCCCCTTCCGCCGGGGTTACTTGCGTAGTAGCATTCCAACAACGCCCTGTTTTCGTCCCTTGCCCACCGATGCCTTCTTGTTCCAGTAGCCCACAGCTACTGGAACAAGTAGCTGTGGGCTACTTATATATATATATATATATATATATATATATATATATATATATATATTTTAAGAATCCTGATTTAAATTCTACTGATTCTTAGTGAACACCTAATTCATCCTCTCTGTTTAAGGCCACTGTCCCTTTAAGTCACATTTCTTCTGGCTCCCCCTTACAAATAAAAGATTTGAGCAGCACCTGATTGAGGCTTCTGTAACCAGAGCCAGAGTTGTATACCTAAGATTATGGTTCTGTGAATAGTTGCTGTTATACAGCAGTAGAATGTTAGGAAAAAACTGTGAAATTGTTCAGCTAAAGTTGTTTAAAACATGAACTTAATGCTCAGAGATTACCTTTGCATATACATACCTCATCATTTAACGCTTTGGTTTTGTTTAATTTGACCATCCATCATTTTAATTAGATGTAGATTAAATAGATAGACTATATTACAGAAATCAAGAAAAAGCACAGGTACACTTTAAAAAGGAAAAAAAGAGAAAACGATAGACAACTCAATACATGCACCATGTAATATATAAAATGTGTCTTAAAGGAAGCATACATTTATAATTTTATAAAATGTGACACAGAATTACAATTTAATATTTAGAATGTAATTTAAACTTTAAATATAGTTGGACCTCGAGGAGTCTGTGTCTGTTTTCATTCTGCATAAATATGGATGACATGAACTCTACACTGTACAAGCAAGGCAGTGTACAATAACTCCAGAGGAATACTGAGGGGTGTCGTAGCGCTTAGCTTACTGCCAGTAACATGAGGTTTCTTATAGTGTTAGTGTTGCTGTCTTTCATTTGCCAGGACGCCCCATGGTGGTGTCCAGCGGGATGCAGTCCATGGAGACGATGCGTCGGGTCTACAAGACGGTCAAGGAGCACAACAAAAACTTTGCCATCCTGCAGTGTACCAGCGCCTATCCTCTGGAAGCTGAAGATGTCAACCTCAGAGTGATTACGGTGAATCTTCTAATTCAAACTGCATGTGGGATGATTTTGAAGGGTGTGTTCCTTTGGGTATGAGCAAAATAATCCAGAGAGTCCAGAATGATCCAGTTTTACAGGTTATGAAGCTTATTTTTTATCCCTCAGCCTGAAAGGCTTGGGGTATTGTTGTCACCCTGCCGTGTGGGCTGGACTTAAAATGACTGGTGATCTGCACAACAGCATTTTTATATCATGTCAATAGCAACTGCTTGTAGCATCTTGTCAAAAAAAACCCCACATGAACATGAGTACATGTTGCAAATTGTAAAATGACTAACTTTTAAGAATAACATGTATGTCACCCATTTGTTGGCTGCAGGAATACCAGAAGGACTTTCCAGATATTCCCATTGGGTATTCAGGCCATGAGTCTGGAGTCAGTATAACAGTGGCGGCTGTGGCTCTGGGAGCAAAGGTTGTTGAGCGCCACATAACCTTGGACAAGACGTGGAAAGGAAGTGACCATGAAGCATCACTTGAGCCCGCTGAACTTGCTGAGCTGGTTCGCTCTATCCGACTGGTGGAGAGGGCACTGGGAAGCGGAATCAAGCGGATGTTACCCTGTGAGAAGCCGTGCCACGACAAGGTCAGAACGCCTTTCTCTAAAAAAAAAATTAATTAAAAATACTCAGCTTTACTGTTTAGCAAGCTTTTCAAGCAAATGTCCAACTTTTTCCTTTAATAATGTTGCTTTGTTTGCTGTTCCTTCAGCTGGGTAAGTCAGTGGTAGCCAAAGTAAAGATCCCCAAAGGAACAGTTCTGACTGAGGACATGTTGACGGTGAAGGTGGCAGAGCCCATGGGCGTTGTAGCTGAGGACATTTTCCAGTTGGTCGGAAAGACCGTCAAAGATGACGTGGAAGAGGATGACAGCATCGTGCCTGAGGTCGTCGATTGTTATGCCAAGAAGGCAAAGTACTGAAAATTGAAGGGAAGACCGAAGTCACTAGAGAAAGTGTAGTTGATTCATTGAAGGTTAGTTCTGAAGGTGCTTAATCTGAAACGTGGATGAGAGTAAGGGTTATTTTTCTTGGTGTTGCTGAAAGGCATGGGTGATCAGTAATTTGTTACATAATTGGACAGTTCATCAGATGGTTTTAATGTTATCACGTGCCCCTGCTTTAGTTCTCTTTAGCCAAAGAGTTTTTACATTTTCTACAAGTGGTCTCACATAATGCACTTTCTGGCAAACACTTTGATCTCAGCATCCGGTTTAAGTCCAACACTTTGAGAGATGGCACAAGAGTTGTTACCGCTAACCTTGCGTTCTTTGTGCTACCGTTTTTGCCTACACTTGAGTGATTATATAAATGTTGAATAGGCACTGCTGTGGCCCCATCATCTCATCCCATAGCAGTGAGGTCACGGAGGCTATTTGCTCTTTGTGTACGACCTCATTGACCAGCTGAGGTTGTCAACTTTTGCCAGAAAGAAGTTGTATTTATATCGTTTCTTCAGAAAGAGGAAAATGAGACTAATGCTGAGAGGGAAGCAAAACTAAATCAGACACCTTACACGTTACACATGCATTTGCCCTTTTACCCATTCTTGATTCATTTATTTTATTAATTTCTTTTGGTGGGGGGGTCATGAATTGAAAATTCCTCATTTTTGTTCCGGCACTTATAACACACTGCACTTCTACTTTTCAGATTAAAAATGTTTGTTTACACCTGTAAATGTCAACATTTTGATATCTGTTGAGGTCTGTAATGTAATGGAAGAATGAACATTTTTCAAATTAAAATTTTGCCTCAACACTGATGTTGTTTTGTTTTTTGTTCTTTACATAGATGAACTAATTCTCATGGATGAGAATGTTCGTGTCATGGATCATTTACTACTACTACTATAGTTGTCATATATGAAGATATAATAAATTCCACATCTTGGGTAATACACATTATTTAGAAATGGAAAAATAAGAACCTGGGTTTTTAAATACTGAGGTGAATAATTATACTATTTTCAAAGTAAATGCTTAGTGAATTCTTATAGATGAGTTTTTTTTTCAAGTAAGTCTCTAATACACTCTTACATTGTACTTGTTATTTAAATATATTTCATACTATTTCTGTTGTTAAGGTTTAATATTTTTATGCCTGTGTGCAGCTTTGCTTTAGTTGAACTTTTTCCACATCACAGTTAAATCATTTAGATAGATTTGATACATTAAATAAATTTGACTGAATATTTACTTCATGACATGTTGAGCTGGTCAGTTAAGTAGTAAAAGGGGTTATTAATTAGTTTCAGTTGATTTAGTGCAATAATGAGACAACCCCCCAAAACAGCTATGATTTGGGGCCACTGAACTTTTTTTTTTTACCCCCCTCATATTTTCTGACTGTGTTTGCGTTTGGCTTGGGTCAGTGTCACTGTGATACCATGAGGCAATACCTGGATCATACATAGGTTGCACAAGTTGCTCATCTTCTCCAGGATGCCGCATCAATGCGTTCCATTGCCAGAAGGTTTGCTGTGTCTCCCAGCACAGTCTCAAGGAGATACCAGGAGACAGACAGTTACTCTAGGGGAGGTGGACAGGACTGTAGAGGTCCTTAACCTGAAAGCAGGACTACTCTCTAGTACCTTAATCATTAATCATAAATCAGTGCTTCATGATCTGTGAATCACTGTGAAACATGTTTTTATGTTAATGGAGTATTTTCTGTAAATGAAAGGTTTTACATTGGGACTGTAAAAAACTAATTTCATTCTCCACTAGATGGAGATGTTTGCTCTGGATCCTCCCGTAACTCCATTCACAGCATGACTGCCATTTCAGTAAATGTGAAACATAATTATATCAGATAAGAAACTTTTGTCCTATTGAGCCCCCTGAGCCAGAGCTGAACCAACTTGCTGCTGATTTCCCTGACAATATCATAAAATATATAACGTTCTGGTTTTGTGGTGTGGGTCGGAAATTAAACTGAAGCTAATGCAAACTAATCACTACTCTGGTCTGGCCTTCTAACATCGTTCCTAGCTACTAATATCACAATCTTCATGTGTAACAGAACTTTATCAGTTTGCTGTTGAGAGGAAATACCCTGTTGACAAAATAAGATTCATCTCTAACTGCTGTCGACAGAAATACGAGGAGAAACATTTGCTCCACAATCTTAAAATAAAGTGTCAGCTGCAGAGGAAGCAGGTGCAGTCCTGTGGTAAATGTTGGTTTCGTTCCAGTAAGAACGAAGAATACAGAATTTACCCATTCTGTATGCTAAGTGATTATGCCAAATAACATGCAGTATATATTAGGGTTATATACTGCTAGGGTTATATATACTGGGTTATATTAGTTTTTTTTTTTTCAAGTAAGTCTCTAATACACTCTTATATTGTACTTGTTATTTAAATATATTTCATACTATTTCTGTTGTCGAGGTTTAATATTTTTATGCCTGTGTGCAGCGTTGCTTTAGTTGAACTTTTTCCACATCACAGTTAAATCATTTAGATACATTTGATACATTAAATAAATTTGACGTAATATTTACTTCTCTGATTGAACACTGTAGCTTAGCAGCCGCAAAGAAATGTGAGATATTTCTAGCTTTGCATTTCTCCAGAAACCGCAATCTGCATGGTTTAAATTCATTTATTTGTTATAGGGAACTAAGCTCAATAGTAACAGTTCAGCTCAAGGCTTAGTGTTATAAGCTATATGCATTATAGGGTTTACGTTACAGTGAGAAGCCTTATTCATGACAAGTACAAAGACTGTATCTGACCTGCTCAGAGGCCAGTATAAAACTCATGTGTGAACAGGGACAGTCCTGCAAACTTTACTGTGATCCTAACGATTGAAATGTTTGAACTGAGCATCATTATCTGCTCAAAACATGCATTCATGAATTTGCTATACATTAGTGTCTCTATCTGCAATCTGAAAATGTAAACTCTACAGTGGATGATCTGGTTACGCTGTTATGTGATGCGAGACATTTTGCTAGCATGGGTCTCCTTGTCCTGTCAGACAAAAGAATTACTGCAAATCAATACAAATTTATTTTAATTGGTCACTGTAACCCTTTAATTAAACATTTTTTTCCTGTTTGAATCATCAGTAGGCTGCATCATAAATATTTGGTGAATTATTATTATTGTTTTATTTCATATCTTTGGATATATATAAATATACAACATATAATATAAAATACATTTGAATTTCCTGGTCATTTTCAAATGTTGTGTTCAAACCTTTCAGTTTTTCAACAATTATTCTTATGTCAAATGATTTCTATATTTCTATTAACAGCTAAAGCTGATAAATTTGCCACTAACAGTTGAGAGAGACTAACAGCGAAAATTACATTTTCTTTTTTAAATGAGTGTTATATCTAGACGTCTTTATGACTGTAAATTGCTTTTGTGCCTGGCAGGTGTGGTGATTGAAGGGGTGAGCTTATTGAAAGGTCACTTTTTGGAGAGTAAGTGAACTCAGCTATTCATAGACTCATTATATAGATCTCACCAATTACCTGGGCCGTCCCTGTTCACAGAGAAAATGTCCCTCCCTTTCCAACTTAGCTGCTATTTCAGACAGGAGCTTTTAGCCAATAAGCTGCTGCTGATCCTAGCTTCACAGAGGAACATCCATTTTGCGTTCTTTTCATTGACCTAGGAAGGAAAGAAACCCACTTCAGCTCTTAACCTAATATAAAAAATATATATGCAGTTAATTGTGCAGCTTATTTTTCATGCAAAAGTTCTGCAGGTATATTTATGTTTGCTTAGGTTTGATCAAATTCAGTCACCCAGATGTGGCTAGACCTTTGCACGGAATCTACATCTATTTAAGGGTTATTCCCTAGCTTGTGTTATTGCTCATTGTGATTGTAATTATTTACATTTCAAATTATATACTAGGTGTACCTCGCCTACCCCAAAGGTTAGGTTAGCTCGGCTGATTATGCAACACATTTAGCCTTGCTAGGACTTTACATAGCTCTTAATCTCTCAGCTACAGATACACAGTCAGTACAGAGGTCAAACTTGTCTGCACAAAACCAAGTGTCTCTTCAGGACATGGCAATACTATGCTTTCCCATGTGGAAATATATAACCAGAGAGAATGCAAAGTTTTTATAGTTTGTAAATTCTTCCTTCCTTCCTTCCTTCCTTCCTTCCTTCCTTCCTTCCTTCCTTCCTTCCTTCCTTCCTTCCTTCCTTCCTTCCTTCCTTCCTTATGTGACATGGTCTTAGAGAGTATCCAAACCACCTGGACAAACATTAGAAATAATATCTTTCTTATCCTTTCAAGAAAATTTAACAAAAGTCTCAGTCATGATATTAAAATGTAATTAAGATTTTAAATAGTCTTGGTTTGGTGAGAAAACAAAGAAATGAAGATGCAAATTTTGCTTACAAAGGAAAATAAGCAGTCCACTCCATTAAGTATACTCCCATTTAATTGGATAAGAGCAATTGGAGGTGAGAAAGGTCCCATAGGATTTAATCCCAGCAGGGTTTGTGGTTTGTAAGGAAACTGAAACAGCATTATTCGGATTATTCTTATTCTACATGTTATTCTGAATACACGATTCAAAATGAGTATGTCTTTACCAATGTGTGAATGTGTGTGTGAATGGGTGAATGACTGAATGTAGTGTGAAGCGCTTTGGGGTCCTTAGGGACTAGAAAAGCGCTATACAAATGCAGGCCATTTACCATTTAGAAGAATTTTCTGATGAGATTTTTTATAACGAGGCTAAATCTGTATTTTTTTGGTACAATACATTTGCCTATTACATGCTTATTCTCCCTCATACATCTGTCTTAGAGACATGCTAGGTAACAGAAATGGCAGCATCATTTGATCTTGCCCTCAGGTAGCTGCTCCGGCTTAACCCTGACCTGACATTAAGACTGTTTCCTAAGAGTTGGTGTGGCATTCAAAGCCCATTACATACATTCAGTAAATAAAAGACAGCATGGTGATATCACTTCCATAACAACTTGTTATTTATGACATTAGCATAACTGATCAATCCCAACATCAAAACTACTTACCTAATATCAGATGGTTCTTGTGCTGCCAAAACAGCTCTAATGTAAATTCTTTGAGAGGTGGATCTTCCAAATGCTTGATTGGATTGGGCTCTAGGGAGTGTAGAGGTCAGGTCATCAATTTGGACTCTTTGTTATGTTCCTCAAGCAGTTCCTGAACAGCTTTTGCAGCTTTGTACTGTCCAGCAAGAATCCAAGAATTCGCCACTAAAAGGAAAATATATGTTTGTATACATCATAGCCTTTTTATTTATTTATTTATTTATTTTGAAAACCAGTCTAATATGCACACAAGATATATGCTGAAGTTTGTTACAAAAACATAAAATCTAAAGTTTGGGGGAAGAAGCACCCAAAGGCATCTTGTTTCATGAATCATTCTGATCTATTTAAACTTGGTATTTATACATCAGGTTAAATGTTTTTCTTAAATTGTTTTTGGTTTTGCTACCTACAAAGTAAATGTTAAGTTATTTAGGTTTCTTCTCTGTTAATTGAGTTTTTTGGTGTGGGAGTAGGGGAGATTAGGTAAGAAAAAGCAGAGCTGCATCATATTTCAAATATGAAATGTGAAATTTATGGTTTGTCCATCTTTGTAAGAAATCACAGTAACTTATTTTGTACTTTCAAAGTATATACATACCTCAGAATCTATTCTCTCACATGTAAATATGTTTTATGCAGCTTAATAAGGTATCTAACCCTCTAAGAAAAAAATTACTTAAATTAATAAAACTAAATGGCAAAATGACATCCTATAACTTTCATTTTTTTAAATAGTTTGGCATCCTATTTATAGGTTATAAACCTCTAACGCATACAAATATCATGCAGCATCTATTGTGAACTATGCTGCAGAGTATTGCATAACAGAGTAAGTAGGATCATTTTCAAGCGCTTTATACACAAGACTGTGATCTGATAATTTCAGCCTCATCAAGCTGTAAGCTTATTGTTCTCAATCCATTATCTGTTCACTTGTTTGTAGAGCTAGGAAGGAATTATGCAGGTGATTTGGAGAGGTGGGGCGATAGGAAGGGTGGCCAGAGGAAGCAGATACGATTGACATATATAGTGATCCTCATTTTTTAACAGTGACTTGGCGACAGAGAGGACAAGGAAGGAGGAGAAAGTAAAAGGAGGTGGCCAGTGTCAATGGGGGAGGAACACTGAAAAAGAGGGAGGAGCTCCTTCAGGACATGCTGTCCTGAAGCTTTCTGTGCTTAGAGAAGAAAATCTCACTGAGGATTTACTGTTGAGACCTGCACTGAACACCTGGGATCATTTTGTTTTAAGAGTCAATTTACAGGAATATTCACTCAGAGATTCAGGATCTGACAAGCTGTTGACTGCTGTACTTTTCTCCACTGAACTGGAGATATCCAAGAGTGGTATGAGAACCTAAAAGATGAATGTGTGTGTTTGGTGTGTAGCTGCAATTTGTCTTCACTCTAATAACCTAAAAGATTTAGTATTCATCTGACAGCAAATTGTTGCTTGTTTAAAACATTTAAATGATAGAAATGAGACTGCACAAAATTGTAAGACTTCAGAGATTATTGTTGCTTTTGTAGAATAGAATAAGTGTTTAATAACTCTAATGTGCAAAATAATCTCATCAGGTCTCATTTTTCATTCTGTTCATTTTGTTGGTGCCTACCTTTTGGTACCTGTGTGCAGGACGTGAGGCTAATCTAAGTATATCCTATGGGGGATTAAAAAGCTCTCTAATGCGATTTCACTAATGTTCTAGCTACAGTTAAAGAAAAGCTTTCACTGCATCTTCTCAGGACCAATTACAACACCAAAATTACAAAAACTACAAGTGAAAAAAAAATGTTGCTATATGTGATTTTAACTGTTATTTAAAATTAAGTTCTACCAAAATAAAATTATATATTTGAAGGTTTATGTGTTTGAATAAAATATGATTTACTCTAGATTTGAGAATAGCTATTTCTGAAGCTGCTTTTTAACAAGGGTTTTAGTTTGTGACACTGTTACAAAAACAATACTTGCAGGGATGCTTGAAAGGAAACAAGAATGCTTGAAAGACTAAAGAATCAGAAGGGAACAACTCATCAAACACTTGAGTAAAGTTAAACCAACAAAGTTTCTCTCTGAGAAATAGCAAAGAAGTAGGTGAATGGGCATACTCGAGCCAAGGAGGCCACAGTAAAGCTAATAGCAGGAGTGAAAATGTTTGTTTTTTTTAAGGAAAGAAATAAAAGGAAAAAAAGGATACTCATCAAAATTGCTGATTATTATTGTCATTGGACGGCTCGTGTGATTTCCATTTGATAGATAAATAGTTAATTATTATGCATATCTTTTTATGTCTATATTTCATTTGCACACTTGTATTATAACTTCTGTTTTCTCTGTCTTGCAGTGTGTAATATGGGGAAACCTTTAAATGGCATAGATCCTGGAATCAGACTGAAGGGCTTCCGTTGTGTTTAAACCTGGCAGCAGCATGCAAACCAATTGGTAAACCGCCGTGGCCTGTCAAACCCCCACCCTTATAGCCAATATCACCACCAACCCAGCTTTTGGGGGATTCCAGACACTTCCACTCTGACAACCTGCACCAAACAGAATGGATTTCATCCTACCCATAAGAAATCAAGACCTGATAGCATATTCCAGCTCACCACCTCGCCTGGGCCCTCAAAGTAGGAGTACCATGCACTTGTACCATGGTGTCAAGAGAAAGCTACGGCCTGGACGGATTTTGGGCTTTATCATCAGCCTGGTGGTTGTCTGCACAGTCTGTTTATGGAGTGCCTTGATGCTGGCCAAATCAGTGACCACTCAGGTAGATTCAGCTGCTGAACGCTCAGCTGAGGGAGCAATGCCCCAAAGAACTCTTCTGCAGTACCGGAACCTTTCAGCAGCACCAGAGGATACACCAGTGGCCATGAAATCCTCCAGTATAGAGATGAATCATGGGGACTACCCAACGGACTATTTCAGTGTGGAGGACAGGCGCCAGGGCTACGTAGTGCTTCATATGTTTGGCATGTTGTACATGTTCATAGCTTTAGCCATTGTCTGTGATGAGTTCTTTGTTCCTGCACTCACGGTCATCACAGAGAAGCTGGAGATCTCTGATGATGTAGCAGGAGCCACCTTTATGGCTGCAGGTGGGTCTGCCCCAGAACTCTTCACATCTGTTATAGGAGTCTTCATCTCCCACAGCAATGTGGGTATTGGTACCATTGTGGGATCGGCTGTCTTCAACATCCTATTTGTAATTGGGATGTGCGCCTTGTTCTCCAAAGAGGTGCTGAATCTCACCTGGTGGCCTCTGTTCAGAGATGTCTCATTCTATATCGTTGGCTTGCTCATGCTCATCTATTTCTTTTTGGATAATCAAATTGTGTTGGAAGAAAGTGTTAGTCTGCTGCTATTCTACACCTTCTATGTAACTTTCATGAAGTTCAATCCCAAATTCGAATTGATCATCAGAAGCATTTTGGGCAGCAACCAGGTGGACGAGCTGGAGAATGCACAGAAGGTGAGCTGACTCCACCCATCCATCCATCCATCCATCCATCCATCCATCCATCCATCCATCCATCCATCCATCCATCCATCCATCCATCCATCCATCCATCCATCCATTTATCCTCCCTACTCTTACCCAGATGTTTTCTACTCCACAACACCCTTGATCATTGTCAAGCGACAGCTTTGTATAGTCTATAAATATTCTTCCAAGGTTAAGTTCCAAAACGTAAAACATAAATAAATAAATAAGTAAATAGAAATGCCAAAAAATTTCACAAAAGATTTCATTCACACTTCAATCTACTGGGTCAAACAACCATGAAGACTTTAAATTAAAAGAGTGTATCAGGAGAATGAGTCTTACATCTCGGATACTAAAACTAGGGAGTTTCTCAGAAAGAAAAATGCCTAATTTGAAATGAAGAAACTGATTGATTGATAGATAGATTGAATGATTTACATGAAATCAATTAATCAAAAAAAACAACAACATGTATATAAAATTAACCAAGAAAAGTGCACTGTAAATAGGTAAACAAAGAAAAAGGACACTGAATCTTCTCCAGCAACACTATACCACTTGATTTGCATAGGAAAGGAGTGGTACAAAGTATAAGCTTCAAAATGGTTTATTTTGTTGTTGTTGTTGTTGTTGTTGTTGCTCTTGTCATTTTGTTGTTTAAAATTTTTCAAGTAAATTACATAACAGGGAAAACTTACATAGACTGCTGAGCCTTAGAATAATAGTATTCATGGTTTGAGAATTTGAGAGGGTGTTAAAAGAGACCTGAGTACTAAACAGACTGCATTCTATCATCCATCAAAATCTCCTTAATTTCACTTTCAAAGGATATAAACATTTGTGCACCTGTGTACTTCAGATGATGTTTGATAGACAGCCAGATTACACCATATTCATGCTGACTAAGACCAGGCTTCATCTTTAATCATTACTTTTAGTAATGGAGTTCAGACCAGAGTCCAGCAGGGCTCTTAGAACAGTAGTGATGTAACAGAGCCAGTCAATGTCCCCATTTAAACTGGATTACAAGACTTAAGATTTTTTATGTTTGAAAACTTAAGTAAGTTAAAGATTAGATTAATCTGTCATGCATTTAATTTCATTCAAATTTTGTATTTTTCATTAGGGTTTTACTGTATTCCCATCTATCGAGATCATCACAGGTATTATTGAACATTTGCCAAAGACTTGCATCAGCCAAGTTGGTGGTCCAAACTACTTAACCACAAAGTTTTGCTTGAACAGATTTAACATATACACTCACTTTACAATTTATTTCAGATAATAACAGGAAAAGGCATGTCATGCAGAAATTGCCACCAAAGTGCCACACTAAGATTTTTTTGTGATGACTTAACCATCAATTGGACTCTTTTATTGTTAATTCCTTCATGTATTCCATATAGTCTAAAATGCCAAAACTGAAGCAATGATGTGAGAAGGAAAAGTACTAGTACAAACCTCCGTGTGCATTTCTCTGCTCTGTTAAGTCCTGTCCCTCATTTAGCTCTCCCAGCTGTGTCCTCACATTAGAAAAAAAGTGGGCGGGAGCTGTTATCTATGATAGAGTAATGTTTGGCCCTGTTTTTTTTTTTTAAATTTAAGCATCAGTTTCTGTCGTTATTCACATCGTTAATCATTTAAACAAATGGAATCAGAAACAGTTGTTCAGTGACTCACCATCTATCCTATTATTGTTTGGGTACAGCTGGAGTTGAATCTGTTGCTCTGCGATTTCTTAATCATATGTGTGTAACCTCATCTGCCATCGTCCACTATCAGTCCATCAGGGTCATATTCAATCCATTGCTATACATGCTGCTTCAGTAATACTCATATTTCACATTGCATATTAGCTCTTGACCTCTGATGTGATGGTATTTGCTTTAAAGTTCCGCCCATGAAATTTTCTTGTAGGTCTAAACAAGACAAAATGTTCTCCAAATATTACTCCAAGTGGTTTTATTTCAGCATTTTTGCCATTAATGGCAAATGGCATATGAAGTATGATATAAATATATTTAAGCTTTTTCAACACAATTTCTTAAGAATTAATTTCCATTGTAGAGTTGTTATATTTTAGTTCATACTGAATTATTTAAACCTTTGATTACATACACATGTGTGCTAATCAAACTTAATATCACTGTTATTACAGAAGCTCTGTTTGACATCTGTGCCCTTCTGGGAATCAGCTGTTCCCCAAGCTGCCTCACTTGAACCAAAGAACAGCTTTCTTCTTTTGCTGTCCAGCACTGGATGTCAAGCTGTCTTGCTCTCATGTGTTGGTAGCTCCTAAATAATCCCTCAGGTTAATGCTCTCTAATCCTATTAGAGCCACTAATAATAGTCAGGTGGTACCTGGAGGAGCAGGAATCAGCAGATCTCAGAGAGAAACAATCCTGCACAGTTCATTCTCTGCCTGCAGTTATGCTCATAGTGCTGTGAAGCTTGTATTTTGTATGTACATTGGACTTTTTCAAGTTGGTTTGCTCAGTGCATGCATTTCATTTGGGTAGCAGGAGATGATGAGAAGACTTGCTGGTTTGCTTACTGATGGGACTAAAGATGCTAATTCTTTCTAATCCCCTTATCAACTGCTTACCTGCAGTGACGACAGCAAACATACATTCAAGCACACTTTCACACAGTGTCTGCAGAGCACGGAAGAAATGTTCAAATTACATTTCTCTCATTTACTACAAGGCAGCAGAGGGCAGTGTGATTAAACAGAAAAGACCTTTCCATTAGTGCATGAATAAAGAAGGAGGATATTTTGGAATTGCATTGTGTTGTCCTAGATTTTTAATACTTTTGCTGTGGTTCATAAGTACATTTTTAAATGCTTGTTACCCAGAATGCAAATTTTATTTGATTTATATATGATAGAAATTGTAGCTGATCTTTTCAGGTTTTTAGAGCGAGTCAGCGTGCATCTGTGAATATTTTATTATTTATTTATAATAATTTTTAAAGCAGTAAGGATGATATCACAGGTGAGAGTGGAAGCAAGTTCTTTAACAGCACTTTGACCTGTGAGGGTTTCTGCAAGACTTCACATGAGGGCTTGAAAATTGCTGGTCTAAAAGTGGTGATGTTGATGATTAATCCTGACTAAGTCCCACAGCTCAAATGGTCAGGAAGAGAGAGACAGAGGGGAAGAGAGAGGAAGAGAGAGAGACGTGTACTTTATGTAATTTCAACTTTATGTTTATTATGAAAACATGATCTGATTTTGCATCAGTGACATGATGGTCAGTAGAATGATGGGAAATCCATGTGTAAACGTGCTGATCTGAGGTCAGCACTTTACATCTTGGCTGTCTTCCAGTGTCTATAGTTTCCTGCTCGGAGAAGATGAGATCACCAAACTTGAACAGCAGCTTAGTACAATAAATTGTTTAGTAAATCTTTTAATAGCTATAGCTTTAATAGCTAAACAATAGCTATACCAACATAAGGAAAGCTGACCCTGAAAAGAAAAACAAGACTATATGCACTTACTAAAGTTATAGCTGTTAATCCAGAAACTGGCCTGTGCTGAGCTGGTGATTTTTTACATAGCACAGAGGAAGTGCTTAACACTAAATATCACAAAGTAAGTCATCTAAAAGAAAAATGTGTAAAACATGTTTTTCAACTAATCTCATAGCATCCCTTGGTGCAAGGAGCTCCACCTCAACTAGCTCTACCATAGCTGAGATGGAGGCGAGTGTATTATTTCCCAATAAACCCGTAAAAAATATGGAAACCAGTATGTTATTAACATCTGTTTTACATATCAACAGTCCAAAATCAAAACCTTTACACATATACACATACAGTGGGGCAAAAAAGTATTTAGTCAGCCACCGATTGTGCAAGTTCCCCCACTTAAAATGATGACAGAGGTCAGTAATTTTCACCAGAGGTACACTTCAACTGTGAGAGACAGAATGTGAAAAAAAAAATCCATGAATCCACATGGTAGGATTTGTAAAGAATTTATTCATAAATTAGGGTGGAAAATAAGTATTTGGTCACCTCAAACAAGGAAAATCTCTGGCTCTCACAGACCTGTAACGTCTTCTGTAAGAAGCTTTTCTGTCCCCCACTCGTTACCTGTATGAATGGCACCTGTTTGAACCCATCATCTGTATAAAAGACACCTGTCCACAGCCTCAAACAGTCAGACTCCAAACTCCGCCATGGCCAAGACCAAAGAGCTTTCGAAGGACACCAGGAAAAGTATTGTAGACCTGCACCAGACTGGGAAGAGTGAATCTACAATAGGCAAGCAGCTTGGTGTGAAAAAATCAACTGTGGGAGCAATCATCAGAAAATGGAAGACATACAAGACCACTGATAATCTCCCTCGATCTGGGGCTCCACGCAAGATCTCATCCCGTGGGGTCAAAATGATCATGAGAACGGTGAGCAAAGATCCCAGAACCACACGGGGGGACCTGGTGAATGACCTGCAGAGAGCTGGGACCAAAGTAACAAAGGTCACCATCAGTAACACACTACAACGGCAGGGAATCAAATCCCGCAGTGCCAGACGTGTTCCGCTGCTGAAGCCAGTGCATGTCCAGGCCCGTCTGAAGTTTGCCAGAGAGCACATGGATGATACAGCAGAGGATTGGGAGAATGTCATGTGGTCAGATGAAACCAAAGTAGAACTTTTTGGTATAAACTCAACTCGTCATGTTTGGAGGAAGAAGAATACTGAGTTGCATCCCAAGAACACCATACCTACTGTGAAGCATGGGGGTGGAAACATCATGCTATGGGGCTGTTTTTCTGCCAAGGGGACAGGACGACTGATCCGTGTTAAGGACAGAATGAATGGGGCCATGTATCGTGAGATTTTGAGCCAAAACCTCCTTCCATCAGTGAGAACTTTGAAGATGAAACGAGGCTGGGTCTTCCAACATGACAATGATCCAAAACACACCGCCCGGGCAACAAAGGAGCATTTGAAAGTCCTGGAGTGGCCTAGCCAGTCTCCAGACCTCAACCCCATAGAAAATCTGTGGCGGGAGTTGAAAGTCCGTGTTGCTCGGCGACAGCCCCAAAACATCACTGCTCTCGAGAAGATCTGCATGGAGGAATGGGCCAAAATACCAGCTACTGTGTGTGCAAACCTGGTAAAGACCTATAGTAAACGTTTGACCTCTGTTATTGCCAACAAAGGTTATGTTACAAAGTATTGAGTTGTATTTTTGTTATTGACCAAATACTTATTTTCCACCCTGATTTACGAATAAATTCTTTACAAATCCTACCATGTGGATTCATGGATTTTTTTTTTCACATTCTGTCTCTCACAGTTGAAGTGTACCTCTGGTGCAAATTACTGACCTCTGTCATCATTTTAGGTGGGGGAACTTGCACAATCGGTGGCTGACTAAATACTTTTTTGCCCCACTGTATATTTGTACTCTCTTAGGTACTCTCTTTGGTTCTCTATTTTACAAATGTATTATTAGAAATACCAAAACAAAAATTACTGTCATTCATAAAATTTTATTTAACACTCTGTAGTCACAGGAAATGTCACTACTGAAAATCACATCTTGGAAAATACAGGTTAGTTATACATTTTTGAGTCTGCTGGCATTAAATTTTAAAAAGCTGTGGTGGATGGTTGTCGTGCAGGGCAGGTTTACGTGTAAACAACTTGCAGAAGAATTTCATGTAATATTATCACAATGTTTATAGAAATTGTGGGCAAGATATTTTTAGAAATCTCAAAATACAGCATGTGGGCTGAAACTGTGCTGCAAAGAGAAAAAATTACTCCATTATTTACAATTTTATTAAATGTAGATTACTAACACAATAGGGATTTTGTTATTATGACACATAATAAGAGCTTGGTAAAAAAGTAATATGTTATGTAAAATGCAAAAAAACACCCAAACTTTATAAATGATAGTTACTTGTCAGATTGCAGTATCTAATTAACAACTTCAATCAGAAAATAAATTGAAATAAAAAAAAAAAATGCTTCTTTCAAAGAGGAATTACCAAAGAACAGCTTCAGGCTCAACAGATTCTACAGCAGGCTGCAAGTGTCTTCTGTCATGCAGCCACTCTTATGAGCCATGTGAGCATTAGCTAACATGACCTAATGCCAAGCTGGCTTCTGCTTACAGTGCTCAGAAATCACGAGGCCAAGAAAGACAGGTGACAACAAAAGGCAAGCTTCCTTAACTTTAGGTTTGGTCCTTCATTTGACCATGTTTTTCTCGCTATCATCACCATCATTATTATTACCATTATCATCATCATCATCATCATCATCATCATCATCATCATCATCCATATTATTATTTCATTTTATATATTTTTTTTTGTTACAAGGGTAAGATGAATGCTGTGAAGTATTCACATCTTCCATCTTCAACCATCAAATGGTTTTAGAAGATTGGCCAAAACTTTCTAAAATTATGTTGTTTAGCTGAGTTTAATAAGTCTAATGAGAAATATGATACAATGTTTGAACTCACAACAATATAAAAAGGAAGAAAAGGCTCTGACTGATAAGATACATAGTTTTACTAGATTTAAATTGAAAACTGATCTCTATCAAGATTAGACACAATTGTTATTACCAAACAACCAGGTGGACCAGAGCAATTTGGTAGTGATGACTTCAAAAAACAATACTTAACCACCCGTGTCTTGGTTTAGCAACCCTAGCAGCGGCAGGTGTTTTAATTAAAGGGATTATCTGCTCAATCTCTGAAGACTCAGTCATGAAAACGTGCCAGGTGTGGTATTTTGTCTGTGTTTGTATATTTCTCAGAGACCACTTTAGTGCTCGATTTTGTTCATGAGATACTTGTTGAGTATAAGATGACTTTGTGGCTCCAGAGTGTGCCGGTTTAATGGTTTAAGCTTTTGCTTGGCAAGTGAAATGTTGCTGGTTTTGTTTCATTTGGAGACATAAATTCCATTTTGGTGTTGTGGCAGGAAGGGTACCTGTTGTTAAAAACAAAACCAACCATCAAGTTAGTTAGAAAACCCTCTGTTGTTGAGTTTAGCATGTTCACTCTGTGTTTGTAAAACGCCTCATTTAGATCAAGTGGAGACCATTTAGCAATAAGATCACACCAGCAGTGACAACAATGAGGTCTTGGACCACATCCAGTATTGAAACTGTACTTTATTATGATGTCACTTGCATCATTTACCAGTACAAATACAGGCCATTTACCATCATTTACACTACTTTATGGTACCATGGCTTCCTCTTGCACAGTTGTGACCCAGTCAGGTTTCTGGACCACACTGTCATGATTATAAACAACAGACAAGCACAATCACACAACAAATAGGTAAAAGGACCAGAAAATCTATATTAATCTAATATTCGTCTAAATGGTTTTTGGGGTTTTTTTGGCTGTTGCTTTGCTAATGGAGCTTTAATTGCACTCAGGATAGTAACTATATCTTCTCATTTATCTTGTTCTTTGGTTCTTTGGAAGCTATTTTACCTTTAATAAGATTTACATCTTTGGAACAAAGTGAGTAAAAATACAGGATTATCATGTTTATACAAACCTGTCAGAAGTAATATTTTGGGAGACAACTTTGGAACAGTAAACACTGAGAATTTATATTATTTTAATTTGCCTTTCACCTTGGAAATGGTGCAAAAAATCTTCTATAGCCTTTAATATGAATCCAATTTGTGATTTTTTCCCCCCTCCAAAGCCAAATGGTTTTGTAGTTTGTAGTTATGCTGCTCATGGTTTGTCCTTTTAGTCTGTGTGCATGTTTTCTTTTCTTTGTTTTATCCTTGCTAGTTTTTCTGGAGTAAAATCCAGCTTTTTTGTTTTCTTTCACCACGGCGTGTATACCTCAGTGGCACAGTGTGAGTTAGGACTGAGGGAGCTTTGACATGTATGTATGTATGTAGCTATAAAGTGACATGGCTGGGATTGAGATTAGTGTGAGATCCTCCTGTGTGTGTAGTCTTCGTGTTGGAAAGATACCTAAAACGTGCAATGGTTTGCTTTCATGAGGAAGTTTAAATAAATACTGGACATGAACAACGTGATGTAATCTCCACTGAAGTTATACATCTAATTTCCCTCGGGATGAATAAAGTATTCTGATTCTGATTCTGATTCTAAAATAGCTGGGATACTGAAAAAGAAGGTGATGATAAATCTTGAGTAAATATTTTTTAATCTTTTCATTTTTGCATAATTACTTGATTAATGGTGTCTTTACCCTCCCTGCTGTTAGAAATAATTTACATATACTTGATCTAAAAATGCCTTCCAAAGTGCTTTGTGAATAACTCAAGCTGAGGTCCTATTCTTTCCCTATTCCATCACCATTTCCATGTTTATTTTAATTAATATTTGTTTAAATGCAATCCAATCCAGTGCCACAAATACAAAAAGTGTTGGTGGCATTTTATTAAATATACTGAATATACTGACTACATATTTAATATGTTTATTATATTCTCCATTACAGTAATCTATTATTATGTCTATTATTATATTTTTATTATATTATTGTTTCTGTGTTCTTTCCTAAAGGTAAATGCCCCAAGTGATGACGAGAACAAGCTTACGGTAAGTTTATTTGTACTGTTTTATAAGCATAACATAGTATACCGCTTCTATATTTCACTATATTTCAAATCTTTCAAAAATGTTTATTTAAAAATGTGTTTCTTGTGCTTTCATTTAATTTTTAAATAGTAGCTTAACGTCTTATTATCTTTCTTTTCCCCTTTGGAACATTGCAAATTTAATTGTATTTATTTAAAGAACTGAAGCTGTGACCGGCTCCACCTGACAATGGTTTAAGACTATAATAAGCCCATGAGTGGACACAGAGAGAAATAATGATGCGTAAAATAAGTGTGCATTTACATTTGAATCCATAAAAACATTTGGTATTTGTGCTTTTATGTTTTACAGGCTAAACCCAGGCTGCAGAGGGAAGGCAGCTGTGCTTCTCTACACAACTCGCTGATGAGAAACAGCATCTTCCAGCTCATGATACACACACTGGATCCCCTCAGTAATGAGGGTATGAGTGAGCATGCGCAGATACAAATCACGTACACTCTCACAAACATTATAATCTTCCCAAATTCGAAATGTTTCAAATAAACACAGAATGTGACACATACAATGTGCTGACATAAAGATTACATTCCCTCACCACAACAAATTCAAATGTGACTTTTCTTGAGATTAAATAAAAGTTAATAACTTCAGGTTTCCAAGAAACAGATTAAGCCTAGCCCAAGATCAAAAGGATATCCTATGAAAGGTTTATATCTAGGATTAGGCTTAAGAGCATAGACAGTTAAGAGAGTTGCAGAATGGCTGCAATCACAGCATTGCAATAAAGATGCACCCTTAGGCCTTCTCCTTGATTCAGAGACGGTCCTTCCCTTGGCCTCCTTGACTCCCCGCTCAAACCAGCGTTCCTCCCTGTCCAGGATGTGTATGTCCTCCTTACTGAAAGAGTGTCCACTGGCCTGTATGTGTAAATAGACTGAGGAGTCCTGACCTGACGAGGTGGCTCTTCTGTGTTGTGCCATCGGCTGAAACAGAGGTTGTTTGATTTCCCTGATGTATAAATCATGGGAATCCTCCTGGCATTATACTATAGTATAATACCAAGGGACCAGATCCTTGGGGAACACCAATTTTTGGTGCAGCCTGTTTTGGGGTTTAAAAACAACAGAGGCGCTGTGTTTAGAAAAATGTGTCTCAGCTGTTCCAATACTAACCCTAGCCCTTTTTTCCACTTCTTCCATGTACAAGTTGGCCACAGTGGGTGTAAAAGGGTAACCCATGGCATGCCCATATTTCTGCCTGTAGTAATGACCCTTGTATGTGAAATATGTGTAATGAAGACACAGTTCCAAGAACAAACACACTGTTTCTGCTGAGAGTGGTCCTGATGCTGAGGTTAGGGCCATCCTGAAATCTCTTACGAACTACAAACAACACAAGTTAAGAGAGATGTAACATCATACGAGACCATTGTTTCATCTGCCTCCATGATGACACCATAGCCACTGATCAATGGTCATGACAATTTACATTGTTCATTCAGTGGGCTAGTTTCAGTCATTGTGCAAATGTACTGTTTATAGGGTTGGGAAACCTACAGTCAGCTGAGACTAAAGGAGTCACTTGGATGAGTGACGAAACGCCTCCCCCACTGAAAACGCTACGTCCAAATGAACAGAATCAACTTTTTGGGATTTCCATAACTGGATGATTGAGCTTGCATTAAGACATGTTGCATTAAGGACTGTTTCTTTTGTTTTAGGACATTTTAGAGAGAAGGCTTCAATCCTTCACAAAATGGCCAAGAAGAAGTGTAAAGAAGACGGTGCCACTGCCAACGGAGTAGGTGTGTACCAGTGAATACTGAAACGCCAATGTACTTTTGGTCAACCACCAATCGATAAAGTGACAAATCAGTTGTGCAATTATTTATCAGTTTATAGATGAATGATTGAAACGGCACACAAATTTATCAGTATGTTAATTTAAAAAATAGTGGAATAGATCATGGGCAGGCTACACAAGAAAGAATTGTTCAGGCAATAAAGCTTTGAAAAGGAAAACTAAATGCTACCTTTTCATTTCACGAGAAGACTGAATCTTTATTTTTTTTAATGTTTTCCCTCATTAATGTAAGTAACGTGACTGTCCCTTGCGTCACTGATGTTAAAGAAACAGTTAAAATGACAAAAGTTTTATATTTTTATAGACAGTGATTGCATTAATACATTTATGGGTCAGGCTGTAATTTAGAGGGTTTTTTTTCTGGTTGTGGATTAATCTCTGATTTATTTCATTTAATACATTTTAGTTGAACAGCTGATCTGTTATCATCCAAGAAGTTTTACACAAAGATGCACAAACTGCTTTATACTTGTAAAAAAAAAGTAAACAAAGAGATTATCTTTTCTTTTTCTCAGTAGAGGAGATTAAACATGATCTTTGATTATTTTATTTCTAATTTGTTATTTTATATTAACTAACTATATTATAATTACTATTGATAAATTATTGCCATGATATTATTGCTCTTTTTTTATTGTCAGTATTGTCCCTCTATCTTTCTTGTTTCTTTCTTCTTCTTTTTTGTTTCAACACACCCTTTATTGCTTGTTTTAAGCACAGTTTTTAACTGTGCTATATAAATAAAATGCACTTACTTTTTTTTACTTACTTTCTACCTCCAGCTGATAAAAAGATCACAAAAAGTACAAATGTTGCAGTGGAAGTTACACCACCAATGAATGGTGCTGCAGGAGGAGATGAGGTATGGAAGCATCACTCCTTTTCAAAAGCAAAATGTTTGACCTATAAACAATCAGGAAATTTAATTTAGTTATGTTTACCCAAAGAAATATGTCCAAATATATTTATGTACAACATAGGCACAATATTACAATGTAAGATCATGACCTAATCCTCAGGGTGGTGAGGAAGATGAAGATGAAGACAAGCCTTTGAGCCTGGCATGGCCTGACACTCCCAGGAAACAAATCACCTACCTCTTGATCCTGCCAATCATCTTCCCTCTCTGGCTCACGCTGCCTGATGTCAGGAGAGAGGTAGATATACACATAACCAAATATGAAAATATAAACTGAAACCCTATTTGAAAATAGAGTAGAGCTCCACAGCTCTACTGAGTAACACACACAGCTTTAGTTTAGGGGTATAGGGCTGTGCTTTGAATGCTCTCTACTGCTTGATTTTACATGTTAAGTTAGATGAAAAAGAAGTGATAGACTAAGAAGCTACATTGCTTTATTTTATGTTTTTTAGACCTCAGCAAGGTTCTTCCCGGTCACTTTCCTCGGCTCCATCCTTTGGATTGCGTTCTTTTCCTACCTGATGGTGTGGTGGGCTCATCAGGTATTTCCCACACAACGCACTCACAAACAAATATTAGAGTATGATTGTTTGCAGCATACAACAGCCTTGTTGTCTATACACACTATATCTGAGGCCTTTCTCGTCAGAGCGCAGCTGTCAGGGTGTTAAATGTGTGACCGTGGGAACTAATCCTGGCTAATCTGTCTTGAGCCACAGTCAGATCAACCTGTAGCACTCTATTTTAAGAGCACAAGTGCAGCGACAGGACAAAAGCACAAGGTTACTGACAAAGTGCACCTGCTAATTTAGCTTCTACAGGTGCAGCACGCCACGTGAAAAAGCATTGCCAAAAGTGCAATAAGAATTGGTCATTACGCTCTCACCTGTGAGTGGCAATGCGTAAATAAGTACATTTTCAGATATTGAAAGCCTCATGTCATTTTTAGTTTTTAAAGCAGCATCCATGGACTGATTCCCTTTATCTTCTAAAATACATGAAATATAATTGTTCTCTTAGGTTTGTTTTAATGAAAATATTATAATATTTTTTTGAAATAGGATTAGATTATATTTAAATATTATTATTTTTTTGTATAGCAGATTTAACTCAATGCATGCAGATGAATGTGTGTTATCCAGAAATATTTATTAATGAAAAAAAAAGAGGTTGGATGTTCTACCTGTGTCTGTGTGAGTGTTCCCCAGGTTTTTCCCAGAGTCCAAGACATGTATGTTAGGCTAGTTAGTTATTCTGTCTTGGCCGTAGTTGTGAATGTGAGTGTGACTGATGCTGTCTTTTATGTTAGCTCTGGAACAGACTGGTGGTCCAGGGCCACGTATCTTGCCCTGTGACAACTGGGATAGGCCCCAGCACCAGTCCAACCCTGTACTGGATAACCAGAAACTAATGGATGGATGAAAGTCAACCCATAAAAAATAAACTGATTAATACAAAGAAATAAGAGAATATATCACTCTTTCAGCCAGGGACTCTTTTCTTTATAGACTTCATGTCTATATGTATTAATTTTAGAAGTGTTATTAGGTTGAAGAAAGTAATGTTTTGTGCATCATTTTCAGTAATATGCAAGCCTGAATGCATGAAACTGCACACAGCTAGAACTGGACATGTCTAATCAGCTACATTTATCATCTGAAACTTAAAATGTTTCTTCTTGGTGATTTTTCCTGATACAGAAGATATTTCTCAATTTCTGAAATTCTGTGTGAGGAACACGAGCAGCTGATACAGTGTGCAACACACACACACACACACACACACACACACACACACACACACACACACACACACACACACACACACACACACACACACACACACAGAGAGAGAGAGAGAGACTTACAAACTCTGCCCTTAGTGACACTTGTTGACTAAACTAAATGTAACGTCACGTCACAATTACTGTGAAGTGTAGGGGCCCTGTCTTTCACTTTCATGCATACGTCTGAATGACAGAGTTATCATAACTTTAACCTATGTTTTCCTTGACAGGATGCTGTCACATTAGTAGATTTAGGTTTTGTGTGGCTGAAAAGAACTGAAGATTTGAGTTGGAATATTATTAATTTTAGGTTGGAGAAACTTTCTGGATCACAGAAGAAATCATGGGTTTGACAATATTAGCAGCTGGCACTTCAATTCCTGACTTGATCACCAGTGTGATTGTAGCTCGAAAGGGCCTCGGTGACATGGCTGTGTCCAGCTCAGTGGGCTCCAACATCTTTGACATCACTGTGGGGTGAGTCTGCCAATAAACAAGAACACACAAGCCATTCATTTTTAAATAAGAATGTGCCAAGAAAACCCAATTCTTCTCTGTTGTCTTTTCTATGCCTCTGTCCTCCCTCCAGTCTGCCATTCCCCTGGCTCATTTTCAACATTATCAATGACTTGAAGCCAGTGGAGGTGAGCAGCAATGGCCTGTTCTGCGCCATCGTCCTTCTCTTCCTCATGCTGCTGTTTGTCATCATGTCCATTGCCGCTTGCAAGTGGAGAATGAGCAAGAGTCTGGGCTTTCTTATGTTTTTGCTGTACTTTGTTTTCCTTGTTGTCAGTGTCATGCTGGAGGACAGAATTATTGTCTGCCCCATTACAGTCTGAGGGAGGGACTCTGGTTAACTGCTGGTCAAACAGCAGAAATTAAGCATAACAGCACATATTGACCATTACATAAAACAAACATATACACACTGTCACTTAATATGCACAGTAGAGGTCTGCATAGCCACTGTCCACACACAGACATACAAGTTTGCACCCACACACACACACACACGCACACACACACACACACACACGGTTGTTGATGTCAGCTAGGCAGAAGCCGTGACATAAATCAATCTTGCAAATTCAGGCTGGTGCATCACAGGTGTTTATCCGTAGAAAACAGACCTGTGCTTCTTTTATGGATTTCATGCCATCGAATAAGAAGAATTCTCTTTCTCCGACGTGACTGCAAGCAGTTTCCTGTGTTGGCTGAAACATGCTGAAAATAATTGATGGTCAGTGAAAGAAAAGCCAGATTGAAATGTCAGCTGGAGATCTCAGATCTCAGCTGATTTTGGTTTGTTGATGAAGATGTCTCAAACCAAGTATGAGACATCATTACTCTTACAAGCAGATATTTAGTATATAAGATCATTATGAGGGCGATGTCCAATACTCCACGTACTTTGCTACATCAGAGAAATGTTATGTGTTTTTAAATACATTTTGACATTTGGGGTCATATTTGGCAGAATCCACTGAAATCTATTGTAGCACATATCAAATACTAAATAGTTGCTGCACATGGATAAAACTGGCTAAGGTTGTCAGTACTGCCTAAATATGTATATCCCAACTATCTATAACGAGCTTGTGAACATGACTTCTTCGGTTCTGGCTGCCTTTACATTGCATGACTTTAGTGAAGGGTTGATTCCCAGAGATGCAGTTTGGACAACGAGTGCTGGACTAAAGATTAACAGAGGTTGTTTTATTTTACTTGTTAAACTTCAAGGTTATTTTTCAACTTATATGTTCCTGAAAAAAGAGTGTTCAATATAAGCGATATCACTGCTTTTCATCTGTATTATTTTGATGTAAAACAACTAATGTACTGTAAAAGATAACACGGATTTGTGTTATTTCTGTTAGACTTACAGGCTGTAAGCCATTGTTCAGTTAGTGACATAACGCTGAGTAAAAAGCAGGGAATTTTACATCCCTAGTAGTAGTAAGAAAACACAGTACAATGTTTCCATTCAAATGTATGCAAATGTTAAAATTTTTTCTTCGGGATTGAATGGAAATGTTTAAGGAGGTTGTAATTTTAAATACTTACAGAAAAATACAATAAAGAAATGTTAAACTGAAGAAAGGCTTTTACTTCTTTGGCATTTTCTCTGATGGTGCGAAATTTTTACTCTATTGTTGTTGTTTCATGAGCAAAATCCAACTACTGTGGCCCATTTAGTAACATGGGGCCTTGCTAAAAAGGCAAGTTAGTATCCATATTGTTCATCTTGAGCATTTTGCACCACCTGTTGCTACCAACCGCCTGTCCTCATATACAGCATAGACCACAGATGGCTTAAAATCTCTTCTAACCTGCCCCAAAATACTCAAAATAAATAAATGACACAAAAAAAAGTTCTAAAGGAAAAAAATTTTTCCCCTCGGTTCTCAGGAGAATTTGAAGCAGACTTTAATCTGGGCAATAATTTATAATTCTTGAAGAAATGAAAAATAGTTTATCTGAATTTCAGGAGCATGTCCACACCGCAAACAATGCCCTTTCGGTCATACACCTATAAATGCCTACACATATATTTCTGCATTCCCTTCCATTTTTCTCTAGTCAGCCTCTGCTGATTCTTCCCCAAACCCAAACGTTGTCTCTGGCCTACCTTGTTGCTTCATTTGAATAAACCTTTGTCATTTGGGTTGGGGTCCTTGCTAGTTAAATGAGCTGTAGACCATTATCACCTCCCTCTGCTGTTAATTCTTGGAAGTGCAAACATTAGCCTTTAAAACAAGTAAAAAAATAAATAAATAATGGAAACAATATATCACATCTTTGTGTTCTCAGACTCCAGCTCAGATTTAGCCAGCCTATGCAGTATCACTACTACATTTTTCGTGCTTTGATGGATCATAAGAATGTGAGGAATGTATGTGAATGAGTGCATTTAGAAAGATTCGTTCCGACCAGTTTCAACAACAATGTTATAATGTTCTACTTGAAACATGTATTATACTGTAAAAACATGTATAATTTATCTCTGTATAAAATGTTATATGGTCAAATAAAAAAAAATTAAAAAAATCAATGTCGGTGAACTTTTTTAGTTAATATTAAGAAATAGATGCTCCCGACAGCCTTGTCAGCCTAATTTAACTGCAGTATATTTGCAATTTGTGAATGAAAATCATATGAATTACTCTGCAGATCTTGGAATACTTTGCCTGCTAGATTCTTAACAAAATGTGACATTGACATATTTAAATCACGTAAATAGGGAGGTCAGTTTACCACTCAACCTTCCTCATAACACAGATTAGCAGTGTCATCCATTCAGGATGTAGTTTGCTTTACATAGACACAAGCCTCTTACAAAAGCAGGCATGGCCCGCTGCAAAGACCAGTGAGATGCAACCAAGATTAAATGGACAGCTGAGGACAACGGTAAAGGTTGTTCTTGGGGGATATCTGAGGACATTTCCTCACTACCTATAAATTTAGGTTGTGAGTAACTCAAGTACCTGTCTGCCAGTTAACAAGCTACAAAATCACCCCAGCCAAATTCCCATATATGTATCAAGTGTCTTTGTCAGTAACTGAGTAAATGTGTGTGCTATTGATTCCTATAAAAGAATGATCATTTTTGGGGTGGAACTGTTTTAGGATTACAGAAGTTGTATACAGATATAAGTATGATGACATTTAAAATGTGCTTGTTAGGGAGTAACTGAATAACTGAACTGAATATAACTAATGTTGAGTGTGGACACACACAAGCTAATGAGTTTTGCCCTGTAAAGGTTCAAGGGCATTAGGTCAGTGAAAGTCGTAATGAGTGGCATTCTGGTGCAGCGATAATAAGTTTACATTCTCACAAAACCAGGATTAAGAAAGATTTATAATTTGAAATACTATATTTAGAAGCCATTAAGGGTGCAAGTGTTTTACTTTTGTGCAGGTTCCTTTTCATATTGGAGATCGTTTAAAAAGAAAGAAAGAAAGAAAGAAAAAAGAAAGCAAGATTATTTAGGAAAAAGAGTTTTGAATGGTGTGAGATATCATATTAGCCATAATTCCTCTGACTAATACTTCTGGAAATTACAAATAATTAAAAAAAATTACATTCACATTTCCATGACGCTTTCCAGTCAAAATGCTTTACTCTTACATTAGTATGACAGGACTGGTTATAACTGTTGGATAAATTAATAATAAATTAATAATAACTCAGCAGAAGCACAAGCTGATTGTCTCCAGGCCATGCTACGCTGATGCTGTAATTTGCGGCAATCTTTAAGAAGTTTACAAATATAAAGCTCTTCTTTGATGTTGGCGGTGTTTTGCTCCACTCTCTGCCAAGATGATCTCACATAACTTCACTAATATTGAGGTCTGAGCTCTGGGGAAGCCAATTCATGACTGATAGTAATGTGTGTTTTTCTATTTGGGAATGCTTTCGCTGCATTACCAGTGTCTTTGGGATCATTGTTAATAGTAAATGGTCTGGTTCTTATGTAGCACTGTTCTACTCGAGTATTCAAAGCACTTTATATGACATTACTCATGGACCCATTTAAACCCATTCATACAATTTTTTAAAATGCTATTTCTACCTAAGTGCTTTCTATACAGACTACAACGAAAGCATCTGAGAGCAACTCGGGGTTCAGTATCTTCCACAAGGATACTTTGGCATGCAGACTGGAGCAGCTAGTAATGAAAACACCAATCTTCTGATTAGTAGATAATCTGATCTTCCAATCTGAGCAGCCAATCAGATGTTTTCCAGATGATAATACACAGTGGATCAGAATCTTACCATACTTTTTCTGTTTGTACATCCATCAATTTTGACAAGACCGCTGACTAAAATGTAACACCAAACAATAACAGTGCCTCCCTTGTGTTTGACAAATGACTGTAGGCTCTGCTTAGCTCTTCTTTCCTAATATCCACCATCAGGTCCATAAACCCTGTTGCTACTGAAGGACCATATACACCTGTCAGGCCCTGGGTCTGGTCTCTGTTGTTTCTTCAAGACATGACTTTCAGATACTGTATGTGTTTCAGGCCTGACAATTCTTTTGAATGAAGAAAAAGTCTGGATAGCTGTTACTAAAGAGTAACTGAAACATTTTAAGAAACTCTGGCTCATTGGGAGCTTTATTTAAGGATACATTGTATCCTTTCTTTTTGACTAAGTTTAGAAAATAATAATAATAATAATAATAATAATAATAATAATAATAATAATAATAATAATAATAATAATAATAATAATTGGAAATATTGAATTTCTGGTTTTACAATCACTAAGCCATAAGAATCAAAATGAATATGCAATATTTTATTATATAAAGTGTAATAAATAGATATGTGGACGTTTTTGAATTCAGTTACTATTAGTCCGATAGCGGTGTGCTTTACTCCACACGGGGTCAGACAGAAGGTGGCGGTATTGCCCCCGAAAGCTGTTTGAAAATCACCAAAAGACCCAAACGAAAAAGAAGCCGGAAGCATTCAGCTGTCAGTTTTGTAACAACAATCTAGTGCTGGACTTTGCATGGAGCGAGAGGGACCGGGGCAAGTTCTGCAGAGTAATTTAATTCATTGCTCTGCCGTGATCGCTGTGTTTAGAGAGCACCATGGATCCGTCACAGGCCGAGACAGTGGATGGTGGTGCTTCGAGTCCCAAACTCGAGCTTTCCCCGGCGATGCGGGCTAAAATCGAGAGGAACCGGCAGCGGGCGTTGATGCTCCGACAAGCCCGTCTTGCGAGTCGTCCTTTGTCCGCTGTGGAGGGCGCAACAGCGGCCAAAGTTTCCAAGACCATCGACTCGGGAGCTGGGTTCTTTATCGACGAGGAGGGAAATATAGAGGGAGAGCAGACGATCAAGGTAGTGGTGCATCAGCCAGGTGTGTGTTTAGTTAGACAAATACGTGCTCGTCTCGTACTTACATTACAGTTTTTCTCAAATGCTAAAACACATGTCACAAACGTTACCACCAGGTCCCCCAATGTCCAAACACAACACCCTTCTCTAAAGCTACATAAACACAACCACACCTTCCCACTGCAAAACTCAAACTCCCACACCAAGAGAGCAGCTCGAAGCTGTCAAAACTGTAAACACTATACACAGCATTACACACTACAGCAAAACAATTGAAAACACAATGCTCAATTTGTGAGAAGGTTCTTTGTTTCATAACTGCCAATGCATATTTTAGAAACTATACAGTAACGGATCGTCGTAGATCTCTGCAGAGGATTAGGCATTTAGATTTGTGAGTTTCATATGAGTAGTATAAATCTATAGAAAATCCTGCATGTACGTACACTACTGTAACACAACTCAATGCAAAAACAGAATCTATTGCACACAACAGTAATCTTGAAAACATGAACAGGGTGTGAAGTTTTTTTATTTACGTTATTCATACCACACACACACCACAATCACTGTGCGGCATCATGTCGCTGAGCTGTTGCTCGCATCTCGTCCGTAATGATGGTGCGAGGTTGTCTTGCTCTCCCTCCTGGACCTTCTCCTCTCCCATGTTGGCCTTCTCCTCTTCCTCGTTGGTCGCTCCTCTTCCTCCTCTCATTTGAACTCCTCTTCCTCATTGGCCTGCTCCTCTTCTTCCAGGGCCAGCTCTTCTCCCTCCTCTGCATCAAATTCCTCTTCCCCTGACTCTGCCTTCATCCATTGTGTTTGTTTGGAACCTTCAGCATACTGTGCACTCTGAACTTGCTTTTACATGTGGGTACAGCATTAGCAACAAGTGTCTTCAATTTTGAGTCATTGTGTGTAGTGAATGACGCCAGGTGTGTTCCCTGTGTTCAAAGATTGGTGACTGTGGCAAGCATTTTGCATCACATGGGCTTTCATTTGAGAATATGAGCAGAGTTGTTTTGCAACATGTGTTTTAGCAAGAAAAAATGTGTTTAGATTTATGAGTACAGAGGGTTGTGTTTTGTGAATTGTCTTCATGTGACATGCGTTTATGGTACTGGAATATGGTGGCTACATTTAGTAAATGTGTTTAGACTACTGGTCATTTGGGTTGCAGGATTGGCTTTTGTGTTTTAACATTTGAGAAAAACTGTATTTACCTTTGTTCTTGATCACTGTGGGTCTGCGTTGTTTTCAGCTCCGGTGATTGAACCAGAGTACCTGATGTGTGATGAATGTCAGAAACCCTTTATGGACTCGTACCTGAGCAACAGCTTTGACCTGTCTGTGTGCGACAACTGCAGGTATACACTTACACACACACCTGATGTGTTTGCTGCAGTCTGTGTGCACAATTAATACGTTTATATTTATTAGATTTATTTGGTGACTTATATTTTAAAACTTTGAACCATAAACACCTGCAAGCCTCACTGATTTCCAGTGTTTAACAGCTGTTTACAGTCATGCTCCCTGAGATCTGGAAGAATTTGGAGGATGAATTAACACCTCCTCATGTTACATGTACTGAACCTTTTTTTTTTAAACAAAACTAAACTAAGGCTTCATCATGACGAAATTTAAAAAAAGGATGATTTGCTGTCATTTACTGTGTTTGCTTGTGCATTCTATATTAAGCATTAAGATACCTAAACATTTTGTGTTGGTGTCCATCACAGTCTATGTATTTAGGGGCTTTAAAGTGCAATGTTTTGGTCATTTAGTTGCCTCAAACTTTTTTTGTGTATAACTGTCAACTTTGTTTTATATAGTCGTACAACTAAAGATCTATTTTAAACCTATTTCCTTTTCAGGGACAATGAGGAAAAGCACAAGCTGATCTCCAGGACTGAGGCTAAGCAGCGCTACCTGCTGAAGGACTGTGACCTGGACAAGAGGGAGCCTCCTCTCAGGTTTATACTGAAGAAAAACCCCCATAACCCACGTTGGGGAGATATGAAGCTCTACCTCCAGCTGCAGGTATGAAAATATGCGAAGGGCAGTTCATACAACTTTTTTAACCTATATTCACGTTATGCTAATATTCTTTAGCATTCAGTGTTGTGTGGCTAGACTGCTCACTGTGAACTTAAATATAGTATTTCTGTCTTAAAAAGCTTAATGTATGTGAAACTTTATTCATATAAAAGAAGTGAAGTGATTGGTTCGTAAATCTTCACTAAAAACAAGCAGATAATTGTTTTGTTTTGTTTTAAGTTTACAATGCACACGTTTTATGACACAAGCTTACCAATTAACTGTAATTTTAACACACTGTGTGTTAAAAATCATTAGTCATTAGATTTGTGATAACATAAATAATGTGAAAATACTATTACCCAAGAAATGAGAGGCTGAGGTGTGAGTAAACCAAAGTACCGCTAAATGTTCAGGAAATGTATTAGGGTGTATGTTTTGTAGATTATGTAAAAGTCTCTTTTACATAATCTTAAAGTGAAGAAGATGGTAAAAGTGATTTAAACTTGCAGTCTTTCTAATGGACAGCAGGGGGCGATTCCTTTGGTTACAAAAAGATCTATGAAAAAAAACTTAGTTCCCACTTGGTTTAGTAACTTATTAATCACTTTTAAACATTTAGAATTTACTAGCTACAGTGTGGCTGACTAGTCCTCGGTTTTCCAGATATTAGCTTCAACCCAAAACCAAAGATGGCTGCAGCGAAATGCTTAAATTTCAACTTTAAAGCAGAATTTTACAATTCCAAGGGGGGCATCATGGTGCCAGTGTCCATCTTACCTGTACAGTCTATGGACCTGCTAAAAGGTTTTTGTATATTACAGGTGGAGAAAAGATGTATGGAGGTGTGGGGTTCAGAGGAAGCTCTAGAAGAAGCCAGAGAAACAAGAGAAGAGAACAGAGAGGTGCAGAAACAAAAACGCTTCAACAAGAAGGTCAAAGGTTGGTGTTTGCTTTGAGCCAAAATTCTCCCCTCCCAAATGGGTTACACTGAGCATTGTTAAACATCAGCTGTGTGTCTCTGTGCGTGTATCAGAGCTACGCAGAGCAGTAAGGAGCAGTATGTGGACCAAAAACACCACCGCTCACCAGCATGAGTACGGACCAGAAGAGGTTGTAGATGAAGAGGAAGACCTCTACAAGAAAACGTGCCTCACTTGTGGACATGAGCTTAGCTATGAGAAAATGTAGAGACACACGTCCACAAACACTGTTAAAGACTGATGTCTGGTGCTTCGACAGGAACGCAAGTTTCCAAATTCCTATTTGTATTTTTTCCATTTATAATAAATAGCAATAAAATGCTCCACCTAGATCACATAATAGGGGCCAAAATCACCATTGTATTCAACACATTAGCAGTAAGTTCTTTTTTTTAATGGCTGTTGCACATCTTAGCTTGATTGCTGACTCAGTTGTATTTTTAGCCATACCTATGCACATTGCTTTTCATTGTTCTGCATCATTTGAAATTTGGCAAGTCAAGGAAAGCATGATACTGAAACTTTTTGTGTAAAATGTTGTGTAAAAAATTGTAGGTCTTCCTTGTGACAAATAGGACATTTTCCAAAGCTGCTGCCTTCTTAGAAAAAGTCATATCTTAGGAGGGCAGTTATGAAAGAAGTCTGCAGCTGTTGCCAGATGTCTAAGACTAGAAGTTCACATCACCTGCTGTAGTTTTGTTTTCATCATGGCTTTATGCTCAAGGCATTCTGGGAGTCAGTCCAGTGCCAGTCTGCCAAGAGTATCAATTTTCAATTGATAAAGACATTATCAAAGAGCATTGGCCAGATGCACCAGTGCACACACTTCAACCTGGTCTGACCATTGTGAATTTTCACATCTTGGTTTTTATAAATGTTATTTTGTATTAGCTTTAAGGAAATGTGTAAATTTCTTTATTTGTAACGATGTAATTAAAAATTCTCTAGTTGTAAAGTTCTGAAAATGCTTTATTTATAGGTCCCTTCTGTTAACTAGGTCGTCTGTAATGCTATTCTACAGAGCAAAGCTGTAGTTCGTGATCAGTGTGCAGCCACATCTCAACTACATTTCAGTGGTATGTGAAGAGGATGGGTGGCTTTGGCAATTCATGCTTTTGACTTAGTCTTCTACTTCCTCACAGTGCATGTGAGGGGTGGAAAGTGTACTTCATTATACTTTTTGCACGTCAGAGTGTCTGAATTACTAGTTCAGAGTAGTCAGCCAGACTTGAATGCTTAAATTTCAGTAAAGGAGGGATTGCCAACTCATGTTCAGTTTTAATAAACTTCAGAGTCACTACCAACTGTAGGAAGCAGGACATGATCCTGACAGTTTAGACACTGGTGGTGGTAAAGATGAAGCAGGTGGGGACGGGATAAAGGAGAGTGCCACAAATGTTCGAGAGGCAGAAATAAAGCACCTTTAACTGAGGCCAATTTTCTTGTCAGTCTTCTGCAAGCTAATGATTTGCCCAGAGTGATACAGAATAAGTTACAGCGCAGGAAAGTAGTAAAGTGAAACTAGCAACCCGAATTCCAGCAATGCAGTTGACGTCTAGCCCTTACTCAAGTTTACACTTGAGAAGTTGCAGATTTAACCGTTTTAAATGTTGGAAAACTTGTGACATTTTAGTTTGCTGTGGTTCACAGGTGCAATGAGATTTGCCCAAGTTACCCATGACTGTTTAGTACCATTGAGATCATTCCTTTATTCAAATTTTCAACATGAATTCAAAACATACAGAGTCAGTTTTAAAATTCAAAGGCTTTCTGGACATCAGGGCTTTGAAAAGCAAATTCATCCTCTGTTGCATCAACCTTCTCACCATGAGTGTCACTCTAGATAGAGAGGGGAAGAGAGAGAAAAAAAAAATTTTTTTTTAGTCAGCTTTCAAATCAAAATGCAAAAATAAAATACAAATATTAGTACAAGTTCCCAACTTCAGATTACAAAGTTTAAGGCTTACATTATAACTGTTCATCCACACAGCTAAGACTTACATCACTAAAGTACTTCTCAATTATGTTATGTGCAGCCTGATACACCATTTCATTGTCATGGTTCTGCAGCATCTCAATGCGGTCCAGTCCTCCCAGCTCTTCAATCAACAGGCTAAGCTTCTCCATCTCACCAAGCTTTTCTGCAGCCTGAAAAAGTCACAGCCAACCCCACCAAACATAGTATCATTTAGACTTAAATCTCACTGCATTTTAATTTAGCCAGATTAATGCATTTTATAATCTGCGACATCTTCTGCCCTCACCATGAAGATGTTGTTTATGGCATCCAATATGACCAGAATGACTTTAGCATCTTTGACCTGAAGTAGGTTAATGATTGCTTCCAGAGCACCACTCTGCACCAACTGGACTACCTGCTCCACAGTAGCCCCACTAGTCAAGTTTGTCACAGCCCAAACAGCTTCCCTCTGAGTTTTGAAGTCACCCTGAGACGAGGAAGAATATTTACAAAAATAAAATATTTGGCAGCTGAACAGATAAGCCCATTGTTACTTGTGAAATTGGACAATTTTCTGTATTAAAGAAAAAAAAAAAAAGAACCTAACATACTGATGGCTAGCTTACTCAGAATCTGAACGGCACTAGTGTTTAAGTGCCAACTTTCGGTGTTGATTTCAGCCCATTTATCACAACTTCACTTGGAAAAGAACTAAACTCCTACACTTCATTGTGGCCTTTATCCACAGAGTGATGGCTCATTAAAACTACGTTGGATCAAGTAACCCAGTAAACACAAAGGTGGTGTACACAGTTTTACACTTTGAATTCAGACTACAGATTGAAGGCTACTCACATTTCTCAGTAAGTGTACTAGAGGAGGAAGCAGACCACAGGTGATCAGCTGTTGGATTTGCTTGCATGGACCTGCAGCAATGTTGGACAAGGCCCATGCTGCCTCCTTCTGAATACTGGCCTTTGGATGCCTCATTAACTTGGGTAAGACATTTAGAACTCCAGCATCAATTGCAGTCTCAGTCTGTAGGTCAGAGCCACTCACTATGTTCCCAATGGAGCGGAGAGCTGGGGTCTGGTTGTCAAAGATTTATGGAAAAAAAAAAAAAAAGTATATGAAGTGATCATTCATATTCAAATGCAACACTGAGTAATGACAGAGGGGAAAGTATTAAATCTTCGTATCTCATGTCAGATTTTTAACTTATGCTCAAGTGACAGACCCTTAAGTTCAGAGTAGGGGTGTGTGTATATACACTACCATGACACCAAGCTCCTGGTGACTCATGAGCTCCACCAGTCGAGGAACAATACCGGTTTTCACTACAATTTCAATGCGGTCATTGTCACCATCAGAAAGGTAGGAGATTGCCCAGCATGCATCAGATAAGATGTCCTTGTCACTTAGATGAAGCAGCTGGACCAGTGAAGGAAGCATCTACAGAAGCAGAAGATGTAGCTTATCAACTGGTGGATTTGGAATTAAGATGTGCAATCTGATCACGTGTCAATACAACAGTTCCTGATCTTACCTGCTGGACTGCAGACAAAGGTGGAAATGGATTCTTGTTTCGACACAGGTTGGACAGAGTCCATGTCAGGTTACGCAAATAGCCAACCTAGAGTTAGAGTCAATTACAGTTTAGACTTGAAGTTTCTTTCACCATTTTACTAGTTATCTGATAATACTATTTTAGTAGCTTTTAGTTGAAGAATCATGCAGTTGAAGTATTAATAATAATCTTCCTCATTAGAACTTATTTGACCAATTTGATGCACTCATTGGCATTGAAAGCCATCAACATGAATTACTATACACTAGAACCAGTTAAAGGCAGTCAAGTTCCTTTGTGGGAACTTCAGTTTGACAAATTAAAACCATAGATTTTTCAGCATAATGCATTTAAACCAGTCATGATTTGGCAGTGTGGTTAAAGTGCAAAGCTAAACCTAGACTCTACCAAGTGCAGGACAATCTCAAATCCAGAATATTTAGAAGTTATCAGAAAAAGAGGACAAACACAAACAAAGCTTGCATAAAACTGACCGGTGTGTCTGGAGAGATTCGAGACAACAAGGCTGGGATGACATTGCACTCAATCAGGACATCGCGATAAGTTGCACCATCACCTGAGGAGTAGTTACATTGTAAGCATAACAATGAAACTGAAGTAGAGGACTGGATTTTATTTTCCATATTCCTTTGTTTAGTGGGAAGACCACAGAGTTACTCAGCAACTGAGGTGCTTTTTGAAACTCATCTCAGATTCCCATTTTCAACACCCCCCTTTGTTAGAGCAAAGCCAGACATGACAATACATTGTATTTAAGATTTAACCTGCAATGTTCCCAAGAGCCCAGACAGCCTGTTCACTAATGTGCAGCATTGGCGAGGACAGCAAAGAGATGAAAGCTGGTACAGCCCCATGTTCCACCACCTGAGGGTAGACACACACATTTAGTCTGCTCTGAAAATGGCTTGAGGAGGTTACAAGGTAAACCCAAAGCAGACATGTGACTATAATATGTTGAATATTGACAATATCCAACATGTTGATAGATTACTGTGAAATCTGTCCAACATAACATTAATATCAGACAGCTTTAATACCTGCTGTGTATGCCAAGAGGTCCCAGAGGCAATGTTTGTTAGAGCCCAAGCTGCTTCAAACTGCAGAGTTGGCTCATCGTCCATAGACAGGAAGGACACAAAGTTAGACAGCAAACCAGCATCTATAATCTCCTTCAGAGGAGGGTTACGCTCTTGAGAAAGCAGCTTCCTGAGGAGACGATTAAAAAAAAATAAAAGTTAAGGTACAGGCTTTACTTTGCTCAGTTCACTTGTACCCAATAAATTCTTGGGTGTCATTAACATTGTATAAACGCCCATTACGGTTTCCCCACAGGTCCCATGTGATCCCTGAAATTGATGTTTTTCTTTACAGACAGACTGAGCTGGTAATCATCTGTGAGATGGCAAAAAGCAAGGGTTACATTTGAAGACAGTATCAGACAGATCATAATCATCCCTGAACACTCACCGGGCTGCCTGACAGCCTCGGGTCTGGGACTTCCTGCAGTCGCTGTTCACGTCTTTAATTATGTCCTCAATGGATAAGTGGGTCACCTGGATTACAGGTATGTTGTTAGAGTCTCTGCTAGTTTTAGTAGAGTTATTAAAGGTTTCTGGAAACTTACCAGCTCGTTGGGGATGTAGTCTGGAGACAGGGCCTCCTCGTCCGGGAGGGACGACAGCGTTATATTTCTTCTTTTCAAGAAATTTTCATTCTTGTGAGCTTTGCGCAACTCCACGCATTCCGTGATCCTTTTCTCCCGAAGTTTCTACAGGAGTAGATGGTGTAGCTCAGATAAAATAACCCATTACATAGAACCTAAAAAAATAAATAAATTTAAAAAAAAAAAAATCATAGTCAACTTACTGCTGGATCTTTCCCCTTATTCTTAAATTTGGAGAGCCGTTCGTCGGTAACGTTTTTGGTGGGCATGTTGGCCTTTGAGCGCACAGTAATCCAAGCTCCTGAAATAAAAACTCAGTGAAACCAACCGCCGGGTGATTATATTTGTCAAAGCCGCCTCAGGTGAATCAAGTTAGATGTGATTATTGGAGGAGTCGTGCTGATTCATTCAAGCGCAGCTGTGCAGGTTTCAATTAAGTAACGAACTTTAGGGCTCCCGCAAGGTCACTTTCAGTCTACAGCAAGAATAGAACGAACTGCTTCTTTTAAAAATATTCGCAAAAACAATAAAATAAAATAAAAGCAAAAAATGTAATTCTACTACAGACTGCCTTTTACTAGATTTTAATTTTATACGGATCATAGCTCAAATTAAAGGCTGGGGATTTCCATTTTTAAATATTTTTTTTCCTATAATGCACTCTGGAATACACATGATACATGCATAATAATACATATATATATGTACACAGTTATAAGAAATAATTAAACGCTAGCAGCCTAAATTCCTCGCACTGGAAATTCTGGGGGCTGCAGACGCTTTTGCGTAGGATTAATCTTAGACGGCAGAGGGCAGCACAACATAACAGACAAACTGCTTGCATTTGATCAAAAGAACTGTGACGAAGTTAAAGTCCCTGCTAAATAAAAAGAAGATTTTAAATGTATAATTAATTAGTTCGTGCCTATCGAACAGTTGGTTTTAATTCAGCTGTTTATTTTAGTATGAAGAATAAAAGAAAAAAAAGGTGGAGCTAAACAGTGAAAATGAGAAAATAAATAGATCGAAGTAGTGAAAGAGAAGAAAGTCACTGACAGAGAAAGCTAGCTAGAGAAAAAGTGACAGTGATGGAGTCTCGTCTTCCTCTGTAATGACCAGGAAGGGCCGAACAATAGTCAGAGGTTTCCCTCTGACCAAGTTATACAGTAATCACTTCCTCTTGATAACACTCACACACGCAGAGGGTCATGCGACTGTAAGGGCTCAGACTCATGTGCTGTACTGTGCTGTATAAACACACCAATTTTTTCTACTTCCTCGCCTACAATCAAACGCACAACACAATGCTCATCACAGTTGTTTCCTCTAATGCAGCACCTCAAGAGTCTTTCCCAGACCAACTGCCTCTCTTCTACACACACACACACACACACACACACACACACACATACACACACACACACACACACACACACACACACACACACACACACGCACATATATATATATATAAATAGGGCATGCAAACATAAATCTATCCAGCTCAGGTTTACTTTAAATGTGCTTTATATATACAGATAAAACAGCTCAGCCCACTGCAGCTCGACCTCTGCCCACCTGTATAGCCCACTGAGAAGGTCACCAAGCAGCTACAAGGCAGATGTTATACTGAAAAGGTTTTTATACTGAATATTATACATCAGTGTCAGTCATTTGAATGAATCATTAAAAATTTAATTATAAAACAAGGAAAAAGAATGTAAATTCTCCATTTGTGTCATCCTTCCCTGTGTCTGTTTCTCCGGCTCTGCTGTTTTCTCAGTCCTGCTTCACTGTTACTGTCAGATGCAGGAAACCACAGAGGATAATAGAGATGAATGACTTCTCATGCTCTCTGACAACTTATTTTATTGTCATTGAGAGGTCAGAATGTCCTTGAGTGGACAACCAAGCAGCTGTGAGCCTTCAGCAAAAGTGTTATAAGAAACACAAAGACTTAAAGCATCCCTCTCTATGAAGACCCACTTCTTTAATGAAATGTGAACTTTCTGGACAATTACCTGGTGAATTAGAGTGTGCTACCATGTGTGTGTTTCTGTTGGACTTTTGACCTGGAAGTGCTTATGGTTCCTCAGAGACACCCCTGAGGGTGTGGAGTGTTTCTGTCCTGCCCTGTTGCTTTGACTCGTTGTTCATGTGAACAATGTGGAGTGATTGGAGGAAATTCCACTGTGCAAGTTCAAGGCATTCACACAGTCACACCATACATACAGAGCCCACATACAAGTTAGCAGGAACGCTTGCTCTTACACAACACAGTATCATATATCAGGAACTCCAATGCAGACCTTAGCAGAAAAGTATTAGTTCAATTTTATAATTTATCATAAAAACATTTCTTACCAAATTACAGATGTAAAAATGTACTGAAATGACTAAATATCACTTTCAATTCAATTTTAACAGTTTTCCATAAATAAAAACATTTCAAAAAAGTTCAAATGAAATGACAAAGCAAGCAAACACAATAAATGCATTTTAGTAATTAATGAAAAAACCCACAACATATATATTAGAAATGCTAAACAGATAAAAACTGAGAAGGGAAAGAAAGACAGAGGTAGATATAGACAAGGGAAACAAACAGAACGACAAGGCCAATATGATATATATGAAGAAAGTAGAGTTTCTTAAAATGCTCCTCTAATATTTTGCCATATAGGCAGAGTTTGTGGACACATGCAAAGTGATTTCTCATATTTGGGGACTTTCAGTACTGTAAAACCAGTCCCTTTCATATTTTTCCTTTTACCAGGTTAAGTGTACTTTAATGGCACGGACAACTTTTACTATATGATGAAAGTGCAGCATGACATTTACGCTCACAAAAAGACACATAATCATTACGGTGATTAATGCATTGTTTATTGATGCGTTATTGGTCAGTTGTGAGGTATTTCTAAAAGATTTTTAGTACCAAGATTTTTGTTACTGAATGAGCGGTACAGCTTTTACTGGTACAGCATCTGGGCTACAAACTACAAACTGCATTTAAGAATTTATTAGCAGCTGCTAGAATGAGAATTGCCATTTACACTCAACAAACATTTCATTAGGTACACATCACTACCAGTGGGTTTGAACCTTTTCCCAACTGCCTTCGTTGTGTCATAGATTCAACAAGGTGCTGGAAACATTCCCCAGAGATCTCAGACGTCCATACTGACATGATGGTTGATCTGGTTGCTGTAGATTTACCGACACCACATCTGAATCTCCCATTCCACAAAATCCACCACATCCCAAAGGCGCTCTTCTGGATTCAGGTTTGGTGACTCTGAAGTCCATTTGAGTACAGTGAACTCACTGTCACTGTTCAAGAAACTAGTTTGAGGTCATTTGAGCTTTGCAATGTTGTTGCAATATTTTTCCAAATTTGTTTTGTCTATTTTTAATGAGTCAGTGTGAACTGTAGCCTATGTCCTATTCTTACATCAGTTGCACCACGTATGGTCTTCTGCTGCTGTAGCCCATCTACTTGAAGGTGGTGCCTTCAGAGATGCTCTTCTGCATACTTTGGTTGTTACTGTTACAAGTTATTTTTTACTTATTTGAGTTACTGTTGCCTCTCTGTCTTTCTGTCCCCTGGCCATCAACAAGGAAGTTTTTCAGAGCATTCTCTGTAAATGGCTGTGAAAATGTGAAAATCCCAGTAGATCAGCCATTACTGAAATAATCAGACCAGCTTGTCATAAGCCAAAAACCTGCCACATCCTGAGTGATTTTACCTGTCTTCCCAATTCTGTTTGAACTCAGTTTGAACTTCAGCAAGCCTTCTTGACTATGTTTACATGCTTAAATGCATTGAGTTACTGTACTACAATTTGCTGATTAGATATTTGTGTTAAACAGTTAAACAGGTGTATCTACTCTGTAGTCTATGACTGTATAAGTAAAGGTGACCATTTACCTTTATACAACATTTATACATAACATTTTTACTAAAAGCCTCCCTAATATCCTAATAATGACAGTTAATGGCTTACTAGCAAAAGGTAAGTCTAAAGTTCTAAGTATTTCATTACCTTTTAGTAACGTCATCATTTATGGCTTATAAACCCTGTGCAGGGCTCTCAATGTTGCAGCTTAAAAGGTAGCACATGTTTAAACTGTGGCTTGTGCATTAAGTGTGATAATATTGGTAATAATCCTTTTACAACTTCCCTCCCTTCCTCCGTGCTGGCCCTACCTTCCTTCAGTCTGTCTCCCTATAGATCTATCTTATCGTTCGTCTCTTTTGACTTCTCTCCCTCCCATCCTCCCCGATTCTCAGAACAACTTGAGGTGTCTATGGGAAATCATTAGTATAGATTGCTCTGCAGTGCTGCATCAATACACACACACACAAACACACCCACACAGACATCAAGATAACATGCCCTCCCCACTTCTAGCAGGGGAGATATGTTGCAGCCCTCTTTGCTGTTTAAAGTGCATTACCAAGGACAGATTCTTGGCAGGACTTTACTTGTTCTAAGTGTGTTAGTCGCTATTGTTTTTTAGAAATGGCCTGGACGCAGTCGAACAAACGCATTTCCAAAAACGATGACAAACACTCGTGCAGTGTGGCAAAGACAAAGGTGTCCCTTGTCTGTCTGTGAAAGTCAGCGGTTCTCAGATATCAAAGCCGAGGAGAGAGCAAGAACCACAACAGGATATGGGTTAGAGTGACAGAGAGAGATTTGAGTGTGTGTGTTTATGTGAGATGTGTCAAACATGGAGGGAATTTCCATTGAGAAAACCAAAAATTTGATACTGATATTAGACATCTTTCAAATTCTCAAACAAACTTACATGAATGCTTGCATTTTTTTTATCACTATGCACAGTTTGTACTTGCTATCAAGCCTCAGGTACAACCAATTGCATTTCAAACATCTCTCTTTTTTGCCCTTCTCTTTCTCCTTCTCGCTCTATGTCAGATCTGCATTTAGCTCCTGCCTATTAATATTTCATGTTGGCCCTCCAATACCTGCCTATCAATATCCCAGACATGACACACCTCAGGTGCAATCCATCATACTCATTACTGACCAGGCTGCAGAATTGTGTTTGTGTGTGTGCATGTGTTTGTGTGTGTTGATGGATAATTTCTTTTTGCTGACAAAGCCATAGTTGTTGGTCTATATAGACAGACTCAACAGCTGGGAGATCGAAAGCCATTCATCATTTACTTTAAAACTACACATTAACACTGTTACGTGTGCACATAAATGCATAGACATTCACATAAATACACAACAGATGTTTACTGTCAATCAGGCAACTAAGGAAAAAAATATATGAAAAATTAAGAAACACTGAATACATTTTTTTTAGCTGGGTTTAATTAACGGATCGTTTCATTCTTTAATATTAGTAACCAAAATTGATTTTTTTAAAAATGCAATTCAATGCAGCTCTTTGCATTTCTGGTGTACTGTATGAAAAAGATATAAAGTAGTCAGGCTTTAGTATGGGGAGAACCAAACAATTTGCCTGGATCGTGTTGCCCTGCCGTCATACTCCTCTGATGTCAAATGTGTTGAACAGACTTTTCTGCCTTCATGTTATTGAAATGCTTAAATCCGGAGAGCTAAGCATACCTGCTGTGCAGCCATGCACACCACATGTCTATACAGTACTTTTAGCAGATAATTCCCTGATTTTTTCCCATGTTGCTACATTAATATGTATAAATATACCAAGTTTATGTTGCGGTAAACACAAAATCGGTCAAGTTTGTGTGTATTTATTTTGATGAATTATAAAAAACTGGCTGTTCACTGATACCAGCTGCAGTCAGACCAGTTGTGGTTAGGAAATTTGAAATGTTTACATTGGCTCTGTGAACTAGCGAGAAAAAGAATATTTCATGAAGGTTTTTGACTTTTATTATGCTACACTGATGCTTGGTGAGAATACAGAACTGCTTCAAAGTCAAGGTTGAATTTTCCATTTTAGATAAAATCACAGCTACTGTTTCAGGAAAGTTATTCACTGCAGAAATCCAATTTAAGTTTTCATTTTTCTCAGTCAAAGATGTAAACTGCACAGGAGGTCAAACCAAAAATAAGAGTGTTCCTGAAACATGAAGGCAACATAAGTACAGCGTTTTGTCCTGAAAAGAAAGATACTGCTGTGCCAACTTGACACAGATGTGCGATAGTTAACACCTGTGATAACTGTTTGTGGATGTAGTAAAAGGGAATGAAGACGTTTCATTATATTGTTCTTGGGCCAGTCCAGTCAAACTATCATCAGCATGCAAATGTTAGTCTTGTTTTAATCCATTTGTGTGCTTTCAAAGCAGCTGTGCTATTTCAGCACCTTGGTGACACGCTGTAAAACGTGGAGTTTGTGGAAAAAGTGCACCAATTAACCCAGTCCAGTAATGGTGCCATGGTTCTTACCCATCAATCCATTTTATTAACCCATTTTTAGCCTGCGCACCTGTTGGCCCTAATTTGTGGCTGCATACTTAAGCAAATAAATCCACAAATTAACAAAGTTTAGTTAGGCTCTGAGCTGTATAGGCTCTGCTCCTGAATTATACATTGATTTGTATTTTTCAAGTAACATGCAGCCTCGGAGAGACCAAGTGGCATTATCTGTGGATCAGCCAACTCCCCGTAACAAGAAAGGGAATCAAAGCAGTGAGAGAGACAGGGCGGGGCGGAGGGGGTGCAGAGATGCATGGTAGAGAACTTCAAAGGTGAACACAGAGTTCACACAGATATGAGGCTCAGACAACAGGGCAGAGCCCACATAGACATACAAAAAAGAGACGGGGCAGAACTAAGAACATACGTACAATATACAGAGTGTGTGTGTGTGTGTGTGTGTGTGTGTGTGTGTGTGTGTGTGTGTGTGTGTGTGTGTGTGTGTGTGTGTGTGTGTGGTGGGGGGTCTGCATTGCCGATACTGTCAACAATAACTTCTTTCACTCTTGTTGTGAGTCTGTGCGTACCAAAAAAAAGAAGCAGCTGGCAGGCTGTCAAGAGAAGTTGGGGGGCTTTAGGAGTCCAGTCAGGTCTTTGGAAGGTTAGGTGGTGGATAGATTTTATTGTGGGGGTCTGAGCCAGGTATCAGGTGTATCTAGGCTGAGAGGCCCCTTACATGGGCATCCTATTCACCTGCTGCCTGGATCTGGACAAAGACTGGGGCTCTGGGGCTCTGCTAGGCCACAGACAAACCAAGTAACCCTAGAAGGTCTTAATGGCTCCAAGATGAAGGGAAGATGGTTGAAAGATTACAACATGGGAAAATGTTGGGTTAAAAACACGGCTTTTTGATGATCTGAGGTGCTGCCGTCACCAACGTGACTTGTTTCCCACACTGCTATTTTAAATGTTGATTCTCAGAAACCAGTTCAGTTTTTGCAAGACTACACCTGGTGTTGCCAGTTTCATTACTTGTGTGATTAAAAAATGTAAAGACCAAATTTATCTGATTATTGCAAAAAAAAAAAAAAGAGCAAATTGTGCCTTTCATGCACTGAGCACTCTGATCAGTTTATAAAAAGCTTTTTTCAAAATTTAATATATGAATTTTCGTTATTTTTATTTTTATTTTTTTTGTACACATCTTTAAAATTAATTATTATTAATTATCAGTGTTTCTTTTAATTTTGTTTCTTTAATTGGGGCAATGCAGAGAGACACATGTTGAATTTGGTTTAAATTAGTTTTGTGGAAGGGATAGTAAAAATGAAACCTTATTAGTGTAGTTAGTAAGTAAATTGTATTTATATAGCACAATTAAAACCAAACTGCTTTATAAAAAACTAGAATAAATAGTTTCCTAAAAAATGTATGCTACATGTATGTACAGTGTTTATGCAATAACTCAATAGCTCAACAGCAGCTAATTCAGAAATCAGAAGTTTATAAAAGCTTGACAGAAGAGGTATGTCTTTAGCTTACAGTTCTCGTCTGTGTCAGGTGACTGAGGAGCTCATTCCAAGGTCTTGGTGCAACAAATACACTTTGACTGTGGGATCATCCGGAGTGACTGAAACACAGACTTTAAAAATTTCAAAGGAGTATAGGGCACATCATATCTACCACATATGCAGGTGCAAGACCACATAAGGCTTATACTGAATTCTGTAATGCACAGGGAGCCAGTGCAAGGCTGCTAACACTGGAGTAATGTCCTCTCTCCTTTCTGTCCCAGTCAGTAATCTGACGACAGCATTTTGGGCTAGTTACTAAAAAAATACTAAAAACAAGCAATAGATGACTAATTCCAGTATACCAAGCAGTACAGTAGACAAGTTTAGATGTAACAAAGGAATGCTTAAATGTTTTAAATAAGGATTACTCCGGAGATTGTTCTTAGTCGGAAAAATACTGCATTTATTTGTTTCCAAAATTTCTAATTTGCATAAAAGATTATCCCACAGTTCTTAACCTTTGTTTGAATAAAAAGGGTAAAAAAAAAGTCCAGGTTAGTGGAGAGGTTAACCCTATAACCCCATGTTTCCAGCTAAAATTAGATAATGGTATTGCCCAAATTGCCCAATTGGTTTTAAGCAGAATAACAGTAATTATAGAAAGTCATAATAGAAAGGGGAGATGGTTCACATGTTGTATTAACAGGCATATATGTGCACATTTGTATTATGATACTCTAAAGGTGAAAAAGTTCAAACCTAGTACACTCGCTCACCACAAGCCTTGCTAATAATGGCATGTGTGATGTCTCACAAAATATTAACCAAAACAGTGGTTTGCGTCTTATTCATGTCATATAATAAGTTATTAAAAAAACTCTTACAGCTGTTTTTGATTGTGAAGTTGGAAAAAAAATCCAAGTACATCAAGGAGTGAACAGATGAGACTAGGTCTTGTGCAAATACTTCAAATGCTCAGCTGTGTTGGAATGATGGAAAAAATTGTTTAATGTAATTCTATTACATCTCTGTGTGTGTTCTTGTTGAAAGAGATTGTGTGTGTGTGTGAAACCGATCCTTGTTTCAGCACCAGCCTCCCTCTGAGACGCCATTAATAAAGTTTATGAAAGAAAAGACGTTTTGATTTCTGCATTGTTCAGTATGTTTTGCTGCTGAAACATACCTACTGCAGTAAAGTAAATCTAAACAATAATTATCATACCTCACTGACATACAGACGTACAGAACTTTTTGTTGAGGACTAAATAAAAACAAGGTCTAAGGCTATACTCACACCAGGCATGTTTGCCTTGTTCCGTGCCAAAGCACATTGTCCCTGCTCCCATGCTGACATGCACTCACACTTCTCGTAACAATCCAGCCTCCTGTCTCTAACTCGTAGGCTCGCTTTCATAAAACAGTGCCGACACGCACCTTTGAAAATCACACTTCAAGAGAAAAATGAATTTCAGGATTTCATGCATTTTTTGGCTTTATTGGGGACATTTTATAGACAGTGAAACACCATCCTTACATGCCTTATATACATTTGTTAACTACTTAACAAAGCAGTTTTTCATGAAGGCAGCTGTACTGGGTGAACATTCATGATTATACTACATGAAATCTAACTGAACCACACCAAGACTCACCTCTTCAAGCAGTCCAGCGCACAATATGCTTTCCTGCACCTGTGCAGAAACCACACTTGTCAAACGACTTTGGAAGTCAGATGTGCTCAGGAATGATACAGATCAATTAGTGTGAGTCATATAATTAGGTCCATCTTTGAAAGATAAATTAGGTCCATCTTTCGCACATTTGAAAATATTTCCATATTTTTACAGTGGCACGGTTTTTTGTAATTTTGGCACCGAACGCTACAACAGTGGATTTCAAATCAAAGAAAATATGACTGAAGTGCAAGTTGTGAGATATTTTGGCCAAGACACTTTTGCAAAATAGATTTTTAATCTAGTCTAATCAATCCATTTGCACAAAGGTCTGATTGTTGGGGTTTTTTAATGCTGTGATGTCTACATTACAATATAAAGTGCCTTGAGGCAATAGTTGTTGTGATTTGCTCCATAAATCACAATTAAATTGAATCAAATTTCACCCAATAGAGTTTTCTGTGATTAGTTTTTTGATCATTATTAAGGATTACCGAATTTTAAAAAATCAATTTTAGAATGCATTAATAGTAAATTGTGGGCTGTTTTGCAAAAAGGGATTGTTTGCAAGGAAGGTTTTATGGAATTGTGTAGACTGCACAAACTGTGACATTACGTTGACAGAGGATTTCTATTTTTTTTTTAAAAAGCTGCAGTTATAGGAGATGAAAAGGTGAAAGCTGCGCTGGGGAATGATGAGAGAGAGAGATGCAACTATGGTTGGTAGAATGAAAAAAGTGCAGACATCAAAGGGTAGAAACAGCTGGTCAGTGCATGTGTGCCTGTCTGTGTACATGAACACACCTTCAAAGAGGACCCTGGACCCTGATTTCAACATGGCTACAGGGACACGAACACTCATGCACCCATGCACCACTGTCCCACATACACATGCTGCATTTGCAAACCCCACCTGTCATTGCATCTGTGCATGCGCCTGCATGAGTGTGTGTGTGTTCCTTGTCCGTGATTAAAGCACACAAAAGTCACACAGATAAATCACTAGCTCTGTGGATGTTCACGGGGTATGCGTGTCCTGACATGTCCAGGCCCAGCACAAGAGATCGGCCTGGAGTTGCTGGAAGAAAGAACCAGACTAAAAACGGAATGCAGGAATATTTTTCCTTGCATACGTGTACGTTAGACTTTGTCTTTGATGTGGTGGAGGAATTTTATAGGAAGTATTTCACTGTTAATATTATTTTTTAAAAATTGACATTTGCTGGTTTTAATCTAAATCCCATTAAAATCGAATGTGTCGTCCTGTCCAAGTGTTTTCAGATCAGTTTGGGTTTTTTTTTTCTAAAACTGCAATTACTTTCATTTACAGTCATTTACAGTTGCACTGCTACAGAATTAATTCATGATAAAGTGTGATCATTGCTTACGTTCAAGATTTGTCAGTCATTTTAAAAACGTATTAAAGGTAAACAGTTAGCCAACATTGGGTATTACTTTCTCACACTACTCTGTGACACTGAAGTTAGCAGATTATTACATGAAGGAACCTTTTAAAAAACAAAAAACAAGCGCGTCCATGCTCACAGGTGTACACACGGGTGATCACACCCACAAACTACACCCTTTTTGGCTCCTACCTCAAAGCACACTGTGTTCTGTTGCTCTTATGTGCTGCACAATAATGTTTAACATTTAGTATTTACTGTCATATTCCCATATATCATTGTGATGTTGTTTATTCTATTACTCTTGTTCTCTTCTGCTTGTTTTCTTTTTTCTTTCTCAGCAGGTGATCCAGGTGATTGATATATGCATTTTTTTTCTCTGCCCGTTCTGTTGGTTTTTGTCTTTTGCCCTTCTCCCCCGTCCCTCTTCTCAGCTGTTTCTCTTTCCCTCTTTCTTTCTCCCCTTCTTTCCCCCAGTCAAGTCTGTCCCGTATTCAGTAAGTGAAAATAAAATAAACAATAAAAGGTGAATCAAATGGACCATTACGGCAAGGCTGGGATGGTCAGTTTGGTAAAGTAAATCCGTTGGGCATCTTTCTTTGCCTTTAGACACTGAAGTTATCAATGTGCCTCACTGGATTCTCTCTAGATATTCCAGCTTACTTCCAAATCCAAAGATGTGTTTGTTAGAGTCAGTGATTCTTTTAAATTGCCTGTGTGTGTGAATGGCTGTCTATCTCTCAGCAGCAGATTATCAATCTGTCCGGGCAAGGCCGGGGTACACGATTCTTGCGACAGAATTGGACATTGTCCAATTCTTGCGGCATTGCCCAAAGTTCATTCGTGAATAATCAGCAGAAGTAGACTGATTTAAGTCCCCACAACATGTAATATATGTATGAATCACACACACACACACACACACACACACACACACACACACACACACACACACACACACACACACACACACACACACACACACACACACACACACACACACACAAGCAACCATGAAAGGAAACTGTTTGTGTATGTGGGAAGGTGATGATCACTCATATCCTGATCTTCTGATAACAATGTGTGTGTGTGTGTGTGTGTGTGTGTGTGTGTGTGTGTGTGTGTGTGTGTGTGTGTGTGTGTGTGTGTGTGTGTGTGTGTGTGTGTGTGTGTGGTTTTTATCAGTGTTTAAGATGTTTTCTATTGTCATAGTTGCTGTCTGCATTCAAGTAGATCTACAGCAGTATGTATAAGACACACATTCCAGAGCTCTTCTGCCATTTGTTCTCCAAACACACACACACACACACACACACACGCTCACCAATGCTTTTACGAATATTGTCTGTCACCTCCACATGTTCTAACTCCTCAGGTATGGATATTCTCATCACAGCCAAACGCATCCCGGTGTCTTTCTGTACTTCTTTGTTGAAGTTTCTCTCACTATAAATGAAATCATCGGCTAGATGGAGGTGACACAACCACAAAATAGACATGATCCTGTCTGTGTGCTTGTTTGTGCCTGTGTTAACAAAGCAACAATGACCAAAACTAATCATTTGTGTCATGTGTACATTCAAGTATTTTATTAGGGCAATATCATTTTTCAAGGGCATTTGTCCTTTTTATTGTTGTCAATTATTATGCAAAGACTCAATTCAAAATAGTCTCTAGGTCTTGGTTATTTTGAGTTCATCTGTCAATGGGGAAACCAGAAACCGATGGCTTTGAAGCTGCAAACAGAGGTAAATAAATTACTGCAATTTCTGTGTCAGTGATGCCATTTGTCACCAAAAAGGTGACAAATGGTTACAAACAATATATACACGTTATTGAAATAATATTAGCATTTCATTTTTAAACATCATCATTATGGATACTGTGTTGTCATGACACCCGTAGTGTGCAAGATATAATCCTTTATATTTGAATTCGCAGTTTCATGTTTCAGAAAAGAGCACACAGACAAAAACCCTGAGGAAATCTGTTGTTGTTATATAGTCATGTTTTGTTCTGAAAATTTGGCTGCTGTCTACACCTCTGTGCACTCACATATACTTTGAGAAGAGGTTTAATAAAACCTCCCTGTCAATCTTTCACATTTGAGGCTTAAGAGTTGTCACACTAAAAGGCAGAAATCACCATGCTTTGATAGGCTCTCCACACTGAACAGAAATCTGAACACAGCATGCTTGGACATGTGTGTGCTTATGTGTTTGTGCTTTCAGTGCATCATGATGTCAGGTTCCACAGCCAATAAGGCTAACTGATATCAACTCCGTTAAGTAGCAGAGGGGATTGGTAATCAGTTTCAACTGCTTTGGTGTTAATGAAATTAGCAACATGAGCACTAGAGGGGAAACAGTGAGACAACTGGCAAAACGAAATGGTTTTATAAGATAAGATAAGATAACCTTTATTAGTCCCACACGTGGGAAATTTGTTTTGTCACAGCAGGAAGTGGACAGTGCAAAAGTTATGAGGCAAAAATTAGAATACAATAAGAATAAATACAGTACACAACTGTACAGAATAGAATAAAATACTATATACAGTAGAATAAAATAAAATAAATATACAATAAGATAAAAATAGAATACAAATACAAATACTATATACAACTGAGTAAAAATACAACGATGACAGAAAGGATTATTGCACTTAGTATTATTGCATATGTATGGATGTGTGTGCTTGATCAGTTAAAGTCTTTATTATGGAGTCTGACAGCAGTGGGGAGGAAAGACCTGCGAAATCTCTCCGTCCCACACCGTGGGTGCCGCAGTCTCCCACTGAAGGAGCTGCTCAGTGCTGTCACAGTCTGCTGCATGGGGTGGGAGATGTTGTCCAACAGGGATGACAGCTTAGCCGCCGTTCTCCTGTCACTCACCACCTCCACTGGGTCCAGAGGGCATCCTAGAACAGAGCTGGCCCTTCGGATCACCCTGTTCAGTCTCTTCCTGTCCCCAGCAGAGATGCTGCCGCCCCAGCAGACCACGCCATAAAAGATAGCAGAAGCCACAACAGAGTCATAGAAGGTCTTCAGGAGTGGGCCCTCCACTCCAAACGACCTGAGTCTCCGCAGCAGGTACAGCCTGCTCTGCCCTTTCCTGTAGAGGGCGTCTGAGTTATGAGTCCAGTCCAGTCTATTGTTCAGATGAACACCAAGGTACCTGTAGCTGTCCACAGCCTCAATGTCCATACCTTGGATGTTCAGTGGTTGCAGTGGAGAATGCTTGTGCCTGCGGAAGTCTACCACCAGTTCCTTGGTTTTACTGGCGTTGATCTGGAGGTAGTTCTGCTGGCACCAGTCCACAAAGTCTTGGGTCAGACCTCTGTACTTAGGGTTGCCAACTCCCTGAAAAATAAATAAGGGACACCTCGTGGCCAGGGCCGGGCGACCCAGTTGTCTTCACCCTTCCCAGTGTGGTGAATTTTCTAGCTCTTTTTTTATGTGTGAAATTATTTTTTTAACCCTTTGACTTGAATTTGATTTAAGTAGATGTGTATTCTTTGTGATATGAACACATATGAAACAAATGATCATTTAGCCGTTTATTTTTAGCTCAAAATGACAACATTAACACAGTAAAACAGGTCTCTTTCTTAAACAGAAGCCTGTCATGCTTAACTTTTGAGAATATAAGTAAATCTTTCTTTAAAAGAACTCTGTCCTGCTTAACTTAAAATAATAGAAAACAATAGAAAGAAAAACATTCTTGTAACAGTGCACATTTAGTGCATTTAGTACAATTGGCTTCAGTTGAGGTATTATTTCAGCTTTTCTAAAGCTAATCAGCTGCTCCTGTTTGTAAACCCGCTTGTTCCCATGATTACGCATCATAACTCATCATCATTATTCATCTATGTATTACTTTTATGTATTAGTCATCTATTTGTTGTAATCATCTATCCTTGCAGTTGTTTATTACACAAAATAAATTATATTATCACACTTCTGGCCACATAGCGCTGACCTCCAAGGTGCTCAGGAACTTTTACTCGTGCACCATAGAGAGCATCCTGGCGGGAAACATCTTAACCTGGTTCGGGAACAGCACCATGCAGGACAGACGAGCTCTACAGAGGGTTGTGCGGTCAGCTGAGCGCACCATCCGCTCCGAGCTCCCTGACCTGCACTCAATCTACAGCAGGCGGTGCCGGACCAAGGCCAGGAAGATCGTGAAGGACCTCAGCCATCCCAACAACAGACTGTTCTCTCTGTTGAGGTCAGGAAAGCGATTCCGCTCCCTGAAGACCAACACAGAGAGACTGAGGAGGAGCTTCTTCCCGCAGGCGATACGGTCTCTCAATCACACCACCACACAGTACTGACCCACACATATGGTTCTTACACACACACTGGACTTTCTGGACTTTGGTTTTGCACAACACTGGTCACTATATTCTTCATTTCCGGTTAATACTTGTACAGCTGCTGTTATTGTGTATATATTTATTTATATTTAGATTTCTTCATACATTCTTATATAGTTCTATATTGTGTATTGTGTATTTTGTTGTACAGTTATTTTATTTTCAACTTTAATTTATATATTTATCTTTATCTTATTCTTCCCAGTTAAATTTACCCTTCATTCTAATTTGTGTTGTACAGTTATTTCATTTTTAACCTTAATTTATATTTTATTCCTTCCTAGTTAAATTTACCCTTTTTAATTTTTCATATTTATTTCCTATCTTATTCATAGCCTTTTCCTTTTTTGTTTTCTTTAGGTCACGAGCAGTTGTCCAAGCATTTCACTACATATCGTACTGTGTATGACTGTGTACGTGACAAATAAAATTTGAATTTGAATTTGATATTCACTGCACATGCCCATATTAACTTTTTCCAGCCAGGTGTTTTCCTTTTCCCATTCTTCCCTTTCTCTGAGGGGAACAAACATTGCTGCTCTAATGCTGGGCTTAAGCTGGACAGACACTGTGCGATTTTTGGCCCATTTTGAGACGATTTTTGAGTGATCGGACCGATTTTGGCCTTCATCGTGCGTCGTGTAGTATACGTGGGGTAAAGAGAAGTGATTAACACCTCACGACCAGCTCCCGATCATCAATCGCTCGTGAGGGTCTCACCACAGCCGCTCACACTGCACACGCGCAAACACGTAAACGTTGGTGTAAAAGACGGCGCAGCACGGCTGTGCAGCGTGTGATCTGGACACAAGCGATGGAGGCACAACTTGTAGAACTTTGGAAAGCTCATCCGAGCCTTTTCGATGTGGCATCACAAAATTATCACGACCACAACAACCGTGAAAATAGTTGGATCTACACTGCTGCTTAATCACAGCTGCCTGATCAATGTTTTTCATTAGCAATTTAGCAAAGTTGATGGTGGTGGTGTGTCTGTGTGAGTGAAAGACAGAGAGAGAGAGATTTTCTGTAATCTGAATTGTCATACTCGAATTGTCATAAGTGTGCTGTCAGCTCATTGGTCACAAAGCAGGAGAGGGGCTGGGAATTATGTTTTCAAACAAAGTGTTAATTCCATAAACATTTATAGACTACTTTTGATTCTCACTGTATTACGGGACAAAGTGCGTCCCTTATTAGCTCAATACGGGACGTGTACTTTTGTTTCGAAATACGGGACGATTCCGTATTTTAAGGGACGGTTGGCAACCCTATCTGTACTCCTTGTCGTCCCCATCAGTGATGAGGCCGACTATTGCAGAGTCATCAGAGAACTTCTGCAGGAAGCACTGGGTGGAATGGTGGGAGAAGTCTGCAGTGTAGATGGTGAAGAGGAACGGAGCCAGAACCGTTCCCTGTGGGGCCCCCGTACTGCAGACGACCCTGTCCGACACACAGCCCTGAGTCCTCACATACTGTGGTCGGTCGGTGAGGTAGTCCAGGATCCAGGTAGTGAGGTGATGGTCCACTCCAGAGTTCACCAGCTTGTCCTTTAGAACCGAGGGAAGAATGGTGTTGAAGGCACTGGAGAAATCAAAGAACATGATTCTCACAGTGCTTCCAGCGGTCTCCAGGTGAGCGAGGGAACGATGTAGGAGGTGAATGACGGCATCATCCGCTCCAATGCCAGGCTGGTAGGCAAACTGAAGTGGGTCCAGTGATGAGCTTATTAGGCGCCGAAGCTGAGCCAGGACCAACCGCTCCAGGGTCTTCATCAGGTGGGATGTCAGAGCCACCGGCCTGTAGCTGTTGAGGTCCTTGGGGCGTGAAGTCTTTGGCACTGGTACAACACAGGAGGTTTTCCAGAGCTGTGGGACTCTTCCCAACCTCAGGCTCAGGTTGAAGAGGTGCTCCATCACCCCACACAGTTGGTCCGCGCAGGACCTGACGACCCTCGAGCTGATGCCATCTGGACCCGCTGCCTCCTTGCCATTAATCCTCCTCAGTTCCCTCCTAACCTGGGTGGTTGAGAGAGACAGGCTGGAGCCTTGTGTTGAGTGTGTATTGGATGCTGCAGTTGGGGGTGGGGGGGAGTGAGCAGGGTGAATAGAGGAGGTGTGAAGTGTAGGCCGGTGGGTCCTACAGATAAGAGCAGGTTCATCTCAGTATAGTGACAAATATGAAAGGGTCTGGAGAAAGCTTGGATAACACTATTGTAACTTCGTTACAGCGTTACAGGTTTAGTGGTGGGCTCAGTGATGGTCTGGGGAGGTATATCCAGGGAGGGACTATCACTGAGCTAAACAATGACACCTTGATTGCCATTAGGTATTGGGATGAAATCCTTGGACCCACTCTCAGACTCTACCTGTTGAGGTGGATCCTGGGTTCCTCCTGGTGCACGAGAATGTCCAGCCTCATATGACGAGAGTATGCAGGCAGTTCCTAGAAGATCAGTGAAGTCTTGGTCACCTGACCTAAATCCAACTCCTCTGGGATATTATGTTTCAGTTCAATGACATGTCACACTGTTCAGTGGCTCAGTGATAGTCTGGTCCAGATCTGGAAAGAGATCCCCCAGGATACCATCCTTTATCTCATTAGGAGCTTGTCCCAACATTTTCAGGCAGCAATACAAGCACATTGGGGGCACACAAATTACTGAGTAACATTTTAAGTCGCTGCATATTTTTTTATAACTGTTTGGACAAAAATGGGGAAGTTAATATGTATTAAAATAAAGCACACCCACACGTATCTAAACATTTTCTAAAGTGGACTGTAAAATTCATTTCAGAAAATTAGTTTTGGGCAGTCAGTCTTTTCTTATTAAACAGCACAGAGCTAAGATAGTAAACCCTGCAGGACTCACTACAGTCCTATAAAAAACTATAATACATGATTCAATAGCTTGGGGAACAATGTTTAGTAATAAGCAATAGCTTGAAGTATTCATTTTCATTACTTTATCAGTCTTTCACATAATTCAGGAAGAATTTAAGCCCACCTTTAAAAAAAAAATCAGTTCATTGAGGTTTTCAGACATACACAGCTTTCTTAAGGTGCCAAAACAATATTTCACTCGTGTTGAAATCTGGACTTTGAGTGGACCAACATTGCAGTTTCTTTGAGCACTGCAGGTTCTGGCCTGGGAGTGAGTTTGGTGATGCATTTATTCCTTTTCGCATTGTGTTAACACAACCAAATCCTCCAAACCATCAAATTATGAAAATTCTGCTTCTATAGAGGTGATCACACTTGCTGATGATCAGTTAATCAATTGCATTTGACTAGCAGCACCTTGCAACTTACTCTCTTAATTACTGGCAGGATGTGTGTAATTTTGTACATGATTGAACAGAGTCCTGTGAAAATGTCTTTTTTCTTTTTTGTTAGATACTTGTATATTCCTTTTTTAAACCTGCCAGTGTCTATGAATGAAAAAAGTAAGTGCTCATGTTAATTAATGTGTATTGGTCTCCTTTTTTTTAAAAAATTCATAAGAAATATTAACATTAAATACCAAAAAATACCACGACTTCCACATGACTAAAAAATATAAACTTTTGTTTGTGTTTGTTCAATATTTTTCTTTCTAACAAACAGTTTCTTGGCAATAATTCTTATACCACTGGAAAGCCTTTTTTTATTTCCCCTTTAATTTTGCCACATTTGTAAAGAAAATGCTGGGTTGAGCAGCAGAGTTGAGTATGTGGGTTGCACTCATGTAAAACTTACCAAATCTTATCTGCCAATACCAAACAGCTTATTCTGCTACTGACACTTGTTTTGAGCTTCTGGTACCCCAACAGCTGACAATCAGGTCGCGTGACCAAAGTCCAGATTCTGCCTACAGCAGTTGGATCATACGGTCAAAGTGTGTAGAATACACAGAGAAGGCTATTATGATTGGGCCACATCTCTCTCAACGGAAAAACCAGACTTGTCATAATACAGAGGAAATCTCAATGCTGGGAGATATCAAAATGAGCATGAGGAGGTGGTGCCAGGCTCTTGTGACTGTATATGTTTTTTCCACATCCTACTGTTTGTTAAAAAAATATATTATTAAATTGGCAATATGTCTTGTTTCTTCAGAATTCAATCATCCAATCCAATAAATGATGCCAAACAAGAGTCAATAGCAAAATAAGCTGTTTGGCATGGGTGCAACCCACATACTCAACTCTGCTGCTCAACCCATGAATGAATCCTTACAAATGTGGCACTATTTGAGGGGAAATAAACAGGCTTTCAAGGTTATTGCAAATAAGCATTGTTACATCAAAGAAATAATTGACAAAGTACAAATTTTGTTATTTTTTGAACTAAATTTAGATCACGAGATCAAAAGCTTGATGTGTAAGACGGTATATAACTATATCAGAACATCATGCAATCTACAAGTGTGATTAAAAAATTCAATCACGCATGAAAACACTTAGCTACAGTGGGGCAAAAAAGTATTTAGTCAGCCACCGATTGTGCAAGTTCCCCCACCTAAAATGATGACAGAGGTCAGTAATTTGCACCAGAGGTACACTTCAACTGTGAGAGACAGAATGTGAAAAAAAAAATCCATGAATCCACATGGTAGGATTTGTAAAGAATTTATTCGTAAATCAGGGTGGAAAATAAGTATTTGGTCACCTCAAACAAGGAAAATCTCTGGCTCTCACAGACCTGTAACGTCTTCTGTAAGAAGCTTTTCTGTCCCCCACTCGTTACCTGTATGAATGGCACCTGTTTGAACTCATCATCTGTATAAAAGACACCTGTCCACAGCCTCAAACAGTCAGACTCCAAACTCCGCCATGGCCAAGACCAAAGAGCTTTCGAAGGACACCAGGAAAAGTATTGTAGACCTGCACCAGACTGGGAAGAGTGAATCTACAATAGGCAAGCAGCTTGGTGTGAAAAAATCAACTGTGGGAGCAATCATCAGAAAATGGAAGACATACAAGACCACTGATAATCTCCCTCGATCTGGGGCTCCACGCAAGATCTCATCCCGTGGGGTCAAAATGATCATGAGAACGGTGAGCAAAGATCCCAGAACCACACGGGGGGACCTGGTGAATGACCTGCAGAGAGCTGGGACCAAAGTAACAAAGGTCACCATCAGTAACACACTACAACGGCAGGGAATCAAATCCCGCAGTGCCAGACGTGTTCCGCTGCTGAAGCCAGTGCATGTCCAGGCCCGTCTGAAGTTTGCCAGAGAGCACATGGATGATACAGCAGAGGATTGGGAGAATGTCATGTGGTCAGATGAAACCAAAGTAGAACTTTTTGGTATAAACTCAACTCGTCGTGTTCGGAGGAAGAAGAATACTGAGTTGCATCCCAAGAACACCATACCTACTGTGAAGCATGGGGGTGGAAACATCATGCTATGGGGCTGTTTTTCTGCCAAGGGGACAGGACGACTGATCCGTGTTAAGGACAGAATGAATGGGGCCATGTATCGTGAGATTTTGAGCCAAAACCTCCTTCCATCAGTGAGAACTTTGAAGATGAAACGAGGCTGGGTCTTCCAACATGACAATGATCCAAAACACACCGCCCGGGCAACAAAGGAGTGGCTCCGTAAGAAGCATTTGAAGGTCCTGGAGTGGCCTAGCCAGTCTCCAGACCTCAACCCCATAGAAAATCTGTGGCGGGAGTTGAAAGTCCGTGTTGCTCGGCGACAGCCCCAAAACATCACTGCTCTCGAGAAGATCTGCATGGAGGAATGGGCCAAAATACCAGCTACTGTGTGTGCAAACCTGGTAAAGACCTATAGTAAACGTTTGACCTCTGTTATTGCCAACAAAGGTTATGTTACAAAGTATTGAGTTGTATTTTTCTTATTGACCAAATACTTATTTTCCACCCTGATTTACGAATAAATTCTTTACAAATCCTACCATGTGGATTCATGGATTTTTTTTTCACATTCTGTCTCTCACAGTTGAAGTGTACCTCTGGTGCAAATTACTGACCTCTGTCATCATTTTAAGTGGGGGAACTTGCACAATCGGTGGCTGACTAAATACTTTTTTGCCCCACTGTAGTTACAAAAAGAGAGCACTTACTGAGTATTAAGAAAGCAATAAAAAAAATACTCAGGTAATGAAATACAAAGAAGAAAATGTAATTTTAAATGTCTGTTTTCTGCAGTGGTTTCTCTTATTTCTTTAAACTGAATCGTCAAAATAAATGTTTTTTCTTTGCCTATAAGGCAAACAGGGGAATTAACTACTTACAGCTGTGTGAATATTTCTCACTAACTACTAAATTTCTACAGCCTTTCTAGCATTTAGAGAGGTGTGTGGATGAAGAGAGATAGCAAACCTCTTGGAAGAAAAGCTTCATACAAGCACAGGTGCACACTGAAAGAGCAGAGCCAATACATGTTAACACATTTAGCATTGATCACAAATAAGAGATAATCAATTTATCTCCAATTGAATTCACATCAAGCACAAGGGGCGACCCACACAGGGGAAATGCATTTCAACAGAGGAGCAGAGGCGTTCTTCTACTCCACCACTGATGGTGTGCTTGATGCACATTTGTCATGTCGAGACCTTGTGAAAAATTCCTACCAATTATTCAGTAAAAATCCATGGCCTCCTACTCCCCTACTGTTTGTGGGAAATCTCTGCTGTCATTTCTTTTCTCCCTTGTCACTTCCCATCAACAGAGCTTTGTCCTCCATGTCATAACTAGTCACTGGGGTTATTGGGTATTCATGATTACTATACAGACTGTGTAGACGGCGAGAACACACATAGGCTTCTCCCCACAGATGAACACACAAATGCTATTCCATTGATCTGTTAATCTAGTGGGTTGGAGAAGTGCAAGAGTCTCATTTAGTTAAAATCATTACCCTTCCCACAAGATAGATAGAGATATAGGGATTTAGAGAGAGAGGAGAAAACAAGGACTTGGAAAGACAGAGTGGGGCACACAATGACACAGAACCGATAAAATAATCCCGATGCAAGGAGAGAAAGAGATAAAAAGTTAAACAACGTGAAGGGAAATTTCCTTTGCCAATGCTGCTTCACAAAAAATCTGTTTTCCTGACTTTTTCAGTGTTTTTTCTGCCTCCCTGCCCTATGTTCTGTAGGCTCCAACATATCACATGGACTGCAAAGGGCTTTGCAGTGGGAATTCATTGTAGCGGTCGATAGCGCTTGGTGAGTGATCTATCGACAAAGTAGGAGCGTGTGAGAGAAGAGTTCAATACACTTCAATTTAGCTCCACTTGCTTTAATTACTTCCACCATGTGTATGTGTGTATGCGTGTCCGTGTGTTAGAACACATGAAACTAATAATAAAATTACTGATCTCGGGGTTTGTTGAATGTGTAGACAGGGCTTACGGAAAACTGTGTAATGTGATTGAGTGCAGTTTTATAGAGCATGTCATCAAAGCATTTTCCTTCAAAACTGTCTGAATTCTTCAAGGTGTGGAAACATTCCTCAGAAATGTTGGTCCATATTGACATGAAAGCAACTTATAGTTGGCGCAGAATCTCCCATTCCACCATATCCCAAAGGTGGCCTGTTAGACTGAGATTTGGTGACTGTGGAGCCCATTTCAGTATAATTAACTCAGTGTCATGTTTGAAAACTGAGTTTTAGTTATCCAACAAAAAGCAACCATCAGAAGATGGGTACAATTGGTCATACATTTAAAGCAACAACACCTGGGTAGGTTGTGGTGTTTAGAAGATGCTCAGTTCCCACTGAGAACCCCAAAGTCTGCCAAGAAACGTCCCCCACACATTATACTACCTGAGCCATATAATGTGTGGGCTACAGGGCTGGATGGATCCAAGCTTTCTTACTGTTTATGCCAAATTCAGACCCTACCATTGAAATGTCACAGCAGAAAGTGAGACACATCCGACCAGGCACCATTTTAAAAAAAAGACTTTTAAGACTCTTTTGTCTAATTTGTTTAATTTCTAGCCTAAGTTTCTTGTTCTTAGCTGACAGGAGTGGCACCCATTGGTCTTCTGCTGCTGTTGTCCATCTACTTCAACATTCAATTTGTTGTGCATTCAAAGATGCTCTTCTACATATGTTGAAAGTAACAAATTACTACCTTCCTGTCATCTCAAAGTTGTGTGACCATTCTCTTTTCACCTCAGGTATCAACAAGGTATCTGCACTGCTGCTCACTCTTTGACCTAACCCCCCTCCCAAAACAAAACAATACAGAGCTGCCTTAAACCTACATTTTTTTTCCAAAGGCCACCACAGGAGGACTCCCCGCAGTCTGATTTTAAAAATGTCCATGAGAAAAAGCCCAGCAGCCTTTCCCTGCTTGTAAACACATACCTGCTGGCTTTTTGATATTGTTCACTGCTTTCGTGTCATTTTTAAATCAAAGCGATGCTTATTTTGTAAAATTACTGTTCCCAGCGAGCGTGGGACGTTCATCGTTTACTCAGTCAGATCAGCCCCTTGGTAGTCATGTCAGGTTTTAAAACACCAAGCTATTGATGCCAGAAATGCACAGCTTGAAGTTTCACAGCAGGCTGTCACTAACAAGTGAGTAAGTGGACATTTGCCACACTAACCTATGATTCTTTATCCTTAGAGTTTTTATGTTTGGATCACTCTTTGAAACCCCAATAAAATGCCTGTCTCACCTTTGTGTCGCTTCACAAAATGCTATGTTGTTAACACTTGTCCCTGCTGGCGAGAAAATACTCACTGCTGCTGCTTTTTTCAGCAGTCATCAAACTCTGACTGGTGTTTACAACTGTCCAGTCATAAGAAGAATTAACAAGTCTACTAGGGTTTGATGCACCACAATGAGGTAAAGAAGAGGACACAGACTCCAGACATGGACAAGCAACATAAAGGTGAGAGTTATGATTTTTTTTTTCAAAGAGGAAGTATTAGTTTCCCAAGAGAAAAAAATTCAGGGATGGAGAGTATCTGTTTTGCACACATAAATCTTTAAATTAAAAATCAAAGAACATACAGTCCCTTTATTTTACAAAGGAATCTTCCAGGTCTGTTTCCTCTGTGGTGAATGGGTTACTCCCAAAAAATGTAATTGCGCACACAATATGTCCTTTTACTTGCTTCTTTTACATCAAGCTAACAAAGCCAAAACAACTGGAAACTGACCTTTCAAAGTAGTTTTTTAAATGAAACTGAATAATATCAACTCAACATATTTATCTATATAGTTAAAAAAAAGATTTTTTTAATCAAATGTTATCTTTTATATGCTGTAAATGGTGAATATTATATTCTACTCAAGCATAATATTGGTAGTTATCATCCTCTTAGCATTCATATTTGTTCTCTTCTGTTTTCTCTTAAATGCAAATTAGATTTTTCTGTTTTCTCTTCCTCATTGCACTCTTTCTCCCTGTAGTCCCCTTTGTGTCGTATGCTAATGGATAGTTCCCCTCCTATTAAGAATTTAAGAGTGAATTTGTCCACGAATCCATAACATTGAGCAAACATGTTCACAGTAAGCCTCATAAATAATTTTACATCACAAGGGTGGAGAACCACAGGGGATTAAGTGTCTACTGTCTTATCTTTAATCCCTTCTTTTCCTTCATTACTTCCCCCCCCACATTTTCATTGTTTCTCAAGTTACGGTATCACTTCCCATCTATAAAATGTAACATAAGTTAAAAAGGGAAAACAATCCAATTTATTTGATCTAGAAGTTTCTTTTTTTTTTTCTTAAGCTTCACAATGAGGGGAACTAAAGGTTATAAAACCCACTATAAACAGCAACCTGGCATCCGAAACCCATCTGTAATCCACAAGTACAGGTTCTTAACTTGATGAGTAAAATGATTTGAGACTTGTGGTAGTATTGAAAATTTCAATGCAGCCACTCTGATGTGAAAGTTAACAATATTATATTCAAAATGAAGCTGATTGAAAATGTATTTCTGTGATCAAAAGAAAATTGTACAAGCATCACCTAAGGGGCAGTTACTGGAACACTGACCACTTTGCACTACACACTAATTTTCACCATTTTGGTCCAGACAGGAATTTGAATTGTGCATTACACATTCCTGCAGATGTTTCTTAGATTTATGATGTAGTGCAATTTGCACCACTCTCTTGCACAGTCTCAGCCTTACTGTTTTTAACTTTCCTTCACCCTAACCTCATCTATCATCAGCATAAAAATTGGATTTATTTATTTAAGTATTCTACTTACCAATTTTCTTGCCTTCATATTTCACCCCACAATAGACTTGTGACTTGCCCAAAGTGTCCAGGTTTGCACTGTTACAACAGGGACAGGCTCCACCACCCCCATGACACTAAAACGAATAAGAAGTGAAGACAATGGACAGATGGATGTAAAGGTGGACATTTTTTTTTGCCTAAGGATGAACTGTGATCAACGTTAGTGATCTCAATGATGTTTTCAATCTAGTAAAAATAAAAGGGACAATTTTAGTTTCTCCAATATTTTGGATTTTGGCCAAACAGCTTTGAAACTTTCCCATCAGCCACAGCTAATAGAGTACTAACAGACTAAGACAAGATGGTAAAGATATGTAAATTATTTAACTCTCTGAACATAAGTATATTAATATTACCGTGTCAGCAGAGCATTTAGCAGAGCATTTAGCCAGCTCTGTTCTAGGATGCCCTCTGGACCCAGTGGAGGTGGTGAGTGACAGGAGAATGGCGGCTAAGCTGTCATCCCTGTTGGACAACGTCTCCCACCCCATGCAGCAGACTGTGACAGCACTGAGCAGCTCCTTCAGTGGGAGACTGCGGCACCCACGGTGTGGGACGGAGAGATTTCGCAGGTCTTTCCTCCCCACTGCTGTCAGACTCCACAACAAAGACTTTAACTGAACAAACACACACATCCACACATGTGCAATAACACTAAGTGCAATACTCTTTTCTGGCATCGTTGTATTTTTACTCAGTTGTATATAGCATTCGTATTCTATTTTTATCTTATTGTATATTTTTATTCTATTTTATTCTACTGTATATAGTATATTATTTTATTCTATTCTGTACAGCTGTGTACTGTATTTATTCTTATTGTATTCTAATTTTTGCCTCATAACTTTTGCACTGTCCACTTCCTGCTGTGACAAAACAAATTTCCCACGTGTGGGACTAATAAAGGTTATCTTATCTTATCTTATCTTAAACCATTGCTGTATAGATTCACAAAACTAGCTAGCTGGATACAGATTTACATACTGCACGTAGACACATGGCATGTTTTTGTGTGCTTTTTTCTAAGACAGAAAATATGATATACACTTTGTGTCTACTACAGAAAGAATCAGCCAGTGTACTAGCTCATGTAGTGCATGCCTGCGCACTATCTTCCCTGCGATCTTCTGCAACCTATAATTGACTTTTATATGCATCTACACACAAGGAGGAGGGTAATTCTAGCTTGAGTCTTCTTTTACTCTACACTTGAGTTCGCTGTTCTTTATTTCAAATAATTTAATAGCAGTACAAAAAAGGAAAACAAAGAAAAAGCTAGAGTGGCTGAGGTGCTTTTATTCTTCAGTCAGTTTGAGGTACGAGTACGACTAAATGCAGGAAATGAACTTAAATTATCTTATGGTCCAAAAGAAAACATCCAACCTGGCTAGCTTAATGGGTTATTTTGCTTGACTTCTTTCCCACAATGTGCATTTCCTGTACAGCTTTCAAATACCTCTGCTCCTGTTGTTTTTTTAGTCACACCTGCAGGTTGGACTGAGTTTGTCATCCACTTTATACCTCTGTTTGTGCAAAAACATGCATTAAATGACACCACAAGCATCATTCAGTCATCTAAATTAATTAAAAAGAAGGCAGAAATTGCAGTTAGAGGAAAAACCACTGATTTTATGAACTCTTGCACTGCCAATTATGCCCTGTTGATATGTTTGCATGACTTAAAAGGTAAGGTAATTAAACTACTGCCAGCTGCTAACTGTCAGCAGCCTCTATAAACTAAGAAAACATTGTGATTGTGCAAAAAAAAAGTTGATTTTTAAAATAAAATCCGTAGAATGTTTTGATCTTACAAAACTTCACCTTTCGTTTTTTTCCCCAATCTCGTGTCCTACCCATGTCTTGTATAATTTGTGGTTTTTAGGTGTGTGGATATGAGCTGAAGTCAGTGGTTAGATGGGTATTTTACATGGACTCTACCTTCTGCTTAACAACATGTTCAACGACTGCTTAAGAACTGTTGATGATAACAGGGTTGAAAATGTGCGCACCGGTGTGAATCTTTCATCTGCAATATGTCAGGTAACACTCTTTCATTGAAACAGACCCAGCAAAAACAGCAGGAGGGTGTGGAGTTGCATTTCAAGTACACTTGGTTTACTTTTTCCTGTGATGTGGTTTACCTCAGTATTGTTGTGTCTTCTGAGATAATTTATCGCTTATTTTTTTCTAGTTTTTTCATGTCCTTTACGCTTTAGTTTCTGTTATTGTCAATGCTTTTGCTTGTAAATTTGTGAGTAGTTTTAATGCATTAAGTAATCTATATAATATGTATTAGATTAACATCTATTGACCAAAAAAAGCCATTTGAACTTGTCCTTGGTGGAAAAAATATTAAAAGAATTAAAGGAAAATTTAGAAATTATTTTTTAAAGCTTTATTTTTTGGAAAGACAGAATAGAAAGATTTTGTTAAAAACAACATGGCCAATGGCAGAGACATACGCAAACGGCTTTAAAGCTGTGTGGCTACCCCCTGGTTTTAGTTCTCTTTATCTGGGACTTCCATTTGGTGCACAGTAAGGCCTCAGTCACACAGAATACCACTAGATCCTCCAGTTGCAAGTCAAAAATCAGTATTTCCCAACCAGTTGGCTGTTGGTTCCTGAAGGTTGCCAGCTGATGCTGGGTGAAGAGGAGACTGCACTAAGATCTCCTTGTCATTGCTTTGGTTGCAAGCAGCCTGTAGTTTGCATGAAAAACATCAGCTGGTCTACAAACACTCTCTGAGATGTAGAGAAGTTGGAATAAAAGTGACAAACAATGGCAATTGTGAACATTCCCCTTCAAAGTAAAGGTGGTGCCTTGCCACTGCAATCAGCATATTTCAAAGGGTAAAACATTTATTTTGAAGGTGAATGCAAATCAGAACATTTCAGGTTTGCGTCACACTTTTGACAGTTTGACTACCACTCGGCAATTAGTCTATAAACAAGTCAAACTACAGGATTACTTTGGCAACCAAAGTAATCACAAGGAGGTTTTTGGTCCAGCAACATATACCTCTTTGAGACCAATGCTAGCGGCTGCTGGTAAACTCTACAAACAACTTCCCAATTGAACACGGCACACACACTTCTCCTTAGGTTGTGCCAAAGGCTCACTGACCAGTCTATGCCTGTTTGACTGGGGGCTTTAGCAATCGATTTCACAACGACTGCCAGCAACCTTCACTCGTAACAGATTGCTGAGTATTCATTTTCTCTTCATTACCAGTGGTTGCAAAATGACTCTGCCGAATGAGTGTCTAGGTCTGTCTGACTGAGGCTTAAAGCTAGATAAACATCTACACCTACGAGATACCACCAACAACCTTACAACAACATATAACACACATCACAACTGGCAACAGCCACAACATTTTTATTTATTTTGAGTTGCGTTGCTGACCATCCAAAGAACACCATTCCAGGATTCACTCTCCCTTTTCTGCAGTTTTACTTTCCACTGATATTTATTTAGCTGCCAAATGTTCCATCATGATATCCAACCATTCGATCTATTGGTACTCATCAATGCATCTTTAATCAAACTATATATATTTTTTCAAACGTAGTACCTTGAGATCATTAAAATGAGAGAAACTGAAAATGTTCTCATTAAGCTAAAAAAAGATCCCCAAAAGGTCCATCATTAAGGCAGGCTAAAGCTCAACTACTCAGTTGTTTCTTTCTAGTTTGAACAGCACTTAATTAAGTTTATTAAGACGTATCTATCAAAAGGTGGATGAGTTCATAGCTGTCTAATATGTCTAAGAATTTGGGATGAACACTTTTTCTTCTGTGAATTCATCGCAGCTGAGTCACCCCCACAGAACCATTAATCTCACACACAGAGACCTGATGAAAGCTTGAGTACGCACACCTTAGGAGTGTGTGTGTGTTGACGTCTGCAGGAAGAACACCTGTGTGGATTCTGCTTGTTGCACATACGTACCAGCACACACACTTTATTTTTAAGGGAATACGTTATCACTGTTACGCTTAGAGCTTATAGTTTGTCAGAACAGTACATTTAGAGGCACATTGGCTTAAAAGTACTTTGCTAAAGAAGCAGCGTTTGAAGAAGGTTAAATTTAATTTACTTTCAGCGTTCTGCCCACAAGTTCAAAATTTTGTGTCAAAATAAGGTACTATACTCCTGAAGCAGATAATATTGAATTTTCTTGTTATTTTAGTGGAGATATAAAACGTTTAGCCTTCCAGGAGAAACAACAGTATGTGTAACAGAGTAAGACAAATGCCTCAGAGGAGCTTTTTTTCCACTACTTGGAAGAGAAAGGCGAGAAACATTAGTGGGAGGTTTGACGAGATTTAAAGAATTTTACCACATTTTTTCCCCTTGTTTTCTATGATGATTCCTGCATGGATCCAGCAGTGGAGATCTAACCAGTCAGTGGAAAACCCCACAGAGGATAGACGGAGAAAGAAGAAACAGGATTGAGGCATGGCAATGCGCGCACACACACACACACACACACACACACACACACACACACACACACACACACACACACACACACACACACACACACACACACACACAGGCCTTCACACATCAGTCAGACAGCCCTCTAGTCAGGAGAACCCCTGGCTCACCTTCACACAGATTCACAGATCACACGCACACACACGCACACACACAGAAGTTGTGCTGACATGAATCTGTGCAGTCACTTTGAGTCACATAAACATGCCTCTCCCTCCCTGCAAACACACACACACACTTCAAAGGAAGATTGTAACCCGACAGACCAGCAAAGCACTAAGAACCCATATAGTTTTTTTCCTCTCTATTTTATCTTCTCCGAAACCCACCTGTTTCTTGAAAACTTTTAAGTCATACATGCTTCTCTCTTTTTCCTAGTTTTTAAGATGTTTCTCTCTTGCTGTGTCTGACATGAAGTTTCAGTCAGTATCCATATGCTGGTACTCAGGTACCGTTTGTGTGATGTTCTTTTCCTCTTAGCCTACACTGTACACCCCTATCAGAGGATTATACACACACTGAACCGTGTCCTAACTAGACACAATGCAACCGTGCTCCAGCCTGTACAACTGGGCAGATATGAACGAAAGCACTATGTAATCTTATCTGAAACATGTTGCCAAGCTGATGAGCCAGTATGCTGGCACCATCCTATGCATGACAGTATCTCCTTGATGTGAAATGCAGCTGGACACATAAAAGAATATCAGGCAAATAAGAAGGAGCTGCTCTCTTCCCAGTTTCACACCAGCCAGATGTTTCAGGGTACAGGTAGTCTTCCATCAGTACTGTACAGAGTTAGGCTTTGTTAGGCCATTTTAGCCTTGACCCCAGTACACAGGGGTCCTGTGGATGTCACAACAGGGGGTTATTCAGGACTCCGATAACTATAGAGCCTGTTCAAGCACTTAGCCTGCACAAAGTAGATTAAAGGTTACCAAACATTACGTGGGGGGCAAATCCCTTAATCACACGTGGGCCTCAGGTAATTCTAGTCCCGTGTGAAGAGTACTTAAGGTGTGCTAAAGTAATTCTAAAGATTGACATGTTTCTTGGTTATGCTAACTAGCCTACTCCAGTTTCACTCTCCTTTAAGAGCCTTAATTAAATTTTGTTTGAATTATTAAACTTTAACAAACAGATGCACAGAGTAATAAAACATGCTTACCTCAAGGGCCATTTACAAGCTTTTGATCTTCATGCACAGCTTTTATCCAAAGATAGATTTGGATTATTTTGTGGACTATCCTAAGCACCTTTGCCTTTAATTCATTTTGCTATACCCACAAAAGCTTGCAGTGCACTTTAAGTAGCATATCTGTAAAATGTTATTATAGCTAGTTAAGTTGCTAATTATTGGTAGCTCCATGAGATGTTTGAAGAAGGAGCGAAGTTAAGTTGTTCTCACTGGGAACTTTGTTTTTGCCTCCACAGAGGTTTAAGCCTTTACATAATGTTTATATAACCACACAATAATATATAGAATCTGTACAAAAGGAGCCAGATTTTGGTAATACAAGCTTCAGTAGAGGAGGCTTTGGGAAAAAACAGTAAATGAAGAACACATTCACTGACGTGCAATCTCAAAAGCACTCACTGTCATCTTATAGTAAACAAGGAACGGGAAGTCTTGCCCCAGACTTCTAGTTATCTGTTATTTGCATATCTGCTGCAAAGTTTTGCAGTTGTAGAAACATTTCATCACTCATCCAAGTGACTTCTTCACTCTCAGCCAACTGCAGGTTTCCCCAACCTTATAAACACTGCAGTTGCACAATGACTGAAACTAGCACCAAGTTGCAAGCTCAGTTTCATGATCGTTAATATGCAAATGATCATGACCACTGATCAGTGACTATGAGTACTATTCACAAAGTTGGGATGGTGATGATGAAAGAGTTCAGCAATGGTCATTCCCTTTTCACATATAAAGCCTCCCTGAGTTGTCAAAGGAGCTTGCAAAGAAAAGCGTCTGGACTTCTTTAAGTTGCTTGAAGACGTTTCACCTCTCATCCGAGAAGCTTCTTCAGTTCTAAGGTCAAATGGTGGAGAGTCCCAGATATAAATATATATATTTATATCTGGGATATATATCCAGATATAAATATATATATTTATATCTAGATATATATCCCTGAGTTCCATCAAGTCAAATGCAATCAACTTTCTGTGATTAAGAACTGATGATTTCATAAGACTGGGCCTTTTATAGTAAAAAAGGGGAACTTTAAGATCATAATTTTTGAACAGCTGCTAACTGGACTTTGAAGTGAGCAGCTAGTAAATAATCCTTTGAATTATAGTGTTTGGTCAATATCGATACTGAACTCAACACACCGTGTTGAATGAAACCTGGGAAATATTCTGTGCAAAATGCTTTAAACACTACTAAACAAACATCATGCTTTCTCGTCTTGATGCATTCTCAATCATCCAGGAAAGTAAATCTCCAAAAGTTGATTCTGTTCATCTGGACGTAGCGTTTTGTGGGAGAAACGTTTCGTCACTCATCCAAATGACTTCTTCAGTCTCAGCTGACTGCAGGTTTGGGAGGTCCCCAGCCCATTGTTCCTTCAGTGGGCTGGTTTCAGTCATTATGCAAATGTACTGTTTATAAGATTTGGGAAACCTGCAGTCAGCTGAGACTGAAGAAGTCACTTGGATGAGTGACAAAACGTTTCTCCCACAAAACGCTACGTCCAGATGAACAGAATCAACTTTTGGAGATTTACTTTCTCCTTCATCGTACTCGTCTTTGTCATGTTAGCTTTACCTTTTTAGTAATACAGATAACTGAACACTGTGATTGATAAATGATTAAGGCAGTGAAGACTCTAATGATGATTAAAGCTGGCTGAAAGTCAAACAATGGACTGCAATCTCTCTTTAACTTTTGCCATTGTGAAATTTGACCAAATCAGTTTCAGGTGTGTTAAGAATGAGGGATGACTCACACAGGATATGTGAATGAAAGAGCCCTGTCAATCACGTGTCTAGTTGGAGATCACAGTAACTCATTGCCCCATCTCGCTGTCTTCCGTACTTCAAATTGTGATCCATTTAACTACAAAAAAGATGCTAAATATTTTTTTCCAATTCAGGCTTTTTTTTTTTAAAACAAATTTTGTGGACGTTGTTAACTAAGAGAGGGCTGATAATCCAGCTATCAGGTTATCTGTGCCATGTAACATGTATAGCATGATGTATAGTATATTGAAGGGGAAATCTAGCAATATTACTTGTCAAAAACAATGTACCAGTTTTTTAAATGACTATTTTAACTGTATAAATAACTTAAATTAATATCAGTGTATAAATCAGTACTATGTGCAGCTCTTGATGTGATTATTAAGAATGGAAAAATGCCCAAATGATGTCATTTCAGTTGTCTTGCTTTTTTTTGGAGAGTAACAAATATTAAAGTTGAAATATGGGAATTTTTCTGTGTGTGTGATTGAATCACAGAATAGGGTAGCTTTCAACTTTTACTTCCTCGTATCTTCTTTCTTCCTGTTTTCTGGATATTGCCCCTGCCTCCCAGTAGACAGGGACTGACAAAAAAGGAGGCTTCTAGAAGAGCTGAGAGGGAGGAATCACACACGTGTGCTATGCAGAAGTCTTATATAAACTTTTTTCACACAAAAATGCTACACCACCACAGTTTAACATTGCAAAAGACTTAAAGTGCATCTATTTCTTATGGATGTCTATTTTTAAGGTTAGTGATTGGTTGTTCCAGACAAGTTCTCCAGATAAATGTTGTACTAGTCATAAAGAAGTCAACGTTTTTAATATCATTGCCAACATGCAGATTAAGTTAACCACATTGGCTCAAACAGACAAAGCACTGGAAAGATTGGAAAGACTGATATGATCGATATTGCAGTTTAAGAAGTCATAGCGTCAATATGCAGAACACAAAGTCTCAAAAACTATGAAAAGACCTCCTTCAATGACCACAAAACAACAGTTTATACTATGATGATAAAATAAATAAGAAAAATCTCGTGCATATTCTGGATGTTTTTATTTTATTTTATCTCATAGCTGTAAAAATATAGTCTCAAAATAAATAAATATATGAAATAAATATACTGTATGTCCTTGGAAAGGAAAACTCATAAATAAGAATAAAGATTTCAAAATGTCTGTAAAGGTGTCTTTGTCAGTCCCATCCATTGTTTGACAGCAGTCGGAATTCCTTCACTGGCTTCCATAAGAGCTCCATTACAAAACACACCATCCCACACACAGGACACTGTTATTCTTCTCTTCCTCCTCATGCATTTTGCAGAAAAATCATAGTCTGGATTGATTTCAAAGGGTACTTCACCCATGCCATCACAACAGTCATTTCAGTACATGTGATTATCCCAGCTCTAAGACCCGTTTTACAGAACAAATGTGGCTGCCTTCCAGTGCATGAACTTTTTTTAATGTAAACCAGCCACACTTTATAGTGGATTTTGCATGTAAATTATTTGTTTACTTAGCAGCCACAGTAATGTTGGAATAAAAGGTCGACTCAAAACATCAAAATTGACAAGACACAGCAGAAAAAGGTTACTAGCAGCCAGTGGTTAATCTCAGCTATCAAGTTCACAGCTTTGTCCTTTTGAACATGCAGTCTGGGCAAGCAGATAGTTGGATTTCATTAGTGAAACTTAATAAAAATTTAAAGATCATCCGTTTGGCCACCAGGGCTTTTGCATAGGCTGATAAGGTGAAAATATGTGGAGCCCCAGTAGTCTCTGTCATGGGGCTCTTCACAGGTTCCACAGAAGATCCCTGATGCTGTTCAGTCACATTCCCCAGCCAGTCGGGTTTTCTTTCCTTCCTCCATGCCAGCAGTGGGGAGTGTTGATTTGGTGCACTTTTACGATCCTATTTTTTCCACATAAACAAGATCATCCATCTCCCTTAAGGGGATGACCTCGGGTGCACTTCTGCTTTTAACCTTGCTTTTCACCAGCTAATTCATTCTGCCTCAGCTCTGACCCAGTATGTCTCTGTACAGCTCTGGAACTCTTTCTGGATCTACAGGTCTTGGTAGGAAGTGAGTGAACCTCTGATGCCTCCTTGATCTTGTTCCATCACGGGACGTCCCATCTTTGTTCAAAGCAACAAAATAAAATGAACCTTTCTCTCCATGCCGATAGATGTTAGAGGAGTAGGTGTTGTACCAGTTTTCTTCAAATTGCTCTCTGAAAACACATTCTGCTGACAGCTTCTCCTGCAGAAAGAGAGGACAACAACGGATGAGTTTTAGGGTGCAAAATGTGCCACCTACTGGCTGTGGACATCATTCTTGAAAAACAGAAATATGTGTGTGCCAATATGTATCTGTTCAAAGGTGTATACTTACAGAGCCGTACAATTCTCCCTTGCTGTTCATGGCAAGGTAAAGGCCACTGTCCACCCCTTTGATGCTGACGAGTCCCACAGCTAAACTGATGAATTCCAGTATACCTGCAAACACACATTACATTACATTAATTAAACAATCATTAATCAATTAAGCAATCATTAGCATATCTGGCAACATGGAAATATTAAATAGCAATTCATATTTGGTATAATAGAGCACTAGTCTTGCTGACAACGTTTCAGTTTACTAAATTGTGTCTGTTCTCCATACAAATTCGTAGAGTATGTCCATCAAATGCCTCTGACAAGTTAGGTTAGAGTGGTTTCTGGTATGAGGTTACAACCAAATCTCAAATGAAATGAATCAAGTACCAGAGGCGCTACAACCTTGCAGCGATAAATAATCTACCTTTGATGTGCCGCAACCTGCAGCTTTTTATCTTGATAGCTGGAGATAAGTTTGTAAAAGCGTCCAATCTAATCTGAAAGAGGAAACGTGGTAAAAAAAAGAAAAGAAAGTGCAAATATATAATATCTCAAATGTTGTTCCACCTGGAAATAGCGGCTGCATTCATGATTAGCGTTTGATTAAAGCAGCCTGTATTGGCATGGGTATTTCAAGTCACGACGGCTGTGACTGTAGGAGTGATGCAGCTATTTCCCCGTATGAGTTATAAGTCCTCTGTTATAACTCATGGCCACCTCTATTTTATATATTATTTGGTATACAATCCAGTAAGCTTTTCGCTGCTGTATGCTGATTATCACTATTTCCTCCCCTGTTTAGATTCTGTTTGTATGTGAGTCTGTCAGCGTCTCCACCACAATGATACCTGACAGTGTGTCAATCAGTCTGAAAATTCAAAATAGCTTTTCTATGCTCTTACTACTACTTGTGCTGCCAGAATTCACAGGCTCTGTACCGAATCTGCTGTGGTCTTTCCTGGTGCCCTGCACGGTGCCGTCAGGATGAATCTCCAGGTGGAACCCGGTCCTGCAGTACAGCTGCCTCCGCCTCAGAATCCCCTTCAGATGGCTGAGGTCCGCCAGGCTCCGGGACAGCCTCTCCGCAGACATTAGGTGCTCTTGCTGTTGTCCATGTCCCCCCATTATCAATCCGGTCGCCGAATTGTAGTCCACCGCCCCGGCAGGGGTGAGAATAAACTGAGAGCCAACGGGAGCCGGAACGGCACCAAAGCTGTCCAAAAATCCGTTGGCGAAGCTCCCAACCTCGGCCGCTGCCCCCATCACAGATGACACACCAGATCCTGTTTGCAGCGTAGGAGCTCCAAGTCGAGTTCCAAGTGATGAGTAGAGAGCCTCTATATGAGCAAGTGAGCGAAGGTCAAGCCGAAAGGCGAAGAAAGGGAAAAAGTTGACCGTGCGTGCAGAGAAAATCCCTGTGATCAGACTGGCATCTAATTGAGATTAAACTCCTGCGTTATCTTGATGTTGGATGAGTACGCATCCCCGCTTGCTGCAGCGTGTGTCCCCCGTCTCCTCTCTTCTGCTATTTATCCTTCTTTCCTCTCTTCTATTCTCTCCTCTTCAACTCGGGATACTCCCCCTTTGCTCCTGTGCGCACCAGGGTTTTCCTCTCTCTCTCCCTCTCTTTCTCACCCCCCTCTCTTGCTCTCTTGCTCTCTCTCGCTAAATTCACTTCAGCCTTTTATTTTTTCTCTCAAGTGATACCTCCCCCAGCAGCAGTGTGTAGCGCAGTGAAACCAGTGAAAACCACTCCACATTTATAGCGCACTGCCTCCTATTAACCCCAGGTTGCCTTTTATGCAAATATGGCCCGATCCCCTCTCTTTATGGCTAATTTTTGTTCTCGCTATTCTCCCGTCTCACCTTTGATGTTCAGTCTTAGCGCAGGGGCACGTGAGAGGAAAATTAATAACCACTAATAAAAATTAGCATGACAGGCGTATTTTCCCTTACTTCCCCTCAAGCCACATGAATGTTTCCCTAACTCACAAACGGACAAAATGTCATTTTGCTCGTGGACACTTTAGCAGCAGATTAAACAGATTAAACTGTACAGGTGTTTATAAGAGTTGCTGCGGAGCGCGCGTCTCTGCAACTTGGGTGTGAAATAGTTGTGGAGAGAAAGAAACAGCGTGTGCATGTCAAATAGGCATGAAAGTGATGTTGCCATTATCTTAAATGCTTTACATCTCAGTGCCCCCATTTCGAAATGGCTCAGGTGCAGAGAGAAAGAGGGGCGAGGAAAGCCCCCATTTGCGTAATTTTCGCACTCGAATGTTGATTTATTGCTCCTGTTTTATGTAACCCAGCCGCACATTTACAGCACCCGCACACACAGACACACACAGCCGTACACATGCACCCACACACACCTGTGCAAACGACATCACTTGACTGTCAATCCTTTCATTGATCTTTCCACGATGCTTTGAACAACACTGGAGCTCATATATACCCTTAATTGTGGTCTTACGAGACGAATCAAAGAAACAGAGGCTTCAAAGCGCAGGGATCTTGTAAGGGGATCAGGCAATAACAACCAGAAGACGGGAACGGGAATATACCTGTTTGAACCACACGCTTAGAAAATACCCCGACACTTGACACTGAAGGGCTGGGGGGGGGGGGGGGGGGTAAAATAAGTGCTATTTTGAGAGATAAAAACGGAGTTTGTTGTGGAAACAAATATTTTAGTGATCATAACAATGAACACGCTCCAGTGGGAAACGTTATACTGAGTATATCAGATTAATGTAAAATATCAGTCTACTATACTGAAGTTGACCGTGATCATGGCGGTTTGGTAATAAAAGCCTGTGGATTCCAAAAAGACGCTTTTTCGAAACACCGGCGAAACAGTCCTTTCTTAATTTTTATGGTGCGGCGTCATTTATTTAGCTCTGAATTGCTCAACACTATTTATCCTCTAATACAGACTGTGATTTTATTTAAACCAAGGGCACGAAGCATGGTCTTGTGTTCCAGATCATGGCATTGATTGGGGCAGCAATACAGACACATGGTCGTGCACACAAACGCACGCGCTCACACTGCCTCCCCTTCCCCTGGGAGTCCCGTTGATAAATGAGTTGAAGGTCCAGAGGTGTTGCTGTGCCATACTCGGGTCATTTTGTACTCATGTCAGGTCTTGCAGCATGACAAAAAGTCATATACCCACACCAATAACACGGGTCTACTTGTCACGCTGCAGGACCTGACATACTTATTAAGTACAAAATGTTTCTTATGACGCCAGTTTTCTGCACTGCCTTTGCACACGTGTGTGTGACAGACAAGTTAGAGGGCATCTATGTGTGTGGCGCGTGTCCTTCTCCCTCTTTCCCTCGGTTCATTAGTATTTATGACCAGCACAAAAAGAACTTTTTTTTTAAAGGGCGACAGGATCAATCGTAATCGCCTCAGGCCGATCTGGTCTAGTATTGGATATCGATTTGGCCTCAGTGAAGACGTCAACTACTACGCCACATCGTCCTGGGAACTGTTCACACAAGGCGCAAGTGATCAGTTCCCAGGACCACATGATTCGCTCCAGTGTAGGTTTTCTTTTACAACGCTGCAAGTGGGACATGGAGGGAAGCCAAGCATATAGGAACATAGCTGTCATGGAGGAGGAGGGTGACGATGATGATGAGGAGGTCCCTAGGGTTATACCCCCACCTCTAACCCCTCACCCACACACACACACACAATACACACACAAAGAAATCACAACCTAATCGAATGCCTGGATAATGGAATAACTGAATAAGTAGCCTAGAGGTTATTAATGCAAGTGGTCTCCAAACTAGGGTCTAGCGAACCCAGGACACGATTCAGAGGGCCCCATGAAAGTGCAGACTTTAATTTCATCATATTTTAATCTTCATAGGTCAGTCAGAAAATGCAGGAGAAAAAAAAAGAAAATCATATTTCTGCAATCTTTCGTGTATAGATAGATTAAAAATAAGTGACCTGCATGCAGATATGGTACTTTGTATCTACCTGAACCCCTATGAATACCTCTATTGTTGTGATCCAGCAAAATATTGAATTTTTTGTGTCAAAGTAAAGATTTGGAGACATTTTACAGCTTTTCAAATTGCAGTTTCATAAAAAAAATGTAACCAGTAAACCAGGAAACTTAATTAGGATTAGTCACCATGCTACATTAATGATGTTTGGGTTGTGAAGAAAATAGAAATCAAAGCAATAATTGAAGCGTTTAATATCAATACTCAGTCTTTTAAATGGTTGATTTCTATCAAGAGGTTTTAGACATTGTTTGATCTGTTTTCAGCTTATGGGCCAAGTGATCCACTGAGCTTCATGTGTGAACAGGTGACAGGCCATCTATTAGACTTCTTCCCTTTATTGTTTTAGCATCAAAGTCATCAGAAAAGCCCCATCAGGTTAACATTAGCCCTACATGTGAGGACTTAAATGAAGAGTTCATCTTTGATATTTGTTTGATATCTGCTCTTTTGGCTCCTTTGATCCATCACTTACAACTGGAAATTCGACACTACATTGACCCTTCGTGAATGACAAAGGCAAAGTGACAAATATCGATATCAATAATATCATTACTCATTTAGAGACACCCCCCCCCCCCCCCCAAAAAAAAAAAATACAATCTCTTTAATTTATTTCAAGATGTGCCCATGCTCACCTGACAAGATACTTAAGATGATACCGTGGAATATGTTTTACTGAGTCGTTTTCTTATTCTTTCCATGTGTGTCACAGTTAGTCTGCCAGCTGCCAGTACCTTATGAAGTAGTACAACTGTCTTTGCACATTTTTAAAATACTTCAGAGTAGTCGTTATATACTTCTATTAGGTTATTGCAGGCCTAACTTCTAAATGAGAAAACGCATATATGTTCTACTTTATTCAATGCCACTTTTCAGACGCACTAATCCGTTTAGAAAATAGAGCTGTCTATATATATATTTCACTATATTTCACATGCATTTTAATTTAATATTCAGTATTTTTGATTTTGGTGTAGGCTGTTAATATGGCCTCTTTTATGCGAACTGGATAAGCTTGAGTTTAGCTTCATAATAGTTTATCTCTCTGTGTTTATAATTGACCTTGGTTAAAATTAATCACTCAGCGAAGCATCAAATCCTCCGCGCTGTGCGGGACTTTGTTCTCTGTCATGCCAAGAACAGAAAGGCCGTAAATCTCGCGATGAAATCAGGGAAACGCGATACTTTTGAGCTGCCCTCAAAGTTACAATCACAGCAGCCAAGCAGAAGCTAATACCACGGCAGCAATGGCTGCTTTCCGCAGAGTGGCAGCACTGGCCGGCAAGCTCAACCTCTGGTCGGCGACAAGAAACGAGCTGGTCGGTGGGCAGACGGCCAATGGAAGAAGGACCTGGAGGTGTCTGGCAGCCGGGGTTTGCGTTGCAACGGGTGGCGCCGTACTTTACTTCTACAACGGTTTAATAAGCGGCGGAGGCAGGAAGAGGATAAGGAGGCACAGCATCAACGGTTTGCTCCCGTCCATCCCGACTGTTGAAGCCAAAGAGAAGGTAGGTGGCACAAACTGAGCTGCTGCAGATAACGACAAAACCGAAGCTGCCGCGACACACAACGAGGTGGTTGATTGTTGGTCGAAAATGTGTAACTGCTGACACACGGGGCTCAGTGCTCAAGACGGCAAAGAGCGCTGGGTATTTCCTCGTTTCCTTCCGCTAAGATTAGACACACAGGCCCAGTCAGACAGGCCCACTTCTCTTTCTGTAGCCATGGTGAGCTTGTTTTTTATAGAATTTTTTTTCTGGGGTGGATAAAGTGTGTCACTCATTCCTAGGACGCTCAGTGGAAACAGTTTGCTCACTGCTTGGCTGTTGGGCGATGTGCGCGCGCGCAGATGCAAGAAGGGCGCTCTCCGCTCGAGCTGGTGCTGAAATGACAGCAGGCTCGAGATGTCAATCAGACAGCTTTGTGCAGGTCAGGCAGACAGAAGTTCTCAGAGATTTCCATGAAAATAATAAAGTCATACATTAAAGGTTTGATACAATAAAACAATTTTAAAAACCCCACCATACTATAATTCAAAGTTCTAAAAGTTAAAGTTATCTCTGTAAATCATAGCACATTACAAAAAATATATATATTATAGTATTGAGTATAATTGTTGATTCACTCAAATGTAAAGCACTATAATAACTCATTTGTGATATTAGTATTAATAACTATGAGCCATATGATATCAGTAATTTGTATCTGAAACAAAGGTGTAGGAAGTACAACTTGAAGTGACTCATGTATACTTAAAGCATCAGTTATGCTAGGATGACCCACAATATAGATAAGGCAATATACAATTTGTTGTATATAAGCTGGCCAAGATATCAACACATTATTAAAACATGTAGTTGTTTTAAATGGATTTCCTTGCCATGCTTAATTACAGTCCTTCCATCCACTCATTTATCCATTTTCTTTTGATTGACCAGTTCAGGTACGTGGGGGGGCTGGAGCATATCCCAGTTGTCATATATTGAGAGGTGGGGTACACCTTGGATAGGCTGTTTTTGCAGGGCGAACACAGAGAGCCAGACAGCCGCATTCAGGTGGTCAGTTTAGAATAACCAGTTAATCCTAAGCATGACTTTAGACTTGCAAACTCCACACAGAAAGGCCCATAGGCTGGGTTTGAACCTAGGATTTTCTTGCTAGTGAGACAATGTTAACAAACCTCTGCCTCCTTCATTACAGTACTACATTAAATCTAATCTAAATCTATAAACCATAATGTATATGCACCTTCCCAGAAATGTAACTACACATTGCAGAAATGCAAACTTCAGCAAATGTGATAGTGTGTCTATGTGTCTATTTGGAAACAATATCCAGCATATCCACAGTATAATGAAAGAAATATGTTGTGTTGTATTTTTCATTAGCTTTTTCATTATGCTAATAAATGGTAAAATGGCCTGCATTTGTATAGCGCTTTTCTAGTCCCTAAGGACCCCAAAGCGCTACATTCAGTCATCCACCCATTCACACACACATTCACACACTGGCGATGGCAAGCTACATTGTAGCCACAGCTGCCCTGGGGTGCACTGACAGAGGCGAGGCTGCCGGACACTGGCTCCACCGGGCCCTCTGACCACCACCAGTAGGCAAACATGGGGTTAGTACTATACTAATATATTTGGCATGCAGCCAGGAGGCAGCCGGGGATCAAACCACCGACCTTCTGATTAATGGCTGCTCTGCCACCTGAGCTACAGCCACCCCATAAAATAGCTAATATTCTGCTAGTGTTTCAACTAAAGGCGTTTGTTTCTCCTTTTTCTCAAATTTTATAATGTGAGGGTAGAACAGCACAGATACACCATTACACAGCCATACATGCACACTACAGTGTGGATTGAATGCAATGCTTCAAATGACACTTTGTGGTGGTGATTTTAATAAGAGTAATGTTTTGAGAATTTTTTCTAATCAGGATTTCGTTTATCTGAACATAAAAAAAATTTTTTCCAAATGGGCTGAAATGATATCCTTGGATGTCTGTTAAGTAAGATAACAGAGACTCCCTGCCTTAAGATTTGTTGAACAGTTTTGTTTAAAGTCCATTTTTAGCCAGGCAAAATCATCTACATTTGTTTAGCAATTGTTGCATAGTTAATGATCAAGACTTTTAGCCATGCTTCAGAAGTCAAAAATAGGGCTGCTCGATTATGGCAAAAATGATAATCACGATTATTTTCACTGAAATTGAGATCTCGATTATTTGACGATATTTATTTAACCCTTTAAGACCTACCATAGAAACAAGTCCGCCAGACCTTATATTATTATTTTTTACATGCTGTAGTGCCATTTTTGGGAGCATTTCAAGTTGCTATACATCAATGCAACTGTTATAGCCCATATTTTAGTAATATGTATGCATTAAGTCCATAGTAATTACATTAATTTTTTTTTTACATATATTTCTACTTGGGGAAATTTAAGAGGCTTATCCCTCAAAACTTTAAATACAAAAAAGTTGCAAAAAATAGTTTCCCACCACAGGAAATTTATTTTGAGTGTCTTCATAGTTTTATTTTGGAGATACAGCAATTTTTATATACTGCAGGAAAAACAAAAAACAATCCTATGATGCAAATTTGCAAAGAAAACAGCATGTGCATCAAAACAAACTATTTCCAGCAGTGCAATTCGAGTTCTAAGCATCCCAGCAACTATTCAGAAAAGTATAGAGTCAAACATGACTTATAAAAACACCAGTATAGGCTTTTAAGGCCTACAAGTAAAAAACTACATTTTCCGCCAAAATGACGTCACTTCCGGTTTCGGACAGGAAATGGCGGACATGCGATAGTTTGCGTTGACATCTTTTTCATTGTGGGAAGTGTTACGAACAGCTGATCGGATCGGCAAAGCGTGTTTCTGGAATATTATGTTTTTGTTCCTGCAAGCGCTTTTTATGCAATTTTTGCAAAGCTTTATGTGGAAGGAAACCGTGACCGAGGACAAGCTGATGGCATAAGATGTAAGTACAACTCCTCCGGTTTCATATGCAAAACAAATTATTGCGCTAGCTTACGTGGTTCCGGTTCTACGGGGATTTAAAGGGTTAACAATAACAATGTATTGAATAATGACTTTAAAAAATAATGTAAAATAGTGTGCAAATACTGATAACAGTGCAAATGTTTGCAATATAAAAAATAAATGAAAAATGTAAACATCTATGCTTAGTGAACTTTGCAGTGTTGCTCTGTGGTGCAGCTGTGACACCGTAGCAAAGTTTACACACTGTGTCTACTTGATCCACGTCTGACTCCGCGAACCCATAATGTTTCCACACCACTGAAGTTTTTTTTTTACCTCTCTTTTCAACCAACGGCAGTCACTCTCCTCTCCAAATAACTTCTGCTTAGCTTTCCGAGCTTCCCTCGGGTCCTCTTAATTGTTGTGATGCGTGTTCAAAATGCAGAGAGGTGCGCTCGATTTGCCACACGGAGCAGCGCGAGAGTAAAGCACGAGGGAGGGGCTAATAATCGGCTCAGTCATTTTTAATGATCGTTGAAAGCCCAGATCGTAATTGTGATTAAAATTCGATTAATTGAGCAGCCCTAGTCAAAAAGCAATACTGAGCATGAAAAAATACTTTCTAAGGCTTTCTGAAGGTCTTTCAAAGTTTTTCTTTGGACATTGGCTACTTTTTCACTCATTTTCAGTCCAGGCCTTCTACTTGATCATTTTCAGAATTAGGATATAATTATTTCAAGCATAAAAAGAGGACCTAAATCAAGGGGTGTACTAGTGTTGTGTCCACACATAACAGGCAAATTAGCATAGACCTATTTTAAATTGTATTTTTAGTCTTATTGTCACTAGGAACCTGCCGTAAAAACACATAGCTTGTTGCAATTCCTTTAATTGAAAATATTAAAAAGCACCAACGATAACAAAGTATAACAGGCATAAAATTATACTTTTACACCAAAAGGTGATTCTCAAAGACCTGTTAGCAGAAAACTAAGCATATCTCACTATTTATGCAGTGCATTCTTAGCAGGCCTAAAATGGCAGGCCTAAAAAAACTATCAACAAAAGTTGAACAATATCTGATATTTATTAAAAAATCATACATTAAAACATTTCCAAAGACCCGACGCAAGACCTGAGAGATGCATCTAGTATCTCGATAATCTGTCTACTGCTTGCCAAAGCCCCATTAGAAAAGGTCTTAATGGAAGGGTGGCTGTCAAGAAGCCATTCTTAAGGAAGAGAAACAAGGAGAAAAGGGTGAGGTATTAAAATCATCTGGAAAGCATTTGAATGGCAATGGCGTCATTTATTCATCATCACAATGATCACAAATGCACTGTGAATCCAGTGAAGCATACCTTGATAGAAAAACACACAGTAAAACACTATCAGTCATGGATTGGCCTCCCCAGAGTCCAGACCTGAATATTATTAATGTAGTGGAGCCACCAATATCCAAAAAAGCTTTCAAATGTCCCTCAGAAAGCTTCCCTAAGATAGTATTGCCTTTCCAGCTTATGAGAATGTACAAACTCTGTTTTTGCCTTATATCCCACGCTTCCATGTTAGCATGTTTCAATGAATCATTGCAACTATTTAATTTTCCTACAAATTGGTTCTTTGCTAAGTTGTCTGTTGTGTGCAAACACGATACTGGTTCATCCCTTAAGTTAGGTGCTCTTCTAATGCAACAAAAAAAAAATTGAAAATGGTCAGGTAGAAGGCCTGGACTGAAAATTAATTTAAAAGCAGAGTGAAAAAGCAAAGAAAGGCATTGAAAGACCTTCAGAAAATCTGGAGAAGAACTGCTCACAACTTTTGAAAAAGATAAAGGAAAGCCTGGCTCCTTGGAAGCAAAATATAAAGAAATGGAGGGTGGCTTAAGACTTTTGCACATAATTGGCTATAGATACAAACTGCATTTAGTAGCTCATTGAAGTGGACAGTAGCTCAGTGGCACCATTTGCATATCTATCCAGATTGCAAATGTAAAATTATGTCTTCTCAGCCAGCAATGTTGCTTCTTTAGGCTACGTCCACACCAATGCGTTTTCGTTTGAAAACGCATCATTTTCTCTCCGTTTTGACACTGAGGCTACGTCCACACGTACACGGGTATTTTTGAAAACGGAGATTTTCCGTTAAAAAATAATCCCATCCACACATAAACGCAGAAATGAAGGAAAACGCTGCTAGGAACATGCCAAAGCAACAGGTGGCGATATATTCCTAACCGTGTAGAAATGTTGGCCAATCAGAAGTCTAGAAGCCTCGGTAGGAAATAGTAAACAAAGCTGGGGCGTAGAAGCAGAACCAAGTCGTATGTGTGGAAGAACAGTAACTGTGTGTGTATGTGTAAGAATTTAAACACTGCAGACAGTACAATTAACAGTAACAGTATTGTAGAAATTCATTGCACCGAAACAATAACGTGGCGCACAGTGTGACATCAAAAAGGCGCACACCTTTGACGCTGCGTTTTCTCAGTTTTTCTCGTCCACAGTAAATGCAAAAACTGAGTTTTCGAAAATATCCACCCTGGCAGGCATTTTTAGAAATCTTCGTTTTCAGTGACCGAAAACGCAGTTTACGTGTGGACGAAAGGTGCAAATGCATAGAAAAATCTGCGTGTTCAAAAATACCCGGGTACGTGTGGACGTAGCCTGAGATGGCGTTTTCCCCAAGGAAAAACGCAGCAATTTGAAAACGCTCTCGAAAACGAATACATTTGAAGACGATGCGTTTGCGTCGCAGTGTGGACAGGGAAAACGGAGACTTTCTAGAAGGGTGACACATTTTAGTCATGTGATGCATCATGTGACCAATTAAACAATGATAGCGGAGGACATTATACAGCAGTTGTTTTGTTTGCTCTCAATTTTGACAGCCCTATTAAAGATTAATATCAGTTTGTACATGCTCCAGATAGCTTTTCTTCAAATTATTTAATTCTTACTCGCTTTTGCAACTTTGCACTTTTGTGTTACTCGCAGCAACAACGTCACCTCATTGTGAGTCCATTTAAAAAACTCGTTGCTTTTCCTCAACCTTTTGCCGCCACGTTTCAACGATTCAAAGTAAATAAACGGCTGACAGAAATGAGGCAGGCCGAATCTTCTTGCGCTTCACACACGCTCAGTACTGGAACGTAAGTGTTTTCGGCCGTTTCAATGTGGACGCACAACTCTGTGAAAACAGCTGAAAACGCTAGTGTGGATGTGGAGCGTTTTCAGACGAAAACGCAGTTTTTTTAGTGTTTTGAGAGTTGGGGGTGTGGGTGTGGGGTGGGGAAGGGGGGCATTTTAGAAGATGCAGACATAAATTTTACTTTACTGGGGAAGGAAATGGAATCTGAATAATTTGCCTCAAAAAGTTGGATGACTCATCTGTAGTGACTGAACCTCACTGCAGCTATTCTGGTAAAAGAAAGCCACAGAGGCAGAGAAAAATATGGGGCAGTTGAGACTTGTGCTGAATGGGTATGGGATATATGTTCACACGATCATTTGGCTCTTAAAGGGTTCAGAAGTGTAAGGGTGAGTTCACTGGTGGCACAGAGGGTTTATCAAAGAATGTTTGAGATAGTATTTTTTAACATATGAAGAAGTATACCTGCAGACAAAGTTAATACGTGTAAAACTGGTGGATTACCCCTTTACAAAACCAATGTCTATTTAAAATAACCAATTAATATAAAAAATGACTTCTAGCAAAAGTTTAAATGCTAAGCCTGAGTTTTCTAGGTCATAAGAAAGAAATTAAAACCGTCCTATCAAAAATATAAACTAGAAAAGGAAGCTGCACACCTATTACATTGTATCTGACAAAAGAAGCTCCTACCAGTGTAATGTGTTACACTGTTTCCTGCCTGGCTGTAAGTGCCTTGAAGGTGTCTCAGATGGAGAAAAACAAACAAATATAGACCCCAAAATTACAAGCAAGTACATAACCATTAGAGCTGGGCGATAGAACGATAACGATATGTATCGCGATATAACTTTTACTCGATAGAGAAATTAAGCTATCGCGATAGACCTCGCCGCTCTTGTCCTCTTAAAATAAAAAAAAATAAATAAAAATAAAAAAAAAAGGTCAGCCAATCCAAACTAAGTAGCGCAGAGCCGAACCAATCACAGCCGCAGCGTCACGTCGCGTGACTTGTTACATACAGCACAAGTGCCAAGCCGCACGTGTGTTTGTTTGGGAAGCAGCCAGCGGGTAATGGAGCCAGCGCGTAATGGAGGAAATGAGTGTGCTGACTAGAAAAATCAACCGAGCGTGACCGAAGAGAAAACAGTTGACGGTTCCAATGCCGGAGAGATTGTCGAACGGAAGAGCCATAGAAGTTCCGTAGTGTGAAGGTATTTCGGCTATTTCAAGTCTGACAAAAAACAGAGTAGCGTGCACTGTAAATTGTGCCGAAAGCAAGTCTGGAAATACAATAAACTGGTGCATGCGTCACACTGCGCGCCACGTTATTGTTTCGGTGAAATGAATTTCTACAATACTGTTACTGTTAATTCTACTCTCTGCAGTGTTTAAATGCTTACATATACACACAGTTACTGTCCCTCCACACATACGACTCGGTTCTGCTTCTATGCCCCAGCTTTGTTTACTTTTTCCCACCGAGGCTTCTAGACTTCTGATTGGCCAACATTTCTGCACGGTTAGGAATCTAGCTCCACCTGCTGCTTTGGCATGTTCCTAGCAGCGTTTTCCTTCATTTCTGCCTTTATGTGTGGACGGGATTATTTTTTTAAAACGAAAACGGAAAATCTCCGTTTTCAAAAATACCCGTGTACGTGTGGACGTAGCCTCAGTCTCTGACTGGAAGCGCTAATTCGTCATTCGGCTTTTGTCAGACTAAAGTAACTGTTAAAACTGTTTGAAAAGCTAAGCTATACAACAAGGAGAGATTGAGAATTTCCTTTTAGTTCTCAGTTTATTTGATATTGACAAAAGTTAGTCAGTTTTGTCTGTTCTTCTGTAAAACAAACTAAGATTTATTTTTAGAATTAATATTTTGTTTCTAAGTGGAATTGACAATTTAGTAGTCTGTTTCGTTTGTTCTATTTTGAAACTTAAACGCTTTAGCGGCTGCCTTTTGTGTAGTTTGCAATATTTGCCTTTATTTATCTGAAAAAGTCTCATGTTCCTTAAGTACATCTACCCTGTTGAACTTATTATGGGAAATAAATATTTAAATAAAAACAAGCTGCTGATTATTTCACATTTTACTTGTGAGCAACGGCACATTTAAATCTTACAAATATAGTTATTTGGCTTATATCGTGATAGATATCGTTATCGCCTGAAATGAAAAAAACATATCGTGATATGAAAAAATCTCATATCGCCCAGCTCTAATAACCATCCAAGGGTACACAAAGCCTGTTGAGATACAGTCTATCTTTTACAAAGGTCAAAGACAAGAAGTAACCTGAAATTTAAGAACAAACCAGAAAGAGGCACAGGTCAGGCTGCTCACTTGAAATCACAGCTGCTACAAATTACAAGCTTTGACTTGTGAAACAGTTGCCATAATCAGCCGTGTTGTGGTTGTAGCTGGAGACTGGGATGGACCAATCACAGATGGCAATTGGACGACAAAGAACAGGTTCAGGCACCAAAGCAGAGCAGCACACACTAATAGTTAACCACACATGGGAGGGAGCCCAGCAACCTGGAGTGGTAATACACCTTATATATAAAAGGGTTTATGTACCCTAAATGGCACTGTAAATGACAGAATGGTGCAGAATAGTGACATTAAAATAATAATGGTAGTGGTGCTTTTCCACATGTGCAAACAGTCCTATGCTTTCATTTGTATTGTTGCTTCACTGTGTTTAGACTCAGAGAGAACAAAATAGTTGTTGACCTGCAAAAGCCACTTTTTTCGTTCAAAAAAATGTTTATGGATCAATAAGTCAACTGATGAAGAATCACACCTATAAGCAGAATTGATACTGGGATTTTTGGATAAAATATCATCATTATTCATCCAAAAGTTTAGCAGACAGTGACAGTTTTAAGCGTGAAACTGAGCAGAAGGGTTACAGAGCTGCAGCTGCGAAGGGAACACACAACGTTGCCCGAGGGGAAAACACCTGGAGCATCTGCTGAGCAGTTGTGAAAAGACAACAGAAAGTTTTAGTTGTAGTCAAGACACAAAGCAGTGAGCCACACTGAATCTACTTTCTAATCTCTGTAATTTAATTGGTTTTTCTTACATTTCTTTTTCATGTTGTGCAGCATGGCATGTGAACCTAGCTGCCTTTGCAAAACTTTCTAAACTTCATTCATTAGTGAGAGTTAAAGCCATGGGTGCCTATGCTCTTACTTTTGAGTGGGGTGCATTCCCATGAAGCCAAGCACTGATCTCCAATTCACGCTTTCAAAAGCCCCCCTTGGTGCAGGCATCATCAAAGCTTTATGAATGAATCTGTATGCTCATTAGCATGTTAGCTGAGCGGAACCGAAACCACTGTGTGCTGGGGCCTGCAGCTAAACAGGTTTAAATATGGAAGCCTCTCTGTTAATTATACAGTTTCACGCAGTATAGTCGGTTGGTGTAGAAGCTCTCCTACTCTGCAGCTAATCAAGTTGAAGCACTGGCTGCTTGCAGAGAGCGAGAGAGAGAGTGAGAGACAGATGCTAATCAAGTAGAAAGTAGTGACAAAGTATTTTTGTGCATGTGTGCCCATTTTCCCATTACTGCACTGTGCCAGCGGCGCTCGCTCTATTTATAACCACAGGGAGCTAAATGAAAAGAGTTGATGCCAAGAATAGATGAGTTTCCTCATTATAGAAATTGCTTTGTGTGCACAGAAATCTGTCACAGGTCGCATTCACATTATGTCCACTGTGACACAAGTGGAACATTAATTGCTTATCCCTGATTTTAATCACTTAATATGAGAATTAGGATAGTTATTTAACAGTATAAGTGGAATGCATATACTTTGTTTTGTTGTTTTTCTTTTCTTTATTATGGGTTTTCTCTGCAGGCACGTCCATTTGACTTTGAGGATGGAGATGTGTACATGTCTTCCCATGAACATCGTTTCCGCTTGTTCAGCTCAGTGGAGTATGAAGGACAGCTGTACATGACCCCACAAAACTTCATCGAGTCGGTTACCATGAGTGAACCGAGAAGTACGTATGAAAAAATAGCTTGTTTTCTGTTGTTCTCAAAATTGTGTCTCCTTAAGACAAAAATATTTGGGGCTTATTTTATCTGCTTAATCTGCATATATGACATGTACCCAGAGTACTTGACTGCTTCATTTAAATCAATCATTTAACACAAATTTATATTCTGCTTTTGATGGGACGTGTATATATCTCAGCACTGCAAAGGATTGCTTTCACAGGGGAACTACCAGAAAATGCAGTTTGTAAATTTCTCCCCTCCTCAACCAAGATCCAAGGAGGAGGGAAGTTTATTTAACCAAGAACTGAATGTCTTGAGAATATCTTTTACAGGGGTGTTAAGCATGAACCTAAATTGTCCTGAGGCAGCAGTGGTCACCACTAAACCATCGTGCTGCTGGCTATTTCTATGAAACACATAACCAAACAATATCATCAGCTGTATCTTCACAGTCTCTCCTATATCCTATTATTGAATATTATTAACTCCATGGTCTTGGACTGTAGCTGGTAGACCTAGTTCTGCTCTGCAGTCTCAGTGAACTCTGCATAGTGGCACATGAACCATTTGTCCACCTGGTTCAGGTTAGGGTGGCTTCCAGATCTCTGGTGCAAAACAAGGTCTACTCATGCAGTCCAAAATGGTGGAGTTGGAATCTGTCCAACCACGGCCGAGACTGAGCAAACAAGCTGGCCAGTGAGTCTTCCCGTAGGGAAAACACAGGAAGGGGGCAGGGCTAGCTGGTTGTCCACAAATAAATTAGTTCTGTCAGAGTGCTAAAAATAAAGATGGAAAATGTGCAGAAAAAATGCTAAAATCAGTCACCACTGTAAACTTCTATGCTTCTTTTGCCATTAAAAACTTTTATTTATATAAATACAACTCGAAGTGCTTTGCAATTCAGCTGCAAGGATAATTAAATGTTTTAAAGAAAATCTATAACAGACAGACTTAAAGACTTGTCAGTTAAAGGTTAGATTGAACAGCTGAGTTTGAATGTTCACAGAAAGTTATCCACCAATCAGTAGGTCTGCTATTTAAAAGCAGCGTTCCACCTTTTTGTAATAGCTAACACTGACATCTAAAGAGGCTTTCTGTCATATTTTGAAACATTTTAATTTAGTTATGCACATGATTAATTGACTTAAATGTTGCTGCTCTTGCTAATCGGTGCTAGAAGTACAAGTCGATTAAATTAATCATTCATTTTTAATGAATGAACATGCCAGCTGGGTCTAAAGTCTTATGCAGCTACTCTACACAAGCCTAGATGGCAGCGCCTCTCTCTTTTCAATGAGAAATTGTAAATATGAAAAGTAAGACAAATGACTGCCTTACAAATCGTTTCTTCAAATGGCTCTTAAGTACACATAGTGTTTGATAAGGTAAAATAGCAACCTCAGAGGTTCCTGGGATTCATGGAGAAACATAAAATGATAGGAAGTCTATAGTGTAGGACGGGGAAAAGCTAATTTATACTTCAAGAATTTAAGATATAAATTACATTTAAATTTAAGCAAGATTTGATTGGATACTTGAACCCTTTGTTTTTATAATTTAATTGACAGTGAATACCTCATGTTTACTGATCCCTGTTTGGTGGTTGATTTTAAATATTACATATGTATTTCAGTGCCAGGTATACAATTTTTTGCCATCTCTTAAAAAACTTTAAAAATATGGTTTTAAAACACATCTTTGTAATTTCTGTTGGCCCACTGTCATTTGTAACAGATTAGCCCTGGCTGGCTTCTTCAAAGCAGGTGGCTTTAAAGCTATTGTTTAGTCTGTGGTTAATGTTAGTCAGACACACACATTCCATTTGCTCTCATGTACCCTTTCTCTTACCCTGCAAATATCTAATCTGGAGAATCATCTTAAAATTTTCCTGTGCGACCACTGCTTTAAGTATCTCTTCACATGTGGAAGTTATCACAAACAAAAAGCTGCTATTTATTTATTTAATGGATATATAATTGCGTTGCGTGCAAACTGTGCACCTGTATGTGTGTGTTTACATCTAGCCTTGGCTCGCTGACATACGATACAGCCGCACATGCCCTCTCGGCAGCTGACATCCTCGAATGGCCCCTTTGAAGTTGAATTAGATGAACTTTGTTGTATAAAACAGAACAAAAGTAGTATGTGCTTTTACAGGGACATTCCACATACTACAAAGACAAGCACAGGGCACTTGAGATGGTACAAATGGGCCTGTGATGATGACAGTGTATATAAAATGAGTGTGCCTGTGTGTGTGTGTGTTGTGACTGTACCTGGCACATTAAGACCCATTTCTAGATCACACAGATGCTATCTGACTGAGCCCACCCAAACTCTCTTCTCCTCTTTCCCTTCTTCTTCTCTTCTCTTTTGTCTCGTTTCCCTGGCAGGCAAGAGGCCCTGGAGGTCCCTGACAAAACAGGTGGGAAACACACTCTAACTGTTTTTCGTGCTCCTCTATATTGCAGACAGACATCTGTTGCATGTTACATCTAAATCAGTATACACTGCAAAGTTTAAAACCTATTTTCCTAGTATTTGTCATGAGTTTCTGCATACAAATGTCATGATTCCTCATACGTATGTATTGCAGATTATCTCTAAGTTCAGCAATAATCAGGTTTACTAATTTAAAATCCAAATGTAAAAATGTAAGTGCATTAAAGAAATACTGTATGCAAAATACTGAGGCTCTGAAAATTTCATACAGCACAAACAGGATCTTTAGCTTTATTTAAACTGTAGATCATACCATTGAATGTGAAAATACAGGATATCGCCACATCAGTACTCACCTGGTTATAATCTCAGTACCCTGTGCAGTTTTCATGTTGCACACCCTCCCACACTCATGAAAGCTATGGCTTGCTGTTTGGCTGGCACTGGACAATGGTCACTTAATGCAGGTCTCCTGTGTCTTGCGGGCTATAAAAGCCGGCCCAGGTGAACCACTCAGTCTCTCTCTTCCACTCCACCTGACATCAACTTATTAGCAATCTTTGTGTCTCGGTTAGGTTATGTATAATAAATTATTTTATATCTACGTGAGCTTCTTGTGTGAAATCCCTTTTTCTCACCTTCTTTGAGCCAGTTTGTGACACAGTTTACATTAAGTTTTATTCATATAAACTGTATATAAAATCAGCCACTTTTTAAAAGTCTTGTGTTGAAGGGTTGCATTATTGTGATCCTAATTTTTTAAATTTGATAACATCCATCAAATCTGAAAGGGAACCTGAGGATGCTACACATGCCCGTAATACAGTATCTTATTAATAACAAGATGGCTACATTCTGAAGCATAACTTGTTTAATCTTTTGTTTAACGTAAAATCAGACCATAAAATAGATTTTGAAAAGGATTTGAACATTTAAACAGTGATTTTAGACACAAGTAATTTTTACATTCTTTAGATGAATGCTCAATCATCCAGGTAAGTAAATCTCCAAAAGTTGATTCTGTTTTTTTTTTTTCCTAAACACTGTGTTTCTGTGACTTTTGAACCCCAAAACACACTGCGCCAAAAATTGGTCCACCCCAAGGATCGGGTGCCCCGACACAAACACAGTAACATAGTGTACGCTGTTAAGTGCCAGGACGATTGCCAGGATTTATACATCGGGGAAACCAAACAACTTCTGGCAAAGCGGATGGCACAACACAGAAGAGCTACCTCGTCAGGCCAGGACTCTGCAGTCTATTCACACCTACAGGCCAGTGGACACTCTTTCAATGGAGGGGGGCCTAAGGGTACATCTTTCACCATCTTACAATGCTGTGATTGCAGCCATTCCCCAACTCTCTGTGAATGGTACTGGTGGCCATTGATCAGTGGGCTTCGATCAGTGGTTGTTGATCAATGGTCATGAGAATTTGCATAATTAAGATGAAGGAACTGACCTCCCATTTTCCCTTCAGTGGGCTGGTTTTGGTCATTATGCAAATGAACTGGGGATTGGGGAAACCTGCAGTCAGCTGAGACTGAAGAACTTGGATGAGTGACGAAACGTTTCTCCCACTGAAAACACTACGTCCAGATAAACAGAATCAACTTTTGGAGGTTTTTACATTTTTGTTAAGTGTTGTAACTTCTTTTTAAGAATCCATAAGGAAATTCTTGTGCTGCTGGAGTGTGAAATCTAAGAAAAATGCAGACTCCACTCAAATCCTAATTCACAGCACCACAAATGGTCAAAACCTCCACAGGCTACTTTTGGTACTTTATTTTTTCTTTCTTCAAAGCAGTCTTTGTGTCAATTAAAAAATATATATATACATACATTCCTTTCTATACAAGTCATATAAAATACCACATTAATAACAATACTAAAATAGTTGGCCTGCCAAGCTTTTTTTTTTCCTTCTTTCCACGGCATGCTAACCTTTCCTGTTTGCGCTGGATCGGTGTGTGTAAAAGTTGAAGTTTGAAGTTAGAGGTCTGTGTTTTTAGAGTTTATCTTACCTTTTTATTGTGTGTTTGTATGTGTCTGTAAGGAGCTGGAGAAGATCCTATCAGACACTCCTCCCGTGTGGAGAGGATCCTCCAAACTATTTCGCAACCTGAGAGGACGAGGTCAGAGAGCGTACACACACACACACACACGCACACACGCACATACACACAAAACAGGAGCAAAATACCTTTTCACTAAATAAAAAAAGGAACACACATGCACTGTACACAAAACCCATTGACACTGTTTTCTCTTTTAATTGTTATCAGAGCACATAAGTAGGAGTGTAAGAGTCAGATAATAACAAGGTCAGTGAATGTCAGTCAAATAGGACTCGGTTTATATGATGAGTAAACATGGTAAAGTATTTAAGTTTCTTCAGCTTTCAAGTTGTTAAAGATTATTTAAAATACTGAACAATTGTTTGCTGATACACTGTCAGAGAATTTAATGTTGTAAAAATCACGACTGTCATTTTAAGACCATGTATATGTATAATGTCTATTCTCTATGTCTGTATGTTCCCTAACTCCTCCTAATCAGTCACTTTAATCAGTTTGAATGAAACTTTATAAACTGCCTAGAGCACCACGATTATCATTTATTTAGCTTTTGGAAATTATTTTTAAAACACACAAATGAATTGAGTGCTAAATATAATACTTTGTCCTCTTATAAGTCATATATATTATGTGTAGTAACTAATGTCAAAACAAATTGTGACATTACATTCACATTATGTATGTGTACATTGTTCGGAAATACATTTTGGTAATCAAAATTTTAGTGCAGTGACACTTTGGGTTACTGGAATGAGCTGTCATGCATATATGTAAATAAGTGTGCATCAAACAGTGACACTAATAGTACCTGGGATTGATTGCTTTGTCTTATACAATAAACATGTCGCCTGCAAAGAAGAATAGATACAAGTATTTATTATTCATTTGTCTGGTGTTTATGAACAGCCATTTATGCCATATGACTACATAAAAAGATATTAATGAAGATAAAGAGAATAACATGATAAATTAGCATATATGTCTGTGTTTTAGGACAGGAGCAAAGGGGCGGGGTTTTTGCTTGGATCACTAATATAATTATGCATCCTTGCAATTAACTTAATTATCTTTATTATGTATTTTTTTTCTTTTCATTCAGCCCGCAAATACCTAACAGAGGTAGTAGAAATCTAAGAGGTATTCTTGCATCATGTTATATTTCTTAGGTGATACACCTGCATGACTGTCAGGGTTCTTACATTATTATACAGTAACTGTGATGACCTAACTGTGCTTTTGTGCACATTTCCCAGTGCTTGGCTCTCAGTGTGTGATAAAATCATACTTGTGAGTTGTGTGTCACTGTAGGGGTCTCTAATCCAAGTTTGTGCCATGCTGTTACTCCGTACAGCTGAACAACCTCCTCTCCTCTCCTCTCCTCTCCTCTACAATTTATGCAACACTAAAAGATAGAGAAAAGCTCACCCTAATTAAGCATTTGCCTCAGGAGTATGTAACAGAGGAATAACACAGTCTGGGACTGATTCCCTGTAGTGATAATTACACAGATACACAGATATACACACACTGGGAGATGCTAAATATAGCAAACCATGTGTGATGCATCCCCTCTCTTCCTCTACCATAATAACAAAGGTATATTCTTAAGCTTGTAACGTTTGAGTGTGTTTGATTTAGTCTACAGGGACAAGTAGCCAGGAGGGTGGTCTGCTTCCTTTTTTCATCAGAGAGATGGAGGGAAAAAAAGAATAGAGTAGGAAAATCAAATCAGGGAGTGAAAAGGAGATTTAAAAGGAGAGTGGGAGAAATATAAGAAACAGATGGAGTGTAAAAGATGGGCTATAAAAGACAAACAGGCAAAGTAGACAGAGAAATGAATATGGTAAGAGAGGAAAAAGAGAAAGTTTGTAAACAGAAACCTCAGGGTAATCTATGGTTATTGTACTTTAACCATTCATTCCTGGTGGAGCACTACTGAGACCACACACACCATCAAGATTTAACAGGGCTGATTTTTTCATTCACATACAGTAAAACATTCTTGATTTCCAAGGTTGGTTTTTTTTTGGTTTTTTTTACATATTTCTCATGTGTCAGAACATCAAACAAATTTAAATGTTAGACAAAGATAACCTGAGTAAATACAAGCTCGCGGCTGTAAGAGACGCTCAGAGCAAAGGCTCCAGCCATCCATTCCAATACAAACACATCAAAGTATGACTAATAATTCAACAATAAAATAGCTTTATGTTGTGGCCATCACATTGTGTTTTCCAAAGTGATTTAGGATCTGAAAGTGAACAGATTTAGGGTACGTAATGCTTTTTTCGGTTTATTTTCATTTCACACGTAAAACACATTTATACATTCATTCCAACTTGCTCTCATTCCCATACCGACAATTTGTCACAGTCGTTGGTATTTTACGCGTCAGGATGAGAACGTGTTGCAAAAAGCAACACATCGTGCCACGATATTAAGAAACAGCCGAAAAACAAAGTCATTGACATCTATCAGTCTGGATTTCAAAGGGTCACAAAACTACTGCATATGTTACCTAGATTTCACAAAATTCATACTACTTTTTTTAATTCAGGTGCTTTCAGTCCCATTCCCACAGGTGTATAAAATGTGTGGCCTTGCATGCATTTGTAAAAGAATGAGTCCTTCTACAGCGCTCACTGAACTCAGTCGTGTCACTGTTGCAACAAGTCAGTCCATTAAATTTAAATCCTATATTTTCACAATCAGCTGTAAGTGGTTTTACTACAAAGTGGAGGGATTTAGTAACCATAGAAACTCAGCCATGAAGTGGCAGACCCCATAAAGTTATATAGCGGGGGTCACCGAGTGCTGAGGTACATAATGTGTAAAGCTCCAAAACTCCAGTGACATTAACATCAGCACACAAGCTGTTCTCAGGAACTTCATGACATGGCTTTTCAGTGGCTGAACAGCTCCTGTGGGTGTGATGTGTACGTGGCCCAGTACGTTTGAAAGTTGAAATCGTTGTAATGTCTTTGGATTTCTGAGCTCGATAGAGTTGAAAATCAGACAAAGACTCAAAGGGGTTCACTGTGTCTGTGTGTTAATGTCAGAACACACTACATTAATTCATGATTGATTAATTGATTATCAGTTATTTATGACTACCACAGTATGGGTAATGCATTACTGTGCTTTAGAAAAATTGACTGTGTAAGTATACAGTAACATGCTGGGTATGTGTATCGCAGATTTAACACAATGTTAATCCATGTTTCCATCTGTCACACACAACAGCTGAGTAAATATTCCTTTCATAGTACCAGTATAAAGCATTTGTGTTAACTGGGAATGCCTTTTTGGTTTTTGACTTTCTGACTTTGATAAAGTAAGTGAAATGCCACACATTGGATAATTAAATCTAAAATAATTTCAGACTGCAGTGAAAATATAACTGGAAATATAGTCAAAGCAGTAAAGACTCATTGCAGTCATTTGCATTGCCTGTATGCAACATGGAACATTGTTACCTGTGCCTAATATGTTAATACTCATGTGACACATTCATGTTTTCCATTTAAAACGGTTTATTAGTACTACTGTAATGTCATCATGGTTCACATGTACTTAACTAACCCTTATATTTGTCTTTAGTTGACCTGCACAACAAACACAAAATTTAGATCTTCTTGGGCTTCTTAATATATGCTATTCTAGTGAGTCCATAGCAGATGTCCATAATAGAGGAAGGTGCTTTAGTATTAACATATGCATTGATATAGATTAAGTTAAATAAATTTCTCTGGAGGTAAATATCAGGGTTTTTTGAGTTAATAAAATTTCTTGGGGCTGATTCAAACCATCAGATTTGTTATTATTGGATTACAATGGACTCTTAACATCTTTAACCCACTGACAATTAAAAGAAAAGGAAGGCAAAATCAACAAACATATGGAACATATGTTAATGTTAAAACTATTGGAGAGGACATATAATGCCTGTTTACAGCCCTTTCCATCATGATTAAATATCACCTTGAGATCAGTATTAATCCCTCTTATTCTGTGGTATATCACTGAAAGCATGGGAGCGTAAACACACAACAGACTGTATTATAGAAACCTGAGTAGCTTCAATTTTGTATGCTCTAGTCTATGCAGAGCTCAGGCTACATGGGGGAAAAAGACTTCAGTTCCAAACCAGCTCCTCTACACAAAGCAGTCAAGCATCAGCAAAACACAAGGCTCACACTGACTTTAACTGGTGTCGTGTTCACCCTCACACACTCATGCATACATACACACAAATGGGGGAGAAGTCTCCCGTAACACTCAAGCGAACCACCCTGAACTATCTGAACGATCAGACAGAAAGCGAAAAAAGAGGGAGAGAGAGCGTAGATGGAGCTGCAAAGATTCCTGAATGTGCCTGAGGCAAGAAAGGATCACCTCCTGAAACATTTTTCACTTGCTTATCCAAACACAAGACACATACACACACAGACACATGCTAGCCTGTGTCTTTACTCTGGACACTTGGGGTGTAGAAAAAGAATCGGTGTGTGGCCAAATGGCCGCTGGCAGCTCCGCTTTGAGAAGACACATTTTAAGATGCTATCTCCATGAAAGGAAGGATTATGTGTGTTAGTGTGTATGTCTTTGTGTGAGGCCCACAGTCTTTGAACATCTGTAAACATTGTGAATGTGTGTATGTGTGTGTGTGTGTGTGAGTTGAATATGACCTCTTCCTTAACTCTCTCTGTCTTGATCTCATTACCAGGCATCATCTCATACACAGAGTACCTGTTCCTGCTCTGCATCTTGACAAGTGAGTCAATTCAGTTGCACACATTCTCCTTTCACTTAAACTCATCTGCACCTTTTTATCATATCTCTTTCACCCAGTTGTTGTTTGCATTATTATATTCTTATTTTTAGAAAAATTACGTGACAAAGCGAAGTGCGCTAAGTACATATAGAAATTTAAAAAATGTTGATCTCACAAATGCTGTGGTTTTCCCCTTCACCTTAGGGCAAGACAAAAAGAGACAGAGACAGACCAAAGATGAAAAAAATGTAAACGTAAGGAAAGTTGCAAGAACATCTTCTCAAAAGATGAAGAAAAGTAATAGATAAATTTCTTTAACAAAAGAAAAAAAGAAAGTGGCTATAAAATTCCATAAAGTTTATTCTTTTCATCTGGAAGCAACAATTTCAGTACTTTCAGCACTCATCCAAGTGACCCAGTCTCCCCCTAACCTTACAAACAGTCCAGCTGCATAACGATTGAAAGTAGCGCCACTGCATAACAATGAGCAATGAGATCAGTTTCATAATGGTTGATATGCAAATTGGCGTGACCGTTAATCAGTAGCCTCTTGCACTCTTCACAGACAGTTGGGTAATGACTGCGATCAGATGGTTAAAGATTTTCTCTAAGGCCTCCTCAATTCCAACATTGTCATTCCCTTTTCACATAAATGTCCTCCTTGGCTCCTTGATGATACCAGCGTTCCTCCCTGTCCAGGATGTGCACGTCCTTGTAATTGAAAGCGTGACCATTGGCCCGTGTGTCTAAGTGGACTAAAGAGTCAAGGCCAGAGGACGAGGCTCTTCTGTGTTGCGCCGTCCACTTAGCCAGAGGTTGTTTGGTGTCCCCGGTGTATAATTTACAGCCATCCTCTTGACATTTAAGAGTGTACACTGTATTGCTCTGATGCTTGGGGGTGGGCCAGTCACTGGCATAGCATGTTTTAGGGTGTTTTACAAATATGGATCTCAGCTGTACTGACACATAAGGGATCAATAAAAAGTTGTTTCTTTTAATGATTTTTCCACAAATTTTAATTTTAATTCAACCTAAATAGATGATGGATGAAGTTATAGTGAATAAAAATAAGCATACTTGATCTTAACTGCTCAGTTTCTGCTTGCAGGGGGCTGGAGTTTGTCATAGCTGCCACAGGGTGAAAGGCAGTGCACACCCCCACACCAAAAACCATAAGACCATAATTGAAATTACATTTTACTTCATCTCTTAGACGTATGACCAGCATGTGAAACTAGTTTAAATAGAAATTACTGTCTTTTTTTCTTTTTCTTTTTTTTTTTACATGCATGCTTCCTTGTTTGGCCTTAAAAATGGTTGAATAAATAGAATAAAATGTCAAATTGAAAGGTCAGTCTGTAGCAAATGTATTTGTTCTGCTATTGTGTTTTTTTTTTAAATAACTTTAACCTGGTCAACACTTTAATGTTTTCTTTGGATAAGCAGCTATGTTTGAAACTGTGGCTTCATTTAAGTCATTCTCCCTCCTATTGATGCTTTGAGACACTTTTTCCACTTACTATTTATGGATTTCAAATTGCCTTTAACAAACACATGCACACACTCACCCTATGTGTTCCCTTCTCTGTTCCCCAGAGCCTCATGCTGGCTTTAAGATTGCTTTCAATATGTTTGATGCAGACGGCAACCAGATGGTGGATAAGAGGGAGTTCCTAGTGGTGAGTCGCAGATATTGGGAGAAAACCTGAATTTACATATTAATATTAACCCTTTTTGTTACTCCTTTTACTAAAAAGCAGTGTTAAAGAATAGCTTTAGTATTAAATAACAATCCATGATTTTAGAGTGGACAAAAGACAAAACCTTACTTTTGAAAATCTAATTTTGACTTGTACCATGGTGTTTTAATGTAGTTTATTAAATTACTAAAATTAAAGAGGCCCTATTTTGCCCATTTTCAAGTCAATATTTTAATTCTTGGACTCTTATAGTACAAATATGTTTATGTGATTTACAGGAAAAAGGATACTAAATCTTATACATCAAATGACGGGCTTTAGTGCAGACCCTCAGTTCATCCAGTGTCACCCTCTGACTCATGATGTCTGGTTTTTGAAAAGTAAAGATTGGCGTACCAGAAATCCTCATCTTGAAGCTTTAAAAACAAGATTGCACAAATCAGTCCATCCTAGATGTTTTTTCCTTGCCTGGTTGTTTTCTATGTCAGTATTAGCAACTATAATGAACTTAACACTGTTTATGAACTGTCAAACCAGGCATAGTAGAAACACTTGAATTGTCATAGATCACATTTATAGATCAAATGTCAGTATGTCAAATCTTGTCTACCTTACATTACTAAAATGATTCCTTACCCACTGTGACTTGGGCTGTTACAGTACTACAAGCTCAATACTGATAAATTTAATACCTGACATTCTACCATTTTTGATATCACAGGTCAAAACTCCCCAAAAAGGACAACAAGATTTTTTGATTTTCTGTGGTAGTGCTGTGCTTCTGGTGACTTGGCTCCACATTTTTGTTGCTAATCGAGTAGAGTTGGTAAGGCAGGCTGCTCTAGTTGATGTTAGACTTTTCCTAGCTTCTGTCTGGGATTTTTAAAGAGATTTAACAGTTTTTAGATACAAATAATTGTGCTCTCTGGTTAAATTAACATCACCATGTTACAGATGGGCAAGATTGAGAACATTTGCTGCTACTACCTTATTGAAAACTTAACAGACTGACAGCTTGAAATTAATCTTGATTCTCAGCATGTTACATTACGTTTGTAAACTCAGTAAATCATTTCAGAATTTGGACTAATGCTTGGTCGTGTTTCAGCTTTATCTGCCTGTAAGACTGTTCCTCAAGTCTCATGCAAGCATCCTTGCGCTCTCAAACAATACATTCACAGATTGCATCATTTACAGAAGTCTTTTCCCTATTAAAGTGTCTCCATCATCTTAATCAATAAAAAAAACATTTGGCCAACATTGTAGTACCCTAAGCGAATATACTATTATGTACCTTTATTCCCAGTGCCTTGAGCTTTAACTATATTTTAACGTTTAAAGCAGTTAAAAAGGTTGACTTTGAATTTGCATCTTCTAAAGGCAGCTTATTACAAAGCTGAGAAGACTAACTGTAGGATTTCTTGAGGGCTACACATGTGTTTCTTTCCCTGTGGGATAGAACTGACACGTTTTCAAGTCAAAACACCGCTGCAGGCATGAAGGGATCAGAATCTCTGAAGGTTGGTGGGAGTGGGATGGCACATCAGCGGGAGGGAGTGGTAATGATTTAAAATCCTGTGGGAGCAGGCAGGTGTGGGACAGAAAAAGATTCTCACATTGAGGGTTTAGATACAGATTTTTCTGTTTTACATGTGATATTGGTTGTCAGAGTAATTAAATATTCTTAAATGGAAATTGAACAATACCAGTGACTATTGCTGTCTTTTATGATCATATGCTCTTAGAGAGCGTTTATGTATCTGTATTTGTGTAGACATCAGGTTGCTGTGTTTGTGGTTGTGCATTTTTTATTTAACTCTTAATTAATTATAACATTTATATTACAAATCTCGTTATTTTATTTCAAAGAAATTAGTATTTTAATTTAAATTTGAATAAGTAAGTATATAAAAACTTACCCGACACTGTAGTGTAGAAGCAGTTTTTTTTTTTTCATATTGAATTCAGCATTGATTTTTCCTTTAATAACACATATGCATAAACATAAATCACTTCCAGAGTGAAACCTGAATACTCCCTTAATCATGCTGCCAAAAGACCATTACCTGAATGACATCATAGATGTGCTTGAAAGAGTGAATGACCTTGTTTGAACTCATTTGAGCATTTCATTTTTTTAACAGCGTTTTAGATCTGACTTTGAATTGTCAATGAGCTCCTCGTCTTTTCTCTCATTACAGCTTCAGGAGATCTTTAGGAAGAAAAACGAGAAGAAAGGAAGGAAAGGAGATGCTGAGAAGTCCGCGCAGTTGGTAAGGAAGATGGTAACGGGGTGTGGGGGTGTATGCTCAGACAAGCATGGGTATTACTGCTAATTAACCTTAATGCTGGCAACAGTGAACCAACCATGAATAGTCTATGTGGACGTGGACTTCATAAATGCTTCTGTTGTTAGTGGGGTAAACTTAAAAGACAGGTAAACATTAATGTAAACTTACTTTACATTTTAATATATCCATGAGTGTAAACTGTCACAACACCTCTTACCATTTAGTTAAGGTTGCTGACAGAAGTGCTGTGTCACACTGCGCACATGGATTTGTTAAAAACGATCATCATGATCGTCAAAGTTAACTGTCATTTGTATTCATGCAGGTGTGAAACTAAACCTTTCATGTAACTAGTTTTGAGTGCATGCTGCCTCGTAGAAACTGTTTGGTATCTCTGTGACAGTTATCCCTGCTGTGGACTTGGTATATTTGATTTATATATATGATAGAATATGTGTCTTTCTCAGCACTTTATGCGATTGAGTTTTAGAAATAACACCAAGCACCTCGCATTACTGCTCTCTTTGTGTCAGAGTGTATATGCAACTTAATAACTATCAAAGAGAGCAGGTTTGATGAGTTAGTATTAACTTGTCCCATCCCACATATGTGTTGTGCTACAAACAGATTAATTAAGGTAACTTACAAACAGATAAGCCATTAGGTATCTTGTGCATTAGTTATAGTAAAATGTTCTCAAGGTAAGTTTTTCATGACATGATTTGCAAAAGAAATATTTAAAAGCTTCTTATTAAAATCTTCCTTTTGTTACTTATCTATATCTTATTGATTTTGAAGTAAATCTTTCAAACCCAAGTTTACTAAGAACCTGTGTAGATGTGTAAGCAAATAAGAGATAGAGATTTGTTGATCTAAGCATTGGGTATCTTACAGAACAGTCCTGGTTGTGCTGTTGGCTCACAGGAAATACTGTCACTGAAAAATGAAGGATATGTTTCCCACATAACTTATCTCTTGAAAGTACATGCTTGGTGTTAGGCACAGTGTGTATTCTAAAATGTAATCATAGATGTGTTGAAAATGGCACATCCTCTTTCCTTGCATGTACTAACATGTCTTTTACCTTCTCTCCTCCTCTCTGACTGCATGCTCTGTCCTCTTCTTTCTCTTCCTCGTGTCTCTCTCTGTGTGTTAGAGTATGCAGCTGTATGGATATCAGGTTGCCCCCATGAACAGCGTAGGTATCCACATGGCATAGTCTCGTTTTCTGCTTTTTAGATAGATAAAGATATTTATGGAGCAGAGAATAGGCTGTTTTTATTAGCTGGGTCAGTTCAACAGCTTTATTGTTTAGCAATCAGTCAGAGTAGAAACCTTATGGTAACAAAAAGCTTAAGTTTTGTGAAACCATGTGAGAATATGTTAAACTTTACCTGTGTGGAATTATATTTGTGTCAATAATAATGTGAAATAAAACATAATCATGGGCAAATATTTAAATTGAACACAGTAAACTGAACCTGTCAATCACAGAGGTTATGAGGTCACTTTCAAAGTGACCTTTTCCCTTTGGGCTCTGCCCTCCAAACTGTCAAAAGTCAGAATCATTCAAGCGAGACACAATTCAGCTTCGAGAGCAGAGCCGGCCAAGACAGCATGAATCTGCTGCAGTGATTACCAAGGAGGTATTTTAACATTTCCGATGAATATTTTTGGGCTGCTGTGTGGAAATGAATAGCTGAAAAAATATAAATGATTTGTCTGTGATTGTGTTTTAGCTCACCTGCCACTTGTGACACATATATATTTCCATACATCTGAACTGTTTCTCAGTCACTAAAACATTTGCTTTGCAGTCTGTGTGTCACCATGCCTTTTAGATACAATTATTAAGTTTAATGTGAAAAATTAGGTGACAAGAGTTACATCAATCATATCTGTTCATTAATTATAAGGACACACCAACCCTGCCAAGTTTAAATTAATATAGATTGCCAGGACCTTTAAATATCACACATTAAATCACACATTAATGGCCTTTATTTTGCGTTCAGTTTAAACATTCCATATAATATATATATATGCAGCAGAGTTTTTTAATACACTGACTCTCTGGAGTCTAAAAACCTTAATAAAAATAAAAAGGCCTGTCATTCCCTTCTGCTCCTGATGATGGAAAAAGCCTTAAATTTGACCCAGTCCACCTAATCCTCTGTTATCAGTGAAATGTACTCTGTAAGCTACTTTGAAGGATGAATGTAAGAGAAAGAGAGAGGGAGAAGGGAAAAATTCAAGAAAGGTTGCCCATCTGTCAAGTCAGCTGATTGATTGATTGAGGGATGATTAATGGACAGACAAAGAAAAGAGTAATACATTTAAGGGGTCAGGAGAGATGAACTCTTACAAAAAGAGAGCGATGTAATTTAAAATGACCTGAGACCCTGTAGAGCTCTAAAGACAATCAGACTCCATTTTAGTCCTTTTTAGGACATGTGCTGTATTTTTTGGCAGTATTGTTTGTTCCTGATGGGGGAAGTTTGTTAATATAAAGATATAGAAGGAGATTTTTTAGGGAAGGAGGCCAAGGGTACATACAAAAATATGTTTCTGTTGTCTGAACAAAATCATATTTACATAAAGAACACAAAAAGGTTGAATTTGTCTGTTGAGCCTTATGAGATCGAAAATGAAACAGATTTTTACCTCTCAAGGATGAATATTTCTTATTTACCAACCCTGTGCAAAATGCTGATAGATTTGACTTATTAATTGTATGTAACCTGATGAGCTCTAAGTCGGGAAACAATTATTAAGGCATCAATCATTAGGAAATAGTTGGAGATTGGCTATTGGGTATCAATGATGATGACTAAAACTACTGAAGCTGCTGTACAAAATTTTGCATATTAATGAATAATAATCACGTGTGACATTTCTGAAATGCTTTATATTATGGTTTAAATATTTAAATAATTAATTATACTTAAATTCTATATGTTTTTTCCTGCCTGGATTGTATTAGAAAAGATTTGCATAATTCAAAGTTCAAAATAATCCTTACTTCTGTTATTCTTGATGCAGCCGAGAAAAACGAGAAAAGCAAATTTAGCTCAAAAGCCACCATCCTTTTAATACAGCTTTCTTTTAATTGGTTGTCCATTGCAAACAAAAAATTTGAACAGCAGGTGAGCGGTGCTTCTGTGATCACAGCCAGAGCCGTGTACTTTAGATCACCGTATTAAGGACATTGCCTCCCTTTTAGCCATAAAAGCAGAAAGAAATGTTTAAAACTGAATGTTTTGGGTTAGGGTTCCAAGCCTGAGCTTTTCGCTCACAGAGATCACCAGGACCTCATTATTTGAAACATTGGACATTTAATTATAGTTCCATTTTATCACTTTCAAGTGCTTTTTTGTACCTAGTGTCTGTTGAGATGTAATGACAGTGACTGTAGCTGTCTGTTATGAGTAGTAATTTATATGTGGAGTGGAAACGGCCTGCAGTGTAGTGAAAATCAGCAGTGTGCTGTCAGAAACAATACACTACCAGCCACTGCTCTCTCTCTCTCTCTCTGTCATGCTGTCTCACACATAGACAGACACACACAGACAGACACACATATGCACTCCTCCTGTCACTGCTGTGATGGATAGCCGCATTGTCGCACTGAAGTTAAGAGCATTGCAGGGTCATGTTAAAATGGCTGCTGTTGCTTTCTCCCTGGAGAGAGAGACGAGGTGGGTGGTTAGAAGCTCAGCACCGTGGTCAGCCTTTATTAAGGTAGAATAACGTTTGCTAACAGAGCCAACTGTTGCTATAGAACTGCCTAAAGTACTTATTTAATAAAGAAAATGTGCTATAGGGTGACATCTTCATATATTTCTTCTTTAAAAACATTTTTTTTTCCTTGTGTTTGTTGCTGAGTCAGCAACATGAGTGAGTTATAGCTTCAGTGATTTAAACAGAATAGCACATCCATCATCATCCTGATGATTCCCTGTTGGTAGTATCCTTTCCTTTACCTGTAATCTAAACCTAGCTGCAGAGAAGCTAGCTATTTGTGTATGCCCCTTCCTGTTTGATGCTAACATGTTTTTGTGTTTTTTTATGTTTGAATGGATAGGGTCTCCTTTATTGAGAGAACTAGTGAGTGCCATGTGACACCTTTCCTAAATATCCACCTGTATGTTCACATATAAATTCAGAGATATAATCTGTGTATGTTTACTTATAATGACAACTGATTGAATGGGTAATGGACGTTTATTTCCTGTACTGGTTGATTTGGAGGTTGACTGACCCTGGCCCTGCTTGACCACTCCTACAGGTGCTAAAAAAAGACAGTCAGGAGTTTGTGGCGCGGAGTTACTGGGACGTTTTGAGGCGAAGCGCCAGTCAAGTCCTCTTTTCTGACCTGGCGGAGGTACACATACCCAATCGTCCACTGTTCCTTCACCCCTGCATTCATTATCCTTCACTTTTTTCCTCATTCTTCAGCACCAGATAGTTCACATAGAGGATCCAAATACCCCCACACGTTCACAAGAAATATGTTCCATCAAGCTGGCCAGAATCAAACTCGAAATCCTATATACTATATAATACTTTTCCCTGAGAATAAAAGCTTTACTTGAAACACACACCCCAGTTATTCTCCAATCTTCAGAGAAGTCATGTGTTAATGGTTGAAGTGCAAATGCACCAAAAAAGTTACTTTGAATCTTCACTCTAATATAGTCATTTTGGGATTATTGCAAAAGCTTTGGTCGTTCTAACTTTTATTCTGGTTTGGCTTGATAGTGATGATACGTTTCCTTGCTTTCTTTCTTTGTTTCCTAGATGTTAGAACAGAAATATCTCATCATTCTTCCCAGCGTTCCTTCCTTTGTCCCACAGCATTCTTCTTTGTTTTTCTTTCTAAAAATAGTAATAATTTAATTTTAGACTAGTGTAGAAATCATCACTGGTTTTTTTTTTCAGTGTGAAATCATGTTTGTTTGGATGAGTTCTAAAAGAAACATTTAAAATCGGCATTCAAGCTCCAATGTTTACCTTTAATTTGTGAGAAAATATCTTTTTCTACTCGACACACTGTGGATTTGAATGAAATAATGTGAGCATCCTCCAAATGTTTCCTGTTTTGCTCCATCCTAAGTCATTTCACTCTGTCTGTGAAGATATTTATTTACTTTTGGATTATGAATATTTTGAAAGACTTTAGCCTTTGTTGTTGATCGGTACTGATCCATTAAATGACAAAGATTTTAATGTCCTTTTTTTAATAACTTGTCTTTTTTTCACCTTCTTTCTGTCTTCATTCTGCTTCATATGTGTATCTGTGCCTTGTTATCTGTGCCGTGTTGTGACTAGTGGCGTAGCTTTGGTGTCAGATCATTCCCACATTGCGCCACAAGTGTTTAACAAGGATAAGACGGTTGACTGCAGAGCACATACAAAATCTTTGTCTCTTTATCACTACAAACTTAAATTCACGCAGTAGAATTCATGAGGAGTTACAGGACAACATCTTACACTATGATTTACACAAAAGGTTAACATTTGGAAAAAAAAACAACCTGCAAAATCCCTGGGATCAAAATTAAAACCAGATGGTGAGCTGAACTAATCGGAACTAGCAGGCATCCAACCTCATCCTTATTTTTTTAATGCACTATTCCAAGCTAGGAAAAGGCGATGATAGAATAATTGCTGAGACATTACCTCAGAAGCTTTTATGCTCTTTGGATCCCAGAATATCTGTTCATCAAACTGATACTTCTTAACATATTTCATGACTGGTGGTTTAACAAATGAGCTGTCTCAATAAATCAAAGTTAGTGTTTCCAGTTATTTCTACAATTGCAGCTTAAAGTGTCTTCCTGATAGTACTTTCTGAAGACTGGTAATCATTAGTAACAGCTAAAATAGTGCTAACAGACTAGCTCACTAATGACAGGTTGTCTGCTGTGTTGGCAGCGGAAGCTGAGGTTGAGGTAATGACAGTGAAACATAATGGGGTTGACCTTGTATTTACACCGTGCAGCCTTTCATCTGCCGGGATGTCAGACGGACAGAGCAGGAAAATCAGACATGGGGGGAAAAGAGTAAGGATTTTTTTTAATGGAGGGATATATTAAACATAAAAGGGATTAGAAATGATTTAGGATTAAATTAAGTAAGAAAAAAATGTGAAACAGTGACAAACAAGATGACAGCCAGGCAAAAGATGTAATTCAAAGAAATATAACATATCTTTAAGGACGCGATATCAGATAAGTGGAAAACATGAGGGTGAGGAGCACGCGAAGGAGATAAAATCAGAGTAAACAAATGGGTGAAAAAGGCCAAAGGAAGATGACACAGGTCAGCAGGCAGAACAAATGTTCAGGAACAAAGTGAGTGAGAAGAAAAGAAGTTCGGGAAGTACATTTGGGTGAAAAGAAAGAACCAGGTTGTATTTAGAGAAAGATGTGTTTACTCAACAGATTAGTCACCATTATACCTCTTTCCTTTTGTCTGGAGAAGGAGGGACTGACTGACAGGTAGAAAAGGAGGGAGTGTAGGACCGAGCAAATCACCTCTCTGTTTGTCAGGTGAAGGAGGTACTGACGGGTAGTGTGAGGTGAAAGGAAATCAGCGTAATCAGAGCAGGGGGTGGGATAAGATTAAAGGTATGATAAGAGATGTGAAGAAGAAGAAAGAAAGAAAATGTGGGAGATAAAAGTCATTGCAAGAAAATTGAACAAGCCATGAAACGGAAAGGGGGGGTTGGCTGTTTTTCCCCCTGGAAGGTGTGACTGACTGACAGTCTGACTGACTTGACTAAAGACCCACAATGAGCTCTTCCTCCGGAGTATTACTCACAGATGGGGAGGGTGAGGAACAGCGTTTAGCGTTTACATCAGTAATTACTGTTTTTAGCCTCAGCTTCGTGATCAAAGACTGCACAAGCTCACAGATAAACACACAGATGGACAAATAGACACATGCATGCACCAGGTGTTGGCTCGTGCCTTGTGGGCGTGGTAACGATTACGTTGTCACGGGGATGATGAGCTCACACTAGTACCGCCACACTTCCAGGAATGATAAGCTTGTTATGATCCGTTTGGCATTACGTCGACAAGTTGGTAGACTGATCTGGATGCTTGAAAGCCTTTGCTATGACAAAGTTATTGCACATCACAATGACAAAATTCTTTTGGTTAGACATGTAAGAAAAAATAGCTCTAAAATTTGTAAGGGAGGTAGGCTCATTGTGATTATGGACTAATTAAAAGGTGGCTGTAGCCTCTGCGCCATTGCTAATTTATTAGCCAACTTGTGTTTTTAAAGCTGAACACTTTGATCGTTGTCATCTAATCTTTTTGAAAAACAGACATTACAGGTGTTACAATTTGACTGTGACACCAAAAGATACCAAATGGAGAAAGATACCAAAGGCACAACTTGCTTTATCATCCTTATGGACACTATTTGCAGCCGTACTTTAGAAGATGAGCATCTTATTGTGTTCAGTAAGAATCGAAGCTAGCAAATAATCCATTGAATTTATCCAGAAAGGGGAATCGAGGGCCATTTACCCATAGATGTCTACACTTTTCTTTTTTTTTTAAATGTATTTATTTATGCAAGTTTCAAAATTTTTTACACATTCACAAACAGTGGGACAGAAGAACACAGACAATAAAGACAATAACAACCAAAAAAAACAAAACAAAAAAAAAACAAAACAAAACAAAAAAACAACAGAGCAACAAACCACACAACAGGGTACACGGCCAGCACTTATTAAAAACAGCAGAGAAGCAAACAAAGCATATGTCTACACTTTTTGATTTTTTAGCAACCAAAGAAGTCGCCCCGTGCTGGCTGGTAGAAGAGATTACACTTAAAGAGACTTGAACATATAAGATGTATTGGCTAAAATAAACTTCTTTAAAGTCTGTGGTCATGGTGAGGGTACACATTATTGATGATCTAGCATCAAACAACATTATAAGACAATAGGTTACCATGGACTAAACATAAATAATCAAAACTTTAGATCAAATTGTTTCAGTGCTACTACTTTCAATTTCAAAATATCTGACTGCAACTTTATTATTACTTTGGTCTAGCTCATTTTTTAGCAGCATCGGGAGCTTCTTTTGTGAAAAATCTTAATTAAAGTTAATGGAGGAATTGGTAGTGACCAAAGTAGTGGTCAAAAATCTCTTAATGTAGCTTTAGTAATTAATTTTTAACCACATGTTCTATTTTTAACAAAGCTCAGATAACTGGTGTTATATCCTACACCCACAGTGTACAATCAATCTAAGTAATCTAAGTAATTTCCCTTGCTAGTTTGTACACTTCAGTAAATATCACTCCAACCATAGTGTATTCCACTCATTTGCAGGCTTTACTTCCTGTAGCTGTGGATCCATCCTTTTTCAAAATATATCTTGAAGACTCCTGAAATACATTTAGTACAAGTCTTTGTGCAACAGCTGATAACTCACTGCAGCGGTGAATAGACACCCACCAGATACATAAACTCCTCAGTCACAATAGTTTTGAATAAAGATAATGCGAAATGATTTCCTTGTTTTGAGTTCAAAACAACAAAACAGAATTAAGGGAACTCCACGTGGGAGGGAAGAGAGGCAGAGACACACCACCTGGATACTGTCTAGATGTATGAACAGCTCATGTGTCATAAAGACAGTAATGCGTCAGTTCAGAGATAAAAGAGCAAAACAAATTTTGTCCTGTTTGTCCGTAATCAGAGACTTAATGAAAAGAACGTCTAGTAAATGAGACACAGAAAACTTAGACACAGCAATGATAAGTCTGTAATTGTTTCAGTTTGTCTTGTGTTTACACAAAGGAAATCTTCCTTTGTCCCTAATCAAAGACTGAAAGACCAGACTCTTAAGTGAATCAGCAACAGACCAAAAGCTAAGAGTGGTCTTACTACAGTGTTTACTTTTAATGCTTGTTTCTCACAAGACATTTTTATTGTGTGAGTTACCAGTGTGGTTCCAGTTTAATCTACCATACATTTAAGAATTTTACTGCCTTGAACATCTGCATCTTCCTGCAGCTTATTGTTAATATTGTGCATTGATGACCAAAAGAATCTGTAATTGAAACACGATTTACTTTAACCAGTAGAGTTTTTAGTTGTTTTTATTAATTCATACATAACAACAATTTAATAAAAGCCTAAAATGTAGCCCGGTAAATGCCCAGCAAAATTCTAATGACTTTTGTCACATCAGTTGTTTTTTGTAAGATCACTTTTTTTCATTCTTATCCGTGGGGATGGTTTCCTCTCTATCAGAAAGACTGCAGCTCACTTACAGACATTTCTGACTGACTGAATGAATATTCACTGTGTGAGACCAAACAAATCACAAAACAAATCTTGATATTTTGTCCCTTAAATAAACGTGTGATCTTGTTTCACATTTTCTTCTTGTCCCACACTGGATTTTAGGATTTTACTCTTGAGGTAGAACCACGAATGGCATCGTGGTGATGATGATATTTATGATGATGACTGAAATGCCATAAATGCTCCTTCTTAGAAGGACATGAGATTTTATTTAATCTTATGTCTGCGTATTCCTCAGCATGGTGAAAGATTGGAAATGAAGGTTGGCTGGGTGGGGCATGACAGGTCAATAGAGAGAAGATGTGTATTTGAATTCCTCTCTTTTTTGTCCTGATGCTGCCTGATTCATTTCTGGAACTGCTCAAAAGTCACCTTTTTCTGAAAGATACAAGTATGTTACTGTGTATGAACAGAAAATAGTGAACTAAATACTTAGATTAAGTTTCTGCAAAGGCTTAAAATCCTAATTGTGTCACTTTGCTTTAAACAAGGTGTTAACCAGCAGATTAAAGCTAGAGCAAACAGTCGAAACAACCCAAAGCTCATTGAATGGATTTTAAATGACCTGGGTCACAGAGTCAACACACACTCAAGGGAGACTAGAAGGATATGCAACCAAACACATCTGATGACGGAAAAAGGTGGAATCGGCTCACAAAATCTCTGCACTTGTGCTTATGTGGTTTTTGTTTAGTGTTGCTTTTGGTGACTTGAGGTTCTGTTTAGGTGTGTCAATGTGGCATTTGCGAAGAAATGCATGGGATGTGTCTTTGTCATGTATTTGTCTGTGTTGCACTTAGTTGCTCTTCCACAAGTCTTCTTTTCCTTTCATGTCTTCTGCTTACCTCGTCTGTTTCTCTGTCCTTAATGAACTCCACCTGTTTAAAGTGTTGTCTTCCTTCCTCCTGCATTCTTGTTCACCTCCACCGTTACCTTCACACTGGCTCTGTGAATGTAGGCATGACTTATGATCTTACCGCCTTCTCTTTATTTGGGCTGATACTTGAGTACTCCTTAACATTGTATCAGTCTGTGTTTCACGCTGCTACAGCATGACTACTCACCAGTCTAGACTGCATAGAGAATGATTTCTTTAATAGATATAATCTGACTTCCCTTCTTTACTTACCTGCTTTACTTCAGTTTGCTTGTAAATTTTTATTTGGCTCTTCTGACTGTTTTTCACATCATATTATGCTTCCTAGACTGGTAAGTTTGATTTCATGATGGCTGTTGACTGTTTGTCTGAGCTGATGACTGTGACTGAAATTTGTGATGTAATTTGTAATGTAATTTGTAATGCTCATCCAGTGCACGTTTTGCACACGTGCAATAGAACCCTGCTTCCTGCTAATCTGGCACAGCGGTGGCCATGTTGGTCTAATGATGGACTCGTCCTTCTCCACCCATGACGCTTGAGGTTTGTCATTTAGTCACTGATCGTCTCTCGTATCACTCTCTCTCTCTCTCTTTGATAGCGAGCAGATGATAGCATCACAATTGACACCACACTACTGGTCCATTTCTTTGGGAAGAAGGGGAAGGCAGAGCTTACCTTTGATGACTTCTACAGGTACTAGAACCGAAAGAGTGCTAACGCTAACAGTATTAACCACATGGCAGAATGGATGATTTATAGAACAATTCTCTTTTTGTCTTTTTTACTGTCCTTTCTTTCTATTTTCAGATTTATGGATAACCTCCAGACAGAGGTGTTGGAAATTGAGTTCCTGACTTACTCTAAAGGTATGACGACTATCAGTGAAGAAGACTTTGCCAAAATCCTGCTGCGATTCACAAACGTGGAAAACATTAGTGCCTATCTGGAAAATGTCCGCCAGTGTATACCTGATGAAAAGGTACAGTATACATGTGCGCACAGTTATTTACTGGACAATTCATTGATCAGTAATGAAATAATAATGAAATTCTTCCTTCCTGTATGGGAGCTTCTACCTTCTAGACATCTAGAGTACCTGTAATTTCAAACTGTTGTCTCTGCCTGAGGCTGTTGTGGCTTTCCACACTTGAGCGCTCAATTGCTTCACTACATGTCACACACAAAAACACACATTTCACTACACTTTCAGTTGCATCTATCTATCTATCTATCTATCTATCTATCTATCTATCTATCTATCTATCTATCTATCTATCTATCTATGCTATCTATGCTATCTATGCTATCTATGCTATCTATCTGTGCTATCTATCTATCTGTGCTATCTAGCTAGACTTTGGCATGTAGTCCTTATGCAACCCGTCTCTATTTCTGTCCCTGCCTTCTTTCCTTTTCATGCTGTGGAAGAAGCAGGAGGTTGGTCTCTGCCTCGTATAATTCACAACCTGCAGTTACAATCTGTCAGTCTATCCTGCTATTAAGTTAATTTGCCACCTTCTCTTTTTTTCTTCATATAAGCAATGTCAAGGTTAAGATACACAGCAAGCTGTTGTATTTTAATTATTTGTATTTATTTTAATCTACATTTCATCATGTAATTTAAAAAAAAAAACATTTAGTTATTTGATTAATAATATTTTATCTTCTGAATTATGCATCTGTTATAGGGTTACAGCAAGTTCACAGCAAAGAGCATGAGGTGCACCTCACAACCATTTGCTCAGATGGACTTTGGTTATTCATGATATGAAATACACAATATCCTTTATATCCTTTGTTAGTGCTGGGTGAATGCTCAATGTATGAACACATGCCATCCCAACAATTAGACTGTACATTCCAATTGGTTTTCACTTTATGCTACTTTACGGAGATGAAACACTGCAATGTGTTTTACTGTTTTTTTCAACTGCTTTGGTATATTTCTCCAAACATATCTGAAGGTCACAGAAGCTGAAAAAATGCATTTCCTTAAACAGCTCATGCATGCAGAAAAACACTATAGTTAACCTGCACAATTCATGTGTCTCTGACACTGAGTGCCAACAATACAAGGCTAATATTTTTTCCAAGGATTAGTGACAACTACAGCATGTCCTAGTGACTCTATTCACATGCTGATTTCAGGGGCGCAGTGTTTTACATTCTAATTTGTAAAGCAAAAGACCTATACATTTGCATAGCACGTAAGGAAAAACTGACTGACAACACAGCACTATACAATGAACAGAATAAAACTGAAAATCTTTTGTAGTAGAAGGAATCATCTGAACCTCTGCTGAATTTGTTTGTCTGTTTTCTCACAATTAGAGAATTGAAGAGTCTCTCATTTTTATGGTAGTTCCATTTTAATGGGCAGAGACAGAAAAAACACATAAGATCTCTTACACTCAGTGTTGGGGAGTAACGGAATACATGTTACGTATTTAAAATACAAAATATGAGTAACTGTATTCCGTTACAGTTACCGTTTAAAAAGGTGGTATTTAGAATACAGTTACTTTGCTGAAATAAAAGGATTACACGGTGGTATTTTCCTGTTTCATATGTTCGGCTATGCCCTCTCTATTTTTGGTTTCCACGCCCCAAACAAAAGGCGCATTAAGAGGCTCTAATGCCTGCGTCTCAATCTCGCGGCCCATGTCACCTCTACTTGCAGCCCGCATAATGATGTGAATATTTAAAAAAATGATTCACAAAAATGATTTCATATGAAGGCAATAGGCAGAGTGTTACAGGCATAGCCCTAAAGAATGTAGCCTCATGGGCAGTGTAGTCCGTGCTGCAGGGAGAATGAACTGCCATACCCTTGTGTGTCTGTGAGCGCGAGGAGCGAGTAAAAGGAAAAGTACGAGTTGTCACCGAGCAGAAACGGGAGCTGGAAGCATGTATATATAATAATAACAACTGCAGCCAAAAAGAGTGCCTGATGAGCCCAGTTGTAAGTAAGCTATTAAGACTCGACTATACACTTTTTTCGTGTTTTTCTCCAAAACAATAAGTTCAGTTGGAGCAGCCTTTCAACGCACAGCAAACAACCAAGTAAAGCTAGTTTTCGGCCACGAGCCCGACACAAACCTGACTTATTAGCCAGAGGTCGCTTTACTACGGTTCAGAGCCGCGGACCTGTTTTATATACGTGCTGAATAGTTTTCTATACGAGATCGCTGCAAAAAGTGTAGCCTTACCTAACGTCAACCTGCTGTTACTCATTTTATATTAAGATTTAAACATCTGATTGGTATTGGTATGGCGAATAACCTTCAGTAAAAGTAATAAATCACACAGCAATAGTACATTCATGTAGTTGTAAAAAAGCATGATAATGTAATAGGTAATCCAAAGTATTCAGAATACGTTACTCTCATTGAGTAACGTAACGGAATACGTTACAAAATACGTTTTGGGGCATGTATTCTGTATTCTGTAGTGGAATACATTTTAAAAGTAACCTTCCCAACACTGCTTACACTTACTCTTATTACTTACACTACTGACCTAAACATGTGGACAATTAGCTGGACTATTCTGCATGTGATGAGTCAACACAACATTTTATACAGTAAAAAATAAACAGAGTTTTTTATTCCAAAAAGAATCAATAAGTGTTCTGCTTAGTGATTTGCCAAATTGTATTGAAACATTTGAAAATGCCACTGTATAGAGAGCAGCTCTTTCTGAATAACAAAATGCTGTAAAAGATTTCTCATACGAACTTTAACTGCAATTTGAGAATTAAGCCAAAGCCACTGAGGAAAACGAAAAATTTTCCACATCATACACACATACGATGGTTAACCCCATGAATGACTTCTTACGTCCTTCATGAGGCCATGTCATGGAATCGCTTGAATAATCATTTAGCTTTTTAATTTTTCAGACAGATGACTAGATGCACTTTGAGGAATGCTGTATGCACGCCACTTAAATGCACCTTCACAGTCTCGCTCAAACGATATTTGTCATTTCCAAGCTTCTTTCTGTCCAGTACCTCTCCCTGCAGTTGTTTTGTTAACTGTTTCTACTTGTGTTTCAGGGAATCACCTTTGATGAGTTCAGATCCTTCTTCCAGTTTCTCAACAACCTTGAAGACTTTGCCATTGCCATGCAGATGTATAACTTTGCTGCACGCTCCATTGGACAAGGTATTAAAACTGTATTGAGCTTGAAATGCGGGCACTGAAGGTCTCTGCTTACACTCACTGATGCTGTGTTTTCTCCTTCAGGTTTTTCACTCAGCTGCACTTAGACAAATGATCAAAGTCATTTTTACTTTCTCCCCTGATAGATGAGTTTGCCAGAGCGGTGTATGTGGCCACAGGGCTCAAGCTGACACGTCACCTTGTAAACACCATCTTCAAGATCTTCGATGTCGATCACGATGACCAGCTGTCCTACAAAGAGTTCATTGGTATCATGAAGGACCGGCTGCACAGGGGAGCCAGGGTAAAGAACTTCCTTCTTTTTGAGAAAAAGTGCACTCAGCTCCAACTGAAAAATCTTTGTTTAGAAAAAGTTTGAAGCACAGCCAGTCACCAGGACACGAAAAAGGAACCACTTTTGAGAAATATACCTCCCTTCGCAGAAAGGTCTGAGGTCAAGTGGGTTCCAGAGCACTTACAAAGAGACAGGTTTCTCATTAAGATTTAGGGTGTACTCCCACTTGACCAGTTGCCTTATACTCTGCCTGAGTACTGAGCACCCAAAGGCAGCTATAGTTTGGGAGTTCTATGGCCAGATGTAAGCTACAGATGAACTGTACATGTGTAGCATGCCTGAGCCCAACTGAACCGCACATGGGCACATGGGCACATACTCCATTAACACAAACAACCTACAGAACCTAAAAGATCTGCTGCTGAACTTCCAGATACCACGAGGCGCCTTCACAGCCTATGACAGCAAAGCGTGTAATAGACACACTGGTCTGCTGTGTCCAGTTCACACTTTACCTCTCTAAAGCATGAAATGGAGACGCAAGTTGCAACAAGGGAAGAAAATATATGTAAAGCCATAAAGTCCACAGTGACCAAGAAAGGTATAAAGTACATTCTAAGCTCCCACTATGCCAGAAATTATTAAGCTAAGTGGCTAATTTGCTCATGAATGCATTAGTAATGTCTCTTTAAATGCTTTACTTTGATTATTTTCATGTTGGCCTGAAATGAAATATCTCCCTCTACTGGTACTGCAGCTTACTGCAGCTTCTGCATGCGTGCCCATTTCACGCTTTGGAGAGGCAAAGTGTGAAATGGACACTGTGGACCGGCGTGTCTATTACACGCTATGTCATGATACCAGGTTGTGTGCACGCCTTGCTTTAGTGGGTCAAAGCTGTTTTGGTGGCACCCAGAGGACCAGAAGAACGGTGTAGTCCAAGCATCTGGGTTCTCAAGTATAAACTCTGACATCCAGCATTACCCAAAAACTTGGTCGAGGTGAAGTTACAATTTCAAAGTTAGCCACATAAACAAATTACAGGGATTTAAAGCTATAGGATGTGTTATTTCTTGAGCATTTTAGATTCAAAAAAGAAGAGCTGAAATTTAAAACATGGGAGCTTCTTGTTGCCTGTTTCATTATAGAATAACAAATCAGTCTCTACCTTAAATGCAAACTAGCTTTACCTGTGCCAGGATTTAGTGTCACAGAGTAACAAAAAAACAGGAAATCCAAAACTACAATTATTATTGTTATTCAGCTGTTTCTTAAACCTTTTTTTGTAGAAGAAGTTCTGCTGGTACAACTAAGCCATCCTTTACTCATGACTGGTTGTGCTCTTCAGTTGCAGTCAAGTAGTTAAGGTAAATCAACAGTTACCCAAAACAAAAGAAAAATGCATTTAACATACACACATGATAACAGGGTTAAAAATATTGATGAAAAACTTTTAGTAAGCATCAGGAATGTAACAAAAAAAGCTTAAATGGAAGATAATTTGAAGGCTTGTGGGTTGGAAATCACCTATAAGCAATTTGGTGATGCTGTCAGAAAAGGCCATACTGCCCCCCAGTGGTGGATTTTGATGCAATAACACTGCTCAGATCCTTTTTTTCTACAGAGGTTGTCATGTGATAATAAACTTGGCACCACTGTAGGCCTGGATGTTGCACTTTATATGGTCCCGTATGTCCCTTTTGATGCTGTCTTGGCCTCACTGTCTTGGCTTTTTAACAGTGTTCTCTTTTGTCCTTACTTTGCTGATGTACCTCTCTCTTCATCTCCTTTCTAACCCATGTTTTTTTCCCTATTGTCATGAATTTACCACACTTATACTTTTGTTTTTCTCACCTTCCATGTGCCCACCACTTTTGCGATTGTTTTCCTGTCTTCCTGCCTCACTCTGGCTGTCTACACACATCTCAGGGCTATAAAGCTGTGGAGCGTGCTACCTCCTTCAGGTCCTGTCTGAAGAAGGAGCTGGCAAGCAGATAAGTATCACTAACAGCTACAGTTCAAGGAGTTTGTTCGTTGTTATTTCTAGAGTTGCAGGTAGTTTCTTGACTTGAATTCAGTCTGGATTATGACTTCTTTTGCGTGTCTGATTCACCTGAACTGTTTAGCCTTATTACAATGTATCTACAGAATGGGTTTTCATATAATTCATAGAGTATACTGTACAATGTTTTGTGAACCTGTATGTGTAAGAGTAGGAGCAGTAGGTTGCTGAATATCTTCAGTAATATCTGAGGGCATTTTACTCCACTGTGATACTTTAAAAACTGCCACTGTGTCCCAGTAGTTGCCATATTTTAGTTGACTGTACATTTTGAATAAAGTTTAAAGGTAGTGAGTTGTTGAAGTGAACTGCGTCCGATTGCTCTGTGGTTACCAGGTGAAGGGCAGACAGCACACCTCCTTCTCCAGATGTGTTCGCTCTGAGGCCCGGAGACAGGTGCACCTGTTGTGGAGGAGGTACAAGGAGCCATAGAGAGTGGACGAAATCTGATGGAGCTTCGACGTTAATTAATCAGGAGGAGCCAGTATTTGTGGAGCAGTTCTCCTGTCGACCTTCAGACTGTACATATGTGATTACTGCAAGCATGACCGCACAAAGCCGACTGATTCTCTCTGTGATGATAATAAGTGTCATTCTTTTTGTCTTTTTTTTTTTTGTTGCCCTGTTTCCAGTCATCCATCCATCCATTGATCTGATGTCAGTTATCCTGGGTATGATTTACATGTAGTTAAATGTTGATTTGTTACGATAGAAATTTAATGTCTGTTCTAACGCGATACCTCCACAATGGTGGGAACTTTGTCATTTTGTTTTTTATAATAAGGAGGAGAACTTTTGGTTAACACCCTGAAATCTATAGGCCCAAAAGTTGCTTTCTTTACTTTAATTATTGCATTTATTAAAAACTTGCTTTGTTAGTTCCGCTACAGCACTGCAATCTATAGGAGCACAAGAATCTTTAAATGAGTTCTAGGGGATTAAAGTAACATCCATATAAAACTGATAACAGTTATACAATATGAAACCTGCATGTTGCTGAAACTATATAATTAATTGAATATGTTGTGGATCTGTAATGTCCTCAACTCATTTATATTATGTTAAGCAGTAGTTCCATCTAACCCCTTACTTTTTGTTGCACGAACAGTATGACTCACACTACTGTTGCAGTTAGGAATGCTTTATTATCTTAATACTACAGCAGGTCTTGGTATGAAAAATGTATTTCAATATTTTTTCGGGGTGAATGTTTTTGCCTCTTTCGTGTTTCCTGGTTTCCTAGTATTCATAAGTAGATGCACACATAGGTGCCTTTGATCCACCCCCCTTTTCCAAAGCAATTCACGAGTTTTTGAGCTTTTAATTTCAAATACAAAACTTATGCATTGATGACTACACGTTGTCTTAGCATGACATATGTCTGATAATTGGAACATCAAGTTGAATTGTCTTAATGTATTATAAATTGTTCTGATATTTAAAACGATCATTTAAATGTAACGAGTGCGTTTGTTTGATTAATTTCATGCACGAATAAACTATTTTAAGAAAACACGCGAATTTCTTCTCTGTCCCTGAGCATGCGCAACAAAACAAAACGTTAATAACTGGGGAGTCTCCTGGCTATCTGGCTTTATTTTAAAGCTTTTAAAAATTGAGACTGTTTCTTTAAGACAAAGCGAATGTGCTGTTGGACAACATGCTGGTGAGTAGTTTGTTTCAAAGATGATTAAAAATATTTTTATAGAAAGAAAATTGAGATGGAGGCGTGGTGTCTCTGGGTGAAAACATTTATGTTAGCCGATAATTAGCTACAGCCTGTTTAAAATGTAGTTAAAAATACTGTCGACTGAGCCTTTTGTGGCGCACTTTTATTTTAGTTTTCGCCCTTAGTGTGTTGCTTTTAGTTGAAGGTGAAACTATTTCACCTAGCTTTTTCAGTTAAAGTTAGGCGTCCGTGTTGAAGTCATTCGACGCCTAGTGAGTTTTTCTAGGATGTTGTGTACTAATGTAACGGAGTTCTTTTTATTTTTATTATTTTAAGCAAAAATTAACCGAAATATAAATTTTGGCAGTCTTCTAAACATTGAATATCGCGTGACGATTAAACTCTGTTAGCCAATGAAATGCTGCCCTCGTGTGTCGTAACAAGGGTAGCTGCGGTGCTACACGTACAGATTCGACGTCTTATATTACAAAAGAAAAAACAATAGACGTGTCTCTTTTTTGTGATTTATGTATCGTTAATATTTTAACCAATTGTTACAAGTTTAAACTTTTTTTTTAATTAAACAAATTGTAATAGTGGTTTCTAAGCGGAACGCTTCCTCTTTTCCAGATTCATGTCAGGAGTATAATAAGCGATGCACCACACAACATTTATTTAAACTTAAGGTTACTGCTATTTCCATGATCAACGCATTGTGTCTTTCAATTTTTATGTTATTCACAACTTTATATTTAAGGGAAACAATAAAAATAACGGTTGTTACAGATTTTTGAGTGAAAATAAATAAATTCGTATAGTGATGTATGCGATTGCTTTCGCAAAGCATTGTGGGACTGGAAACTGGATTTTAAAACTTAAATAAACAGCTTTAGCCACACTTTTAGATCTACTTGCATAATCGTAGCTCTGTAAAAGTTATAGTCTACTAACTCCTCGCGGACTGATCGTTTAGGTCATGTTTAACAGTTGACATAAACCGTGAGTGAGAATGGCGTTCCCGAGAATCACTTCTTGCTTCGACCCAGAATTTCGTTAAGACTATACTTTCAGGGATCATTTCTATAGTTTCTAACTTGAGAAATGTGTTTCTAAAGTGTTTGGTCTCGCTAACCACGATGAAGAGTCGTGATATTCCCTTCTGAGCGTGAAGCGGATAGAGAATAATGATTCAGTTCATACGTTCTCTATCATTGATGACCGGTCTTTACTTCCTTGTGGAGTAATGAGGAAGGGAATATGATCAGAGTGGTTACGAATAGTGTGCAAAAATTATACATGGTATTAAAGTACCTAATTTTGATAACTTTTATCTATAGCAGTGATGAATGTTAAAATAGCAGCTTGAGTTTCAGTGGAACAGTTTACCTCATCTCTAGAACAAGTCTCAAATTAACTCTTTTGTTAAGTCATGTGTACTTAAATTGTGCATTAAAAAAGTCCCTCGTGCTTGAGGGACATTTACACAACCTATCTTATTTGTCAGTAAGAGACTGGCCTTTTGAATCTTTTCTGCTTCAACAGAATGTCGCCACAATCACAAAGTCACTTTTGTAACCTTTATTTACACGTCAGGTTCCCTAATAACTTTTATAAAATTGATCTGTTAGTCTGGCCGTTCTCTCCTGTACATTTGCTGTCAGTATTGTTAGAGGTATCCAGTGATTGGATGTGCTACATAGTATTATTTGCATAAACACAGTTGATTGGCCAAAACATGGTAACAGGCGGAGCGTATTGAATGTCAAAGAGGAACCCTGAGTGATGAAGACTTCACAGAAAAGCACATGCAGTTTCCACATGTAAATACACTAAGACTATACTTTCAGGGATCATTTCTATAGTTTCTAACTTGAGGAATGTGTTTCTAAAGTGTATGGTCTCGCTAACCACGATGATGAGTCGTGATATTCCCTTCTGAGCGTGAAGCGGATAGAAAATAATGATTCAGTTCATATGTTCTCTATCATTGATGACCGGTCTTTACTTCCTTGTGGAGTAATGAGGAAGGGAATATGATCAGAGTGGTTACAATGGGTACAAAAGAAATCATATAAAGCTATGTTTTCAGCAGAGATGGTTTCCTGTGGCAGGAACAGGTACTACATAAAAGTGTTGTCTTCATTCTTTTTGTTAACACCATTTTGTGAAATAACCGTACAGCCAGTACTTTTAAAATATAAAACAGGGCTTCTTATCATACCCAAGTATCAATAATTATTATCAACACATGATTGTCATGTCATTTTTGAGAGTTTTATGGATTTTATTCTCACCTACTTTGTATGTAGACTGAGTAGATCCCAATAATCTTTCTTACAGATGTTTCGACACTGCTGCATTTTGTGTAGGAAGGAAAATATATTCCGGCAACAAAACCAAATTTATATAGACAACAGAAAAAACAAACAAACAAAAACCTTCCCCCAAAAACAAATTAAGAACAAATTACACAAGGAGGAGGACGAATCCAAGGCCTTCAGCATCGAGCCAGACCGGACTAGCTGAATCCGTACTGATAAAAAAAGAATACCCAGTTCTACTTTAGCACACTGATTACCTGCAGGCCTTACTGAGATATTCAAGTGATAGATTCGGCCCACGGAAACATGTGAAATTGTTTTTTTATTGGAAGTTAAAAAAAAATCTCAAACATGAAGTGAGAACAGGTCTGAATCAAACCTTTTTGTCCAGTAATGTGTTTGTTTATTGTACATAGAACAAAAAAAAGCACATTTAAATTCCAGGTCTACAAAAACAATTTCAGAACATGTATGTGTAAAAGATGTGTAGTTATACTTTTTATGTTTAGTTACGCTTACTATACTACAGTTAAAGAATTCATAATAAACATATTCATGATGCACTCACTTCATAAATCATGAGCCAACTTTATAAGTTAAAAATATCAGTAGTCGGGTCAGCTGTGTCTCTCTGTTGTCTAATAATCTGTCTGTATGTGAAGGAACCTGCAAGTTAGCACAGTCTATTTATGTACTCAGATTGCTAAACCACCTTATATTTTTTGTACTTCATGTTTGAGGGACACTTACACAATAGCTAGGTTTCATTTGACGTAGACGTGACGTCGACGTAAAGCGCGAAATTTGACTGGCGGTCGGAAGTGAAAAAGATAAGCGCAAAATCACAGACAGACAGTACGCAAAATGCCTATGTCCTGTTGTGTTTACGGATGCTCCAGTAGGTCGACCAGAGAAACTGATAAACGGTATTTTAGGGTACCAAAAATAGCCCAACGAAGAGGAGAAAAATGGAAAATTCTAACCGAAAAACGTAGGAAAAAATGGATTTTAAATTTACGTTTACAGTCGGGAGGAGCAGAGTCTGCCAATGCCCGTGTCTGCAGCGACCACTTCGTCAGAGGTAATGTTATGTTTGCAAACGAACTTATTAGCATTAGGTTGTCGTTAAATTCTCGTTTACTTAGTGCTTTTAAGTTAGTAGTCTAATATTGACTTGATTGGGACTATAGGCTGCCCAAGTGCTTTGGATGACGAAGAGTCGGAGGACTGGGCTCCGACGGTCAGTCTCGGCTACGAACGAAAACCCAGATCGGAATCAGTTCTCAAACGAGAGAAAAGAATGAAGCTTAAGGCAGAACAGCATCGATGTGCAGAGGCGATTTTGGATATGCAACAGACGGCTGAGAGCCCGGATTTGAGCCTAGTGACAGTGGAGAACAGGCTACTAACCCTGCCATACAATTGCAATGAGCTGCAATCACTTCTCCATCCTCCTTTGCAATTACCCAAGTCTTCAGAGGTGTCTCGTTAGACCGCTGAGAATGGTTTACCTTGAAACAAACAACTGTCACTCTAACGAAGTCCTAAGGATGTGGCATGTTTGTTGACGTTAAAGCCGCTACCGCTAACTGTTAGCGTGTTTAAGATAAAGCAATATAAGAACAAACACTCACCCTTGCAAACACCAAACTGTATCCATCACGGAGACGTTTTGTTCCAAGGTTGTGGACCCACCCGCTGACAAAAAAATTGTACGCCTCCAGACTCTTGAAAGCTTTCATTTGCTGCCTAGTGTAGTAAGAAGTCTGGAGGACCAAGTAGTTGGTGATATCCACAGCCTCGATAGTAGGCAAATCCTTTACTTCTGTGGTGTATTCGGACATTTTCAAAGAATACGGATCACGTCCGATATATTTTTTAACTATCTGTTTATATCTCTCCCGAGAAACGGGGTCTAAAGTTGCACAATAGCTGCTCTCCTGACTCTCCACAGTGTCCTCCATGTTTACTTCCGCCCTCCACTCAAAAATCGCGCTGCCTCCGCACGTCATCAGAACCACGTGACCGCAACCCAACTATTGGTCTAATTTGTCAGTGAGTGAGAGGCGGGCCTTTTGAATCTTTTTAGCTTCAACTGAATGGCGCAACCATCACACTTTTGTTTACTTTTATTTACACGTCATGTTCCCTAAAAACTTTTATAAAGTTGATCTGTTAGTCTGGCCGTTCTCTCTTGTATGTGATTGGATGTGCTACACAGTATTATTTGCATAAATACAGATGATTGGCCAAATCGTGGTAACAGGCGGAGCTTATTGAAAGTCAGAGAGGAACCCTGAGTGATGAAGACTTCACAGAAAAGCAGATGCAGTTTTCTGATGTTAGCACACTAAGACTATACTTTCAGGGATCATTTCTATAGTTTCTAACTTGAGAAATGTGTTTCTAAAGTGTTTGGTCTCGCTAACCACGATGAAGAGTCGTGATATTCCTTTCTGAGCGTGAAGTGGATAGAGAATAATGGTTCAGTTCATATGTTCTCTGTCATTGATGACCGGTCTTTACTTCCTTGTGGAGTAATGAGGAAGGGAATATGATCAGAGTGGTTACTAAAACTGTTTAAATGAAACTGAATGATTGGTTTATACACTGCTACAGTAGTATTACTCCGTGTTAATGGCAATCTGAGCCTTTCCTTAATGTCACTTCTCAGTGGCACTTCTGTGAAATCGCCTTGCACAGTTCAAAACCGGTGATACTTATACCAAATTATTAATGATCAACATGTTTTTCATATCTTCAGTAGATTTAAATGCCTGCTACTTTGTATGTGGGCTGAGTAGGCCCCAGTAAGCTTTGTAAAAGATTTTTCAACTACGGTGGCATCAAGTGTGATCAAATGTTGCTAATTATGCTGATGGAAAATGAAGATGAACAAGAGAAAATCAAATGTCTACATTTGTCATGTTTAACATATTTCGGGGTTCAGTTAGTGTCTTTTTGGGCAGTTTACCTCTTTAGCCTTGGAAACGCTGCAAGTATACATAGGTAGGCTAACCTATAAATATGAGGATATATGACTTATCATTCCTTCCAATCTAAAGGATCATGTGTCCTTGGAACAGATGCAGCCGTGGGCTATTTTTTGACCTCCACAGCTGCATCAGCAAACTGTCCTTTGCTTCTGCTGCTGGAGTTGATGACTTTTAACATTTCAAGGAATTTATGTTGTTATCTGTTTTGTTCTCCACTCTGCTAGTCAAACTTTTAAGCAGAAACTAAGCCAGCAGTTGAAACTGGGGCAAAGCGCACCAAAACCTATATTACTTATGGTCATGTAACACGGGTGTTTCGAACTACACTTTGTAGCAGCGTTTCAAAACATCTGCTTAACACGCTGCTAAAACATAAATATCGAGTCCCATCCCTTTCCATCCTACACACTAGAGGTAGTTCTCAGAGGCATGTCTCAGTGTTATGGAGCAAGAGGATTGACCAACATTGGTATTTTCTCTCCTCTGTGTCTAGTGTGTTGCTCTGGTTTCATCAAACAGCAGATTTACGCAGCTCCTCTAATGCGCACACTCTTTGCTCCTCTGTCTCTTTACATCCTCTGTATTTATGTTCTTTGCATAAACACAGATGATTGGACGAGACATGGCAACTGCACAAGGTTTATAGAATAGCAGAGAAGAACCCTGACTGATGAAGACTTTACTGAAAACCACATGCAGTTTACACATGTGAGCACACTAAGACTATACTTTCAGGGATCATTTCTATAGTTTCTGACTTGGGAAATGTGTTTCAAAAGTGTACTGTCTCGCTAACCACGATGATGAGTCACGATGTTTCCTTCTGAGCATGAAGCTGGTGGAGAATAATGATTCATTGATTCTCTATCATTGATGATTGCTCTTTGCTGAGCACTGAGGAAGGGAACATGATCAGAGTGGTTATAAGAGTGTTAAAAAGTAGTAAAGTGTGATTTAGTTGTTTTCTTGGATGCTTGTGTTTAAAGTTTCTGTTACAGACACTGTTACCTTATTAAAAAGTCATCTTAGTTGTTGCACTGAAATCTTAAAAGAGGACTGAGGACTGTTGGAGTGTCAGGTTAGTAAATTAGAAAGAAAAAAAAAGTTATACATCTTTAAATGTTATCCAGGTGCTTTTACACAGTCTTACTTCTTAATGACTCAGAGACATGAACCTTTTGAATCTTTTCAACCTGAAACAAATAGTCTTTTTCATTAAGTCATTGCTTTGTAACCTTTATTTACCATCCCTCTTACCTGTTTTTTTTTTTCTTTTATTTAGTGCTGTCATTCTCTCTTACATGTTTGTACAGTGTTTTTTACATAGACTGGAGGAGCATGAAGCTGATAGACAGTTTTATTTCATGTGTTGTCTGTTATTGACAATCAGAGTGGTTACGCAGCCATGCCAAGAGTAAAATTACATTAATTCTTTCGAACGGAAAAGCCTCTGAACCTGCTTTTAAAATGTGCTTTATTTTAGTGATTAGAGTTAAGCACCAAACCAGCAAACATCTGTAGGTTTCTATCACCTGGCTCTGATGACAGAGTCCACATTTTACATGCGTTACAAGTGGTGACTGTGATGGTGACTACTGAATTCAATTTCCACGTGGGCTACCTTGCATGGGATGATTGTACCTGTGTTTTTAGTGCTATAACCTCAGCTTGGTGAAACATATCGTTAGCTTCATAGCATAATTGCCTAAGTCATTTGACTAAGTCAATGACTTAGGCAATTATGCTATGAAGCTAACGATATTTAAAGCATTTCCTATAACCCCTCAGATCATATTCCCTTTGTCAAAGCTCTGAAAAGAAGTAATGAACATTGATTAATGACAGAAAACACATCCAACAAAAAAAAAAAAAGAAAAAACAAGAATTATGCGCCTGAAGTCAAGGTTTATTTGAATTCTGCTAGTTTAGAGAGAAAATGGGGTTACAGGTTGTTTGTTTTTTTGGAGTTGTGGTCCTAAACTCTTGATCAGCTGTAAACAGCCTGTTTCTGTTTAAGCCTTGTTTTTAATAAATTGCATTCTCAAAAAAAGTTTGCTTGAAGAGCTGGTAGACTGACAACATTTAGTCCAAGTTTAAGAAATTCTTCTTCAACAGACTCATCTCTGTCACTCACTAAAAAAAGAAAATTTGTTTAAAGTCCCTAAAATAACCATTTGTGGTTTTTTTTAGTTAATACAACCACAGAATTCTACTTACACATGAAGAAACTTGATTGTACCTGTGCTTTTAGTGCTATGACACCAGCATTGCTTAGAACCACTCAGATCATATTCCCTTTGTCAAAGCTCCAAAAATAAACAGTCATCAATAACAAAACACATGACAAAGTCAAGTTGTCTGTCATTTTCATGCTCAAAAGGGAACATCTCAACTAATCATCGTGGTTAGCGAGACCATACACTCTAGAAACACATTTCTCAAGTCAAAAACTATAGAAATGATCTCTAAAAGTACAGTCTTAGTTAAGCAATGGCCAGAAAGAGCTAGTGATTCCCAGGACAATCACTCTCACTAATGGTTTGCCTCAGCTTTCAAAGCTGGTCAAACATGAACATTAGCTCAGACAATGAGACGTAAATGCAGTTTGAAATTTGGTAACTGCTGTTCTATGTAAAATGTGTCCTTTGTCACCACCTCGAGGTGTGGCAGAGGTTGGCATCCTAGACACTCAAAAGTAAAATATCCAATCTAAAAAAGTGAATGTAATTTTACATTTTGCATGGTTCTGTAACCATACATACAGCATTTTGCAGTTGCAGATACCATTCTCCAAACCTGAAGGCAATGCGTTACGTGAGGTGCTATCATCATTGTTCCACAGAGTGAGACTGTCAATGCAAAGTTCAGTGCACTTACTGAAATTAAAAACCAAGATCTGCAAATACACAAGTGCAAGGGAGCATAATGTGTGATCTAAAAATAGCAGCCAGAGGTGTGCAAGAAGACCTTAATTCAATTCAATATTTTATTGTCCCACAACACGAAATTAGTATAGCACCAAGGGCAACAATAAGAATAAACAAAACAATAACAAAAAGCCACAAGACAGTTATTTTCCATTAAAGAGATGGGTTCAGTAAGGATAAAAGAAACCTCAAGTTTTTTGGTCTTCCTCACAGGTACTCTAAAACAACAGCCAGAGGGCAACAAGTTAAACTCAGTGTGAAGTGAATGGTTAAAACAATTAACAATAGAATGAGCCTTCCTCAGCGCATGCTTGTTATAAATGGTCAAAAGTCTGTCTTGCCAATGCCCTGAGATTTTGCTGGCAGTTTTTACCAAAAGTCCCAACTGATTCTTGTTCTTCAGAGTCACGTTACCAAACCAAGCAGCGATACAGAAAGAAATAACAGATTCAGTAAAACTTCTGTAGAGCAAGGACAACATTTCAGATGAGACAGTAAAGATTTAATATTCCTTAAATGTGAGATTGGCCAAATTTTGATCAGGTAATGCTCTTAGTTTTCACAAATCTGCTGTCAGAACATTTTAATCCCGCCTGATAGGTGGAAAAGTGGACTTTAGATATTTTCAGACTTTTTGAAAGCCAGTATCATCATCAAAGACCCCTCGCACCCTCGACACTCACTTTCCCCCCCCCCCCTTCCCTCTGGTAAACGCTACAGGTCCATCAGGTCAAAGACAAACAGACTCAATAGAAGCTTCTACCCACAGGCTGTCAAACATGCCCTACCTCCGCCCTTATTGGAGGATAACTGCACTGCCAACACTCTTGGACATGACCTCTTTAAACAGTATTTATTATAACCATATTTATTATAGTAGCAACAGTATCCCCCCCCCCGCCAAACACACACACTCAATGTGCAATAGCACTGATCACACTGCACCTCACAATGCACATGCTCCTCATGTATGTGTATGTATATATATGTAAGCGTGTATGTGGAAGTTTGTGTGTGTGTGTATATACATATATGTATGTATCTGTATGTATGCATGTATGTAGCCATATGTATGCATGTGTATGTATAAATTGTACATATCTTTCTTGTGTAAATGTAAATGCCTGTGTTATTGTGTAGATTTACAGAAAGATGCCAAACTGTGTTTCATTGTTCTTGTAACAGTGACAATAAAGAGGTATTCTATTCTGTTCTAAGTTCCCTTGCACTTGTGTATCTGCAAATCTTTTTTTTTCAGTAAGTGCATTGAACTTTGCACTGACAGTCTCATTCTGTGAAGCAATGATGATAGCACCTCAAGTGCGTTCAGATTGGAGACTGCTATCTGTAACTGCAAAATGCTGTATGTATGGTTACAGAACCATGCAGAAAGTAAAATTACACTCATTTTTTAGATTGGATATTTTACTTTTGAGTGTCTAGGGTGCCAGCCTCCGCCACACCTCGAGGTGGTGACAAAGGACACATTTTACATAGAACAGCGGTTACCAAATCAAAACTGCATTTAAGTCTGAGCTAATGTTCATGTTTAACCAGTTTTGACAGCTGGGGCAAACCATTAGTGAGAATGACTGTCCTGGGAATCACTAGCTCTTTCTGGGCATTGCGTAACTAAGACTGTACTTTTAGGGATCATTTCTATAGTTTTTGACTTGAGAAATGTGTTTCTATAGTGTGTGGTCTCGCTAACCATGATGATGAGTTGTGATTTTCTCTTTTGAGCATGAAGCTGATAGAGTAGTGCTGTACTGCACATGGTCTGTCATTGATGATTACCTTTTGCTCTACTGTAGAGCACTGAGGAAGGGAATTTGATCAGAGTGGCTCTAGAAGAGTTAAAAGAACCAGTAAATTTATTTTATTTTGTCTACTGATTACTCCCACATATGTAGTTATGGGCTTCGGTCATGGTTTAAGACATTGTGACATTTAATGGCCATGTGAACAACTGCATCTGAAATGTGCACTATTTACAATTTCTGGTCATTTCCAAATTTTAACTTCCTGGCAAACGATCACAGTAATGCCAGCTACAGATTTTGGATTGAGTAAATGGTATTATATTTAACTGCTTTTACCAACCATTGATGCTCTCAATACTGGATTTAAATGTTACGTAATCAACTCTAACTTCAGATTTATCTGCACCAATGTTACTGTAATTACGTACAACAGTAATAGTTCATTAACTTCTCATTAACTCAAGACTTTGGCCATGTTTGACAGCTGAGGCAAACCATTAGTGAGAGTGACTGTGCTGGGACTCAATAGCTCTTTATGGCCATTGCTTAATTAAGACTGTACTTTCAGGGATCATTTCGATAGTTTTTGAAATGTATTTCTAGAGTGTATGGTCTCGCTAACCGCGATGATGAGTTGTGATGTTCGCTTTTGAAAATGACAGACAACCATGATTTTGTCATGTGTTTTGTTATTGATGACTGTTCATTGCTAATTTTTGGAGCTTTGACAAAGGGAATATGATCTGAGTGGTTCTAGGAAATGCTTTAAATATATTTCACTAAGCTGGTGTCATAGCACTAAAAGCACAGGTGCAATCATTCTATGCAAGTCCCTTCATGTGTAAGTCGAATTTAGTAGTTGTATTAATAACTGAAAATGAGAAAACAAATGCTTATTTAAGGGACTTTACACACATTTTCTTTTTTTAGTGAGTGACAGAGACAAGTGTTGAAGAAGAATTTCTTACACTTGGACTAAATGTTGTCAGTCTACCAACTCTTTAAGCAGGTAGAGACATCTAGTGGCCACTTGTATTATTGGTGTCAGATAATAGTTTGTTGAAATAAAAACCAAGATTTCTAGATACACAAGTGCATGGGAGCATAATTATGGGAGTCTAATGAATTAGACTAACTATTCACTTTAGCTAAAGTTATTAAGTCAGCTAAAGAGTTAGGATGCTGTGTAAGACATAAATAAAGCTAAAATACAAAGGTTTGGACACTGTTTTGCATGTTTCCCTACTGTAGGGGTCTCTGCAAGCATACAGGACTCTGAGAGGGTGCAAGATGACAACTTTGGAATTCTACTAGAAACAGTCGATCATATTTGTTTGTCAAAGCTGAATTCAGGGCAAACTACGCTAAATTAGCGTTTTGAGCTAACAGCTACAATAAGCATAAAAGTTACTGTACGGCTATCATTTGTTAACATGACGCTTGTTCTTATACATGTAATACATTTATTACCAACCTGAGAGTTTATCCGCTGGTCATTCGACATAACAAATGACTTCTGATGTCTTAATTCAGCTCAAGATGCTGTAGATTCCCGTCAGTAACACTTTCGGTCCGCTAGTAAAACGTAGTTCTATTAATCTGCGCTCGATTACTCTTGAACCAAAACCGGATGTAAGTCCCAAAAAACTGAATTTTGGAACTGAAATTGAATTGTAGAACTGAAACTGAATGGTGAGAAGTGAATCTGAAATTATTCGAGAGCTACATTTTTAAAGGATAAAATACGGTTTCAAAGCAAATGAATTCATTTTCAAAATATAAAATTCAATTTCAATTAAGTGATGATCATTTTCGAACCAATAAATTGAATTTCAAATTAGGCTAATTCATATTCAGTTTTTAAAAGCATTTATTCAACTTATAATTCAGAATTCAAATTTAACTTATTCAAAAAGTTTCTGATGGCACAGATTTCTGCCCATACATAATGTATGATCTATAAATAGCAGCCAGAGGTGTGCAAGAAGAAGACCTTAAATGTGAGATTGGCCAAATTTCGATCAAGTAATGCTCTTTGTTTTAATCCCACATGATAGGCGGACAAATGGACTTGAATGTTAATCTAGTCATCTAGTGCCCACTTGTATTATTGGTCTAGGGTTAACAATTTATTTGATAATTTCAGCTTAGCACTGACCTTTATTTGACCATTAAAACCAGAAATCACCAGATGGGGAAAAAAACAGCAACACAAATTCTTTAATCTTAAACAGGACTTCCACTCTTATCTGATTCACTATCTCACTGAGCCACAGGGAAGTAATAATGAGCTATTAAACAGATAAATGTTACACAAATTTTTCAGTGCCTGTTTAACACTTCTACAACCACTCTGATCATATTCTCGCTCTTACTGCTCCAAAGTAGAGCAATAAGCAATCATCAATAATGAAACAGCACAACACTTTGTCATCAACTTCATGCTCAAAAGAGAATATCACAACTCATCATTGTGGTTAGCGAGACTATACACTCTGGAAACACATTTCTCAAGGCAAAGCCTATAGAAATGATCCCTGAAAGTATAGTCTCAGGTTACAGGAGGGTTAAAACTGCATCTCATTCATGGTAGCATCATTCTTACTCACGGTTACTTCAGTGGCTCATCCAAAGATACCAGTGCTTTTCTTCCTTATTTTAAGAAATAGTTAAGAAATGTGCCACTAAAACACATTTACTTATTTATTTGATAGATTTGAGGGGTTTTTTTAAGTTTATGTAGTGGCAATCAAATTGAGTCATCCTCATGAGTCGTAGTCCTGTCTGACTGAGAATTTTTTTCTGTTCTCTTTGCTTAAAATCTAGCTGTTCTCTATCATATTGAGAGTATCTCTCTCCACTCCGTTACATATTCCATATATACGGGGTTGAGAGATAGTCTCTTGCTCAGAGAACCAAGGTTACAGTGTAACCATACGTTACCCCCAACATTTGGTGACTTTTATCTAAAAATTAATTTTCCAGAATGATGTTTGCTTAATCATTTTTTAGAACTCTCACGATTGCATGACACACTATACTAAAACTCATGTAAGTTAAGACTACACTTTCTATAGTTTCTGATTTGAGAAATGTGTGAGTGGTTGCATGAATGTACAAAAAAAAATATTGGCTTGACTGCTTTTATCTATGACTGTAGTGATGCTGGCTTAGATGTAGTTTTGATACATTGTTTAGTGGAAAGAAAATTATTTAAGCAATATTTGTTCTGAGAACCACTGTATTAGATAATTCTATTTAGCACTGATCTTTATTTGACCATTTAAAACAAAAAATCACCAGGTGCAAAACAACAAACAACAAACAAGGTTTTTTAAATTTAGATAAGACTTCCACTCTTGTCTTCAATGTGCTACAGAGAAGCACTGACCAATAAGTAAATAGATGCTACATAAATATTTTTCAGCAATTGTTTTGTTTTTTAACACTTCTACAACCACTCTGAACATATTCCCTTCGTCACTGCTCTGCAGTAGAGCAATAAGCAATCATCAATGATGAAACAGCACAACACTGTGTCATCAGCTTCATGCTCAAAAGAGAATATCACAACTCATCATCGTGGTTAGCGAGACCATACACTCTAGAAACACATTTCTCAAGTCAGAAACTATAGAAATGATCCCTGAAAGTATAGTCTTAACAAAACTGCCAATGGAAACAACAAGTCACTCTCAGTACAATTATTCTCACTCAGGGTGTTGATCTTTTAGAAATCGTCTCATTGTCTAATGTTACTGTTTGTCTGTTTGTTATGATTTTTAGTATAGTGTGTCATTCAATCATGAGTGTTTTAAAAAAAATGGTCAAGCAAACTTCATTCTGAGAAATAAATTTTTAGATAAAATGTTAGATGTTGTATCTATTTCATGCTTAGAAGTATTACAAGTAATCATCGTGGTTAGCAAGACCATACACTTTAGAAACACATTTCTCAAATCAGAAACTATAGAAAGTGTAGTCTTAACTTACATGAGTTTTAGTATAGTGTGTCATGCAATCGTGAGAGTTCTAAAAAATGATTAAGCAAACATCATTCTGGAAAATTAATTTTTAGATAAAAGTCACCAAATGTTGGGGGTAACGTATGGTTACACTGTAACCTTGGTTCTCTGAGCAAGAGACTATCTCTCAACCCCGTATATATGGAATATGTAACGGAGTGGAGAGAGATACTCTCAATATGATAGAGAACAGCTAGATTTTAAGCAAAGAGAACAGAAAAAAATTCTCAGTCAGACAGGACTACGACTCATGAGGATGACTCAATTTGATTGCCACACCATAAACTTAAAAAAAATATCTCAAATCTATCAAATAAATAAGTAAATGTGTTTTAGTGGCACATTTCTTAACTATTTCTTAAAATAAGGAAGAAAAGCACTGGTATCTTTGGATGAGCCACTGAAGTAACCGTGAGTAAGAATGATGCTACCATGAATGAGATGCAGTTTTAACCCTCCTGTAACCTGAGACTATACTTTCAGGGATCATTTCTATAAGGTTTGCCTTTAGAAACGTGTTTCTAGAGTGTATGGTCTTGCTACCCACGATGATGAGTTGTGATATTCTCTTTTGAGCATGAAGCTGATGGAGTAGTACTGTGATGCACATGTTCTTTGTCATTGATAATTGCTTATTGCTCTACTGTGGAGCAGTAAGAGCGAGAATATGATCAGAGTGGTTGTAGAAGTGTTAAACAGGCACTGAAAAATTTGTGTAACATTTATCTGTTTAATAGCTCATTATTACTTCCCTGTGGCTCAGTGAGATAGTGAATCAGATAAGAGTGGAAGTCCTGTGCTGTGTTGCTGTTTTTTTTTCCATCTGGTAATTTCTGGTTTTAAATGGTCAAGTAAAGGTCAGTGCTAAGCTGAAATTATCTAATAAATTGTTAACCCTAGACCAATAATACAAGTGGGCACTAGATGACTAGATTAACATGCAAGTCCATTTGTCTGCCTATCAGGTGGGATTAAAACAAAGAGCACTACTTGATCAAAATTTGGCCAATCTCACATTTAAGGTCTTCTTCTTGTACACCTCTGGCTGCTATTTATAGATCACACATTATGCTCCCTTGCACTTGTGTATCTGCAAATCTTGGTTTTTATTTCAATAAGCTATTATCTGAGACCAATAATACAAGTGGTCACTAGATGTCTTGACCTACTTGAAGAGCTGGTACACTGACAACATTTAGTCCAAGTGTAAGAAATTCTTGTTCAACAGACTGGTCGCTGTTACTCACTAAAAAAAGAAGAACAGTTCATATAGAGACTTTCGACAAGTTTTTTTTTCTGATTTGTTAATACAGCAACTACTCTGCTTACATATGAAGGGGCTTGCATGGGATGGCTGAACCTGTGTTTTCTGTGGTTAAAGTATTGTCTAATAACAACTCAGATCATATTCTCTTCATCAAAGCTCAAAAAAGGAAACATCGCAGCTAATTATGTCAAGTCAATACGCGCTAGAAACACAATCCTTAAATCAAAAACTATAGAAACAATCCCTAAAAGTACAGTCTTAGCTAAGCAATGCCCAGAAAGAGCTAGTGATTCCCAGGACAGTCACTCTCACTAATGGTTTGCCTCAGCTGTCAAAACTGGTCAAACAGTAACATCAGCTCAGATAATGAGACGTAAATGCAGTTTGAAATTTGGTTCTATGTATGTTGTGTGCTGTTCTATGTAAAATGTGTCCTTTGTCAGCACCTCGAGGTGCGGCAGAGGTTGGCACCCTAGACACTCATAACTCATAACAAACAGACAAACAGTAACATTAGATAATAAGACGATTTCTAAAAGATCAACACCCTGAGTGAGAATAATTGTACTGAGAGTGACTTGTTGTTTCCATCCTCAGTTGTGCTAAGACTATACTTTCAGGGATCATTTCTTTAGTTTTTGACTTGAGGAATGTGTTTCTAGCGTGTATGGTCTCGCTAACCACGATGATGAGTTGTGATATTCTCTTTTGAGCATGAAGCTGATGGAGTAGTGCTGTACTGCACACGTTCTCTGTCATGGATGATTGCTTATTGCTCTACTGTAGAGCAGTGAGAAAGGGAATATGTTCTGAGTGGCTCTAGAATAATTAAAGAATAAAACAAAAGTGTGTTTTTGTTTTTTTGGTTTGGTGATTACTTCCACATAGGTAGTTATGTGCTTTGGTCACAATCTAAGACGGTGTGACATTTAATGGTCATGTGAACAACTGCATCTGAAATGTGCGCTATTTATGATTTTGGGTCATTTTCAAATTTTAACTTTCTGGAAAACGATCACAGTAATGGCAGCAACAGATTTTGGATTGAGTAAATGGTATTATATTAAAATACTTTTACCGAGCATCAAGGCTCTCAAAACTGGATTTAAATGTTACGTAATCAACTTTAAAAGCAGCTTCATCTGAGCTAATGTTGCTGTAGTTACGTACAACAGTGATAATTCATTAACTTCTCATTAACTCAAGACTTTGGCCATGTTTGACAGCTGAGGCAAACTATGAGTGAGAGTAGTCCTGGGAATCGCTAGCTCTTTCTGCCCGCAGTTTTTCTAAGGCTATACTTTGAAGGATCATTCCTATGGTGTTTTATTTGATGTGTTTGTAGAGTGTATGGTCTTGCAAACCAACATGGTTTGCTATGATATTTCCATTGAAGTATGAAGCTGACAAACAGTCATGATTCTGTCATGTGTTTTTTGTCATTCATGATTGTTCTGTGCTTCTTTACAGAATTGAAGTGAGTATGATCTGAGTCGTTTTAAGAAAGCTGAAGAGGAAAACATTGTGTAACTGTTTTTCCAGACACTTGCCCTTTACTAATACCTGAAAAGTCTAAAATGCTTTACATGTTCTGCTGGGCTTTTGTTGAAAGTGTGTTGAATTTCTGTACTGTTTGTTTGGAAATGCCTCTGAGGGACAGAAAAAGGCAATTAGAAAGACAGTAATGATAGCAAGTAAGTTGCTGGGAATTGCATTACCAAGCCTAGAAAGCATTTACAGGGACTGTGTATGAAGTAAAGCAAAATAATATTGTGAGTGAACCATCCACTTGTCTCTTTTAAACTGATGCCATCTCCATGGTTTTATCATCCCCTTTTGTTGACAAAACAAAAACAAAAACAGGTCCAAATTATCTTTTACTCCTATCAAATTTTTGAACACGAACAACATAAATGTTTCCAAATTGGTGTTGCCAAAAAATATTTTTATCAGTAGATTGAGTTTGCTTTTGTGAAAGTTATAGTTCAATGTAGTTTTGATGAAGGGAATATGGTCTGAGTGGTCATAGAAAGGATTTAAAGATAAAAATAGTTTCAAGTGCTTAAAGCTCCGGTTTTTATCACAAGGGCTAAAAACACAGATGGTTGTCTCTTCTGGGCAAAAAGCAACTGTTTTAAATAATTTCACTTTGCCTTGTTATGGAGCATAAAGGAAGGAAATATGTTTTAAAGAAGGTTGGCTTTGGTTTTACAATTTCGTACTTTAAATGCACTTTAGTTTAAATCCAAACTTTTGAGCAAATGTTTGAGATAAAAATGTTTCAAAAGTATGTGATAAGAAGTGTTACATGTTCACCATGAATCGTGATCTTGGGGTGGGGGATCCAGCATGCCTTGGCCTTCTCCCCTGTATTTGATTCCCATATTTTAAGAAAAAAAATATATGCCATGTTTGCTTGAATGGTTGGTAATTGTGTTGCATTATAATATGTATTAAATTATCTTTAAGAAACTGAAAGTTGATGGGCATACTCAAGAATTAACTTAAAGTTATGTTGACTTAGTTATGCTAGGACTGATAAGTACAATAATTTTTATCGTCACTATATATATACAGTGGAACTGGATGCAGTATTGTCAGTGCAAAGAATAAAATCTAAACTGTACACCTGACTATGATCAGTTGTGAGATAAATTATTGGGATATTTTTCAACCACCTTTGAAAACCTCTTTGAGTTTTGGAGTTTTTTGGAGTGTTTTGGTTTTTTAATATACTTTATGTCAACTTTAAAAATCATCATCATCATCATTTAGCAAATCACTAGGATCAAAACCCTCCCGGTACTCCTGTTGACTTTCTTCATCTCCCTGATATTTATTTGTTAACCTCTTCTTTTGAATACTTTCCTGCATTTCCATATTCACCGCAAAGCCTCCTTGTCTTCTTTTCTCTATCCAGAGAAAATACCAAAAACCATTTTGGCAATTTCCTTCACCACTTCAGCTCTACCACTTCCAGATATCTGGGAACTCTTCCCTACCACCCAGAGCCTGTGACAATTTTTCCCTGTGCAACGTTATTCCTTCTTAAGCTTCCACTATTAAATCCTTGTGTCTGCCTTCACTTGCTACTTCTTCTTGATTTCTCAAGTCATCCTACAGACTACCATCAAATTCTGCCTATCTACATTCTCACATTGCAGCTGCCTATTTCTTTCAGATTCCTTTTTAGCTACAGGTTTCTTGTTAGACTCAGAAATAACTGACAAAAAAGGGAGAAGACCAATGGTGAAATTGCTACTTTCTTCACACTTTAGAAGAATATGCATCCTAGAGGATGGTCAAAAGAGCTTGCAAAGAAAAGCGTCTGGACTTCTTTAAGTTACTTGAAGACATTTCACCTCTCATCCGAGAAGCTTCTTCAGTTCTAAGGTCAAATGGTGGGAGTCCCAGATATAAACCTAGTGGGAGTAACCCCCATAGATGGACATAGATGGCTTCTTTCAGAGGAGTGAAAGAAGCCATCTATGTCCACTGTGAGCGACCATCTTTGAACAGAGGCGGTGGTTTACGACACCAACTCTCTGCCATCTATAATCCAGTTTTGAGATCCCTTCCCAGACGCCTTAACGCCCACTTACATCCTGGGCCATCTGACCTCAGGAATTCGCATGATAAGGTGGGGCCAGGTTTCACAATGAACTCACCCGAAACTCTGGCTGATGGGGACCCACACCCAGTTTCACACCTTAGCTCAGGCGATTAGAGGATCATCAGGGGGTCCTTTTGTCCCTCTGTGGGGGGATACTCCCACTAGGTTTATATCTGGGACTCTCCACCATTTGACCTTAGAACTGAAGTAGCTTCTCGGATGAGAGGTGAAACGTCTTCAAGCAACTTAAAGAAGTCCAGACGCTTTTCTTTGCAAGCTCTTTTGACTACGATGACCTGGATGACTGAGAACCTTCACAGACATCCTAGAGGATGGATTTTAAAAACAAAAATTTGGAACAATATCTGAATGTGTGGGACAAGTGATAAAAATGTAGTGGAGTCCTACATAAAGAGGGACCCATGCTCACCCTAAAACGTTTTAACACCCACAAAATTATTATCATTTATGTTACTAAAAAATTGCATTTTTAAAATGGTTTTGCTGCTTTATTCTTAAATCTCATATAGTTTATTATAAGGTCCAATCCCCAAAAATATGTTATTCTCATATTTTATTGTGAAAAAAGGTTGAAAACAGGAAGTTGCGCTCTACGTAGGCGTTTGCGTGACGTAACACGTAAATAAGTTGATCAAGCTGTTATTAGCTAGGTTGTTTTCTTCCTTTAGCCTTAATCTCTCGCATGATATTAATGACTGGGTGACATTTACACACAGCTCTTGGGAGATAAACCGGAACTGACACTTTAACCAACAAATGAGGATATGCCATCCGACTTTGTAACATATACAGAAAGTACACCTTGTGAGGACGAGAAACCGAGAGTCAAACAGCTAACAGCGGTCAGCGCCGCAAATCTCCACACCGTGTACCGCTCATGCTGACTTTCTCTTCCATTTCTTCTTCGTTTTTACTCGGCCTTTAGATTCGCCAAGTCCGGTCAGTGGTTTCTCCAGAAGAGAATGAACTGGTTTTTCCCAACCTCCAAAGGCTCTGGATCTCTCCCTCCTCTGAACAGCTTACAGCAACAGAGACAGCGGCAGATCGAGTCCCTAAAAGCTGCCCACCCGAGGTAATAACGATCCGTCACCCCAAAACCCGACCCGTGAGATTGTTTTATGGTCACCACGATGTTTCCTGAACATTTTAATGGGGTTAAATAGAAAACACCCTCACTCAGTTTACCAACACACCTGCTGTTTACTTCTCAGAGCTAGCTACTTCTCATAGTTAAGTTAAAAGTACCTCATGCTAGCAACCAACTTTTCGTTTATTATCGACCACATTTATCCCATCTGTTCTCTAAATATTCAAATTATGTAATACTATTTTAGGTAAACCCACTTTTGTGAAGCCCCTTAGTCTGGTTTGTAAGCTAATCTTGCTAGCCTTTTCTCATGGCTAATTAGCGCGTGCTATGTTAGCATTAAATGACAGGGTCTATTTTTAGGGCTCGTGGCTGAACATGTCCTGTGGTCATGTGTTTGCCATGCATGTAGTTTTAAAATGAGCTTGTTACTGAGAAGTGGAGATTAAAGTATTAGCCTTTGTTTATCAACGAATGTTTCCAGCGTAAGCCACCATAAACCCACTGTTGTGGTTCATTTCTTGAGGAGTCACAGTCTTCTATCTCCTAATGCGAATTATGCCACGTGTGTGACAAAGAAAAGGGATTACACAGTTTCTGAGAAGGAACCAAGCATATCAAATGCAGATCATGTGCTTTTAGATGCTATGGAGCTCTGTTGAATGCTTCTCATATGATGACACTGATGTTACTAGGTGTAAGGTTAAGGTTTTCTACACGCTGCTTTGACATGGTAATTGATTTTTTGGGGTGCTGACTGTTTAAACCCCTTATATTGACTTCCGGACCAACTTCAACATGAACCTTCTTTGCCCTATTTTTTCAAGTTGTGATTTTATAAACAGTGTGGCATTACAATTATTCCATCATTTCACTGGTGCAGTTTATCTGGTGAAACTGCAGTTATTCAGATAAATAGTGGTATCAGCAGCATTAGAGGCAGTGGAAGGGAAAGTTCATTATTATCAGACACTGACAGACACTTGTGTGTGATTTTAAAACCTAACATGTCAAGTGTATTAATTGCTCTTTTTTGTGAAACAACTTTTTTTTCCCTACCTTTTCCCCAACGATCAACTACTAAGTACCATAAATAGATTGCATTTACTTATTCATGAAAACTATGTTCACCTTCTGTGCCATTTAATCCCTCACCGACAGAATTTGTTGGGTGAGGATAAATACTGAATCTATCATTTGCTCTTCAAA